>NC_034598.1:82638045-82652989 GCF_900095145.1 Mus pahari | reverse complement strand
GAGACAGAGACACAGAGACACAGAGACACACACACACACACACAGAGAGAGAGAGAGAGAGAGAGAGAGAGAGAGAGAGAGAGAGAGAGAGAGAAAGACAGAGAGAGAGACAGAGAGAGACAGAGAGAGACAGAGACACAGAGATAGAGAAAGACAGAGAGAGACAGAGACCGAGAGAGATAGGGAAAGACAGCGACAGAGAGAGAACAAGCACAGGTAATGGCACAAGTCTTTTGAAATAATCAAAGCCCACCTCTCCTAATCCTTCCCAAACAGTTCTACAAACTAGGGACTGGATATTAAAATATATACACCTATGGATAATTTCCCATTCAAAGGACAACAGTATTCCAAGTTAATGC
Source organism: Mus pahari (assembly GCF_900095145.1). Taxonomy (NCBI): domain Eukaryota; kingdom Metazoa; phylum Chordata; class Mammalia; order Rodentia; family Muridae; genus Mus; species Mus pahari. Next base: position 82,652,627 of record NC_034598.1, on the reverse strand, counting down.
TAAAGATTTCCTCTACTGGCTTCATTGCTCTTTCATAGCACTACTCTTCTAAGATTCTGTGTTTCTAAGTTTATATCCGGAGTATTATAATATAAAGTAACAGGAGAAGGAGCAGAGAAAAGAGAAGGAAGTTCAGGGGTGAGGTCATCTTTTCAAGATCCTGTGACTGGAGAGCAATCAGAACAGTCTTTACACCAGCTGCCATTGAATAGCCCGTTTGAAAAAACAAAGAATCTTTGATATTGCAGGCAAGAACCATTTTTGAGTATTTTACCTTTCAGAAACAATTGCTTCTCTTGTTTCCCTTCTTGTTCAATATCTGGCATAGGTACTGTAGGGAAAAACATGGATTTAAAACATGATTATCTAAAACATCAAAAGAAGTTATGACAGGAAGAAACCTGGTAATTTACAAACCAAAAGTATTATTCCTGAAATACAGTTGGCTTCACTGAAGACTTATTAACATAATGGTATTTACAAGAGTCCTCATACTAGAGATAATAACATGCACAGACTCACATAGCCCTCACTACCTCCATATATATCACATGCAAGTACAAACCCACACCTCCCACACACATATACATCCCTTGTACTAACATAGATATTCACACATATACCACATGCGTCCCTACTCCCATACCAACAAACTCCAGGCCCATACACACCTATAATTACACATTAACATGCCACATGTGCATGCACACACGCATCTGAGTACACACACACACATACACACACAGAGAGAGTTCTATCATCAATGATTTGAGAAATACTTGGTTCTAGATTAGCCTATAGTCATCTTGGTGTTTCACTAATGATTAGCTCTTGAACTGTTTACATCTTAACACAAGTATCTTGGCAATGGTTCTTTTACAACATATCTTTGATTGATTGATCTTATTGTTTTTTCTGCTTTCTTTTCAGAAAACCTACTGAAAAGGTTGGAATGCTGGCTCAATTTTTAACAGCACATACTGCTCTGACAAAGAACCCAAGCTTGGCTTCCATCACCCACCCAGTTATGAGCAGCTTACAAATGAGTGTGACCCCCCCCCCCGGGGGGGATCATTTACCCTCTCAGGCTTCCGTGGGCACCTACACTTATAAGCATGGCTCTACACAGACTCTCACACATAATTAAAAATAAAATAAAATTTACAAATGAAAACCTACTAAACTTGTATTGTTGGATGTACCTTAAAAGTGTTGTTACACATACATTAAAGCAACATAAAGGTCTCTTTTGAGTCTCCATTTTAATAGATGAGGTATCAAAAGCTCTTGGACTTTTGAGTTGTTTATTCATAAGAAAATATCCCAGGAATCAAACATTTATTTAAAGTCAAGAGACAGAATCTTTCATGTGGCCAACAAATCCAGTTGTCTGAGTGAGCCCTTGGCTGCTCCATTTGAATACATTTTAAATGGAGATGAAAGACTTCCAAGGACAGGAAAAACTACATGATTTCTTCTATTTCTATAGTCTTGACGGTTGAGGAGATGACTCTGTGGGTAAGGGTGCTTTGCTTAATGTATAAACCCAAAGGCATAACTTCAGATCTCCAGCATACACCTAGAAATCTATGTATGGGCATATATGCTTCTTGCTCAAGTTCTATAAGTGGAGTGGGGGATGGGAGAATCTCTAAGGTCGGATGGACAGCCATCTCAAATGAATAAGGCGGAGAATGATAGAGCAGGACACCAGACTAGCCTCTCTACACATACATGCATGGATGCATGTTCCTGTACTATTCATACCATTCATTTGTACAACACACACACACACACACACACACACACACACACACACACACACACACCATGCCAGTTCTTAATGATAAGTATTGTTCTACAAATCCATTCTTTTCCAGACCCTCTTTTTAATACTGTGCACATACCTTAGTTTCCCTCAGTGCCAACTTCTGTCCTCCACTGAGGAATAAGGAGTATCCATTATCCAATAAGTTACTGTTTTCTTCAGTATTCAATGCCCTTCAGAAAGCAGCACCCTACTGACTTTATTCTTTCTTGCCCTCTCGTCCGCCATGCATGTCCTGATGCTCGCCATTTTTATGAGCTCTGGCTACATTGTGCCTTCCTTTAATTTATTTTTTTCTCTTTGTATCTCCCCCCTCCCACTTCTTATCCAAACATGATGCTTCTTTGAAGCTCGACTTACAAGAGAAAGCTTTTAGTCATTTCAGCTAGCATTGATCTTTCTCTTCTATTCCCAGGATTGAGGGAGTTATTAAATGCATTTAGCACTTTATTATGTAACTTTATTTCATTCTGTTACAGTGGTGTGTGCTGTGTTCCTGTCTCATGCCCCCACCCCACACCCCACCTCCAGACATAAATCACTTAAGAGGACAACCCTGCCATAATATTAACTTGTGGTTTTATTCACGTTAATTAGGTCCTGGGAACATTTTAGCAATTGATGCGAATGAAAATAAATTGGCAACTGAATGGATAACATGCAACTATTTACCTTGGTAGTATTTGATTTGAATATATTTTCTACTATAAACAGTGTGATTCCAACTTCATGATTATATTTTTCAAACAGGCTACTCTCTTAAAATAAACCCAACTTTTTCTGTAAGAAGGAATGAAAGTAAATGTATAAGTGTGAATTTTAAGATTAATGTCCCAAAAATCCAAGTGTATGTTGAGTACACACTGAAATGATCTCCCACCACATCTACCTTTTAGAATTCTGCCTTTGTGTAATTCTTCTCCCCAGAGTACTAGCAAGATCTGTTATTTGCTTCAATCCAGTAAACCGACAGAAATAGAATTCTATCAGCAAGCTGAAAGATCTTTCCCTAATTAGGTTTTCACATGAGACCCAACTCTGACTGATATTGTGATGGCTTTCCTGATGTGTACCATGTTCCCCTCTCACCACCCCTTATTTCTAAATGTAAGTCTTTTAAGAGAACAAGTCTTGCCACAATAGCAATTTTGGCAGTTATTAGTGATGAGATTGTGAGGCAGATGACTTAGCTAGCTCACACCTAGACTTCCGGCCTACAGATTCTATGAGATGACAAATGGAGAGTTGCCTTAAGCCAAATCAATTTGTAGTAATTTAATACGAACCAAATGAGTAGAAACTTTGCACTTCTTTCAAAGGCTGATATGTTAAGACACACCTATGAGAAGAGCCAAATATTGCATGGACCCTCTTCTATTATGAAAACTCACATAATGATGTTAAAGAAACTGGCCCTAGATGGCATCTGTCAGAAGCCCAAAGATACACACATTAACACTGAGAAGCTGCATTGCAACTTCGTTGAACATTTTGGCCAAAGCATTCAATGATTAAACTTTTAAACAGACAGGAAGGGATTTGGGCACTTTTAAAGAACACCTATCAAATATCCTTGTCATAGGTCATGTATCTTAAAGGTCACTAACACTCCATGTAACACTAAGGAAGCATCTCACTGCTGAGTGTGAGAATTGATACATATACAGTAACTGCATCTACTAGTGTGCACTTAAGGTGAGGTCTGGAGCAATAGATAACCTAGTAAATAGGACTTTGCTAGTGAGAAGGGAAAACTGACTCTTTTTATCCTCTAATAGGTTTGTAGCTAACATTACTGCCTGCTTGGTTCTTTGTTTCACTCCATTTCTGCCTGACAGCTGGAAGAACCAATGGACACTTTGAATTTCTTAAGAATTTGTGATTTATTTGGTGAAACAGATGCCAACAAGGTGAGGTCCTCTCCGGTTGCACAAATGGATCTTTTTTTCCCCTCTCTTAAAATATAAAGGATTAAAATGGCAGAAAGTGCAAGTTCTCCATGTTCAGTCAATTTTATTGAAAGCAGAAGTACACACACACACACACACACACACACACACACGCACGCACACACACATCCAGAAACACACTATTCATGTGTTTGAGAGTGGGGTGAAGTCTTTGGCTGGTTAGGGTTACTGCAGGCAATTGAATAGTCTAAACAATGGAATGAAAACTGATTGGTTCTTGCCATAATCTCACCCTTAAGTGATCTGAAAGCCCTAGACCCATGGAGTGGTTCTCTTCGGTGAGAAAAAGGTCTTCCAACTCTGTCATGTGGAGGGAAGACAGGAAGCCTACCATATTAAATGTTTAGGTGGAAAGTATATTACTCTATCTAGATCTATCCCCATCCCATCTGTCTGTCAGGGTTCTTTCTAATGCCTAGTCCCTCGAAACAATGGCTACTAGAATTCTGGATTTCAAGAAGCAGGAACCTAACTTTTAAAAACAAAAATAGGTACTTAAATGAATCAACAGATTGAATATACTACCAGAGACAGCAAACTTCATTTCACCAGGTAAGGACATTGTGCCAGAATTGGTGTGGGCAATCACCTTTTCATAGAGAATCTGGAATCCAATCTTAAAGTAAGCAGAATTTAATATATTTCATTAAAGAAAATCTTGTGTGTTTTCTGCTGTCCTGGTGGATCATCATAACATCTGGAAGGCAAGAGATAAAAGAATGTCCTGATACAAGTGACAAGAAATCTTTGATACAAGAACGGCTGAGCTATCTCAACAAGTTATATCTTGTTGAGGAAATTCAAGGTGAATTTCTTTCCTTTATAAAATCAAGATACATTAAGCAACCACAGCTGAACTGTGGATTCTCTCATCCCAGAGTTCAAGCACCTTTCTAGAACTTGTCAAGTAAAGTCATTTATATTAAGTTGTCCCCCACTTCATTGGACTCAACTGTCTCTTCTCCCAGAAAGCCATGCGACCGGAAACAGAAGTGGCATTACGTAACTGTCGGCAGCCACCATCTCGGCATGGAGACTGAGTCAGTAGCAACCTATGGAAGTTTTCATAGCCAAATCTTGACAGGCAAGGGACTGTGACAACGACCTCCGCAGTCCATTTCACTCTTACATAAAAACAAAGAAGAAGTCCTAGCAGGATCTCCTAGTCCCCAAAGACTAACGTAACAGACCTGATGAATTCTGACTGGAAGATCATGGCGGTGAACACCACAGTGTTTGTATTTCTGAGACACACACAAGAACGCTAAAGCAGCCCACGGATTGAGTTCCCCGATATTTCTTGGGAGGTGAACTGTCAGGATGCATACAGGTTCTTTCAGGAACTTTGGGAACCTAAAGGAGGCACCAAGTCCTCTGGTGTAAAAAGAGCAGTCCCCAAGCGGAATGTCAGGGCTAGAATTAAACTGATTGGCACACATTAAAATGTGGCATAATAGTGTATTTGCCACAGTGGCCTCTCCTGCAGTTGGCTCATAAGGAGTAATGATGGCTTTACTGACGAGGAGCAGGGACTCAGCCGCTTGATAACATTGTTGGGCTGATGGTTTGAAGTGGCCCCACTGTTGCCTGCATTTGGCTGGGAACAGCAGCCATTCACTCAGACAGGCAGGGCGCTGCAAACAAACCCACAGCCATGCACAACAATGTCCACTTTGAAAGGCTTAAATAATGCACCTCTCAGCCGTAATTTCCATGGTCGTTCTTCTCCTACTGTTTATATAAAATGTGGCCAAGAGCGGGGCTGTATACTAATATTACGTTCAAGAGCTTCAAACAAACACCAGGTCGTATCTTCCAGGGAGAGGATTACCAAGCTTCCTCCAGAGGCAGGCACACCATGGCACACACGGCCACCTGCCTGATTAAGGCAGTCCTTTCCAGGAAAAAAGAACATTGCCACGGAAATAATGAATTAATTTGGCATTTCCTTCAGTCTCACTCAGCACGCAGTGTGCTCCCCTAAGCATGAAAACAGCACATCTTCACAGAAATGGTTCTAAAACGATGTGCCCACTCATAGGAAAGATCAATTTGAATAGATTCAACCCTTAAGAGGGCAATTCAAGACAAAAAGTTTTCCACCGACATCAAGACAGATGGTCTGACTCCTTTGCAAGTCCAGCAGAGACCATTTTCTTTGTCTGTATTGCAGCTTATAAACCCTCTCTTGTTCCCTTTCTCACCAAAACAATCACACACACACACACACACAAATATGCATACTTATGCACATACACACATTTATTTGTAGGTTTCCATACATTGAGTGCTTGCAACATCAACATAAAGACTTCTGCTGTTGAAGTAAGAGCAAGTGTTCTCTAATATGACAAACAGAAAAAAAAAAAAAATGTGTATATCCAGTGTCATTTTGGCCCGAGACACTGTATTTGCTTGCTGGTCGGAAAGGAGAGATGGAATACATTGAGAAAGGAGTAGCATTGATTAAAGTGCTGGGTTCTGAATTTAAGACACAGTTCTGAGAGGCGAAGGCCCAGACTCAGCACTGCACAACCAAACTAGAACCGGGTTTGAAAGTGTAATCGGTAGGTTGAGGGTCAGACACTGTGCATTGAAACATGGCGGGGCTGATTACAGACAGCTGAGGAGAGGGTGTAAATCAGGGATGATGTTAGGGTGCTCAAGCAGAAGAATGGAAAAACCAGACTGCACAGTTCAGCAGCCGCCTCCTCCTCTTCCCCCTCCTCCTCCTTTTCCCTCTCCTCCTCCCCCTCCTTTTTCTCCTGCTGTTCTTTCTCTTCATCCCTCTTCATTCATCATTCATTCTGCTCCCCTTATGCCTCCCTTCCTTCATCCTCTCACCCCTCCTCCTTCTCCTCCTGTTCTTTTCCTCCTCTGCCCCCTGCATCTTCCTCTTCACATCCCTCTTCTTTTTCTCTTCTGCTGCCTTCTCCTACCTCCTCTCTTAATTACCTCTTCCTTGTCTCCATCCTCATCCTTCTCCCATTCTTAGATCAAGTGTTACCATCACCAAATATTCCAGGCTGTTTTGGGCTGGTGTCCTTCACAGAAATTTTAATGTTAGGAAAGCTAGAGATCCTTTCAAACTATAATCCAACCCCCTGCGTTGTTCATGCCAATAACCTTTGATTCCATAGACAGGGCTCTTATACCCATGATCAACTACCTCCTTGTAGGCACCAGAGAACCATCTAACCTGGGTAATTTAAACTTCAAAATCAGGATGCATGGCTCATTAGCATGGTAAGTAAGAGTCCACAGGCTAAGAGAATAAAACAATGTTTCCCGAGAGTGGCTGCCTATGAGAATAGACTGGTCAGATTTGTAAAACTCTCTATTCTGAGGCTATTTCCCCAACAAACTAAGTGAAAAGTCCTGGATATAGCAACCACTTTCATCAAATTTGAGAAATCCCAGCTTCCCATGGACTTTGATGAGCTATGTACCTACACAATACCCCGATCTCATCCTGTTCAATTCCTCAAATCCTGGTCAACAGGACAAGGGAGCTCCAAAGGCAGTGTTAAATTAGCATTACTTCACTCCCTCATCAGTTAGAGAAACTCTAAGACAGAGGAGAACTGGTTAATAAAGCCAATATAACTAACACCAGAAAAGCAAGAACATTCAAGGTTACAAAAACATTAGACCCACCTTTGAGATAAACAGAACTTTAGGCTCTACCAGCCAACGTCTGTGTGTGTGTGTGTGTGTGTGTGTGTGTGTGTGTGTGTGTGTGTTCCCTCAATTATGTTGCTTTTTACCATTTTAAAGGACAAAATGATGGGTTCTTCAATCTTATGGGTTGAATGACAGAAATTGGACCTCCACTGATGATTTTCATCCTGAGAATTATTGCTGCAGACTTTAACATTCCCCCTTTAATGTGAAGTAAACTCCCTTCATCCAGGGCTTGCTCTGACCTGGCAGACATTTCCTTCTGAGAGACTCATGTAAGGATGACTTAATATTCAGCTCATTATGTCCTACAGCTGTACTCAAGAACTCTACTTACTCGGGATAGAAAGCCATTGCTAAGATTCACGCCTTGATTATTTTTTTTTCATAGTCACTAAAACCATAAAGACTGTCATTGTTAACTCAATCATATAAGACAGTACTACATATAAAACAGTTTCTATGTTGTTGTGTATTTGATGCACAATATGCTACAACACCCTTTTCACAGTAAATTTTTATATCTTGGTTCTTTATTACGACAACTTTGTTCAGCTCTGACTTTAAAGCTGTGCCTGAGCTATAACTCAACAACCTTCTAAAGATTTCCAGAATTATTCCCTCTGAGCACAATCCTTATTTCTTAATTCTTACAATTCTCTTGAATTATTTTAGTATTTGTGTCTATTACCTTTGTTTTTAAAACACACACACACACACACACACACACACACAAAACCAAAACGAAACACCATTTTCAATTGCTCCCTAGTGCCTGATGAGTAATGTTCAAGCTCCATGGGACATTTAACAATATATTACACAATCAGATTCCAACCTTCCTTACTTATATCTGGTATAACTCATATCTGGTATTATTGTCCACAGGATGTGCAGAGGAGGTTCTACTCATGTAGATTTTTTCTCTTCACTGCACTCCCCTGAGCTTTATATACATCTCAAAGTACACAGAATTACGTATGGCTGTTCTTTGCTGGGAGACACACTTCCTGAGAATCTTGCCCTTCTGCATTTTCTTTCCATAAACCCGAGTTTAGAGGATGTAAGTCTATGTCACTTCTAACTCAAACTTTGTGATTTTGTACTCTGAAGAAAGTCAGAGGCCATACAAAAATCCTAACTACTCTGAGACCCTCTTTCCCAGACTGCTAGGAAGTCCAAACAGACAAATGGAAGAAACCACAAGGAAGATAACCAAGCCTTTTCCCAAAATCCAACAGACAGCACCAACTGACATCTATGTACAGAAGACCATTTTGGAATTATCAACTGATCAAGGGTCCTGGATGAAATTATATGAAGAAAAATATAGAAAATTAAGAAAAAGATACTCCCTCCCCAACAAAATAGACAAGTAACAAAATCTCTAATGTTTTGGATTAGATTTCAGTAGTTTGATTCATGTGATTTAAGGCAAAGCCAGATTCTCATTGTAAAGTATTTGGAAAGAAGAATAACCAAAAAATCCCCAAAGGGGTTAATCAGAGAGGGTATATTAAGTGTTTTTGCATGAGCAACTCTCAGTAAAGTACTTGAATCTGCCACAGAGGAAGCGGGGAGAGTTGGCCATCATTACCTTGAGACCACAATGCCACTGTTGGAATTCCAAAACTGGTTCTAGATGGTAATCCATCCTCATAATTGAAAGAAAGGCTAAAAATACAGAACAAAGACTCATATGTCAAATTTCTAGGATGAATAGGAAAAGGGATCACACACTTTGAATGAGAAAATTGAAAACTAGGGTAGCCAAAATTCATACCTTACTGCATCTCATATTTCACAGAGCTGGCCATCGTGGATTACAAGGCTGAGGTTGGTTACTGAGGGATGGGAGAAAGATTGGCGAAGTAGCAATAAACTGTCCTCCATGCTATCAGGGAGGCAGCCTGATAAATCATCAATTTTGAGGGGTTGGAGAGTAGGAGTGCACTATAGATTCCAAACAGCCATCAAGGGAACAGAGGAGGCTCTCAGGCAAAGATGAGTGAAAAGATGGACAAATGGCATGGAAGCCCAAGAAGAGCTAGAGAGTTTACAATGAAATGTAGGTCACCAATGGCAGACGTCTGGATAGAGTGCTTCCTTGAGTGGTAGAAGAGGAGATGTTGAGCATTAACATGTGGGGCATATGTGAAGGCTGTGGTGAAAAGGAACTGGGAACTGGGTTCCAATCTACCCAAATTTATGAGTTTTTCTCATCACTGAGACAAAATGTCTTAACAAAGACAACTTAGGGAGGGAAGCATTTATTATATGAAGCACTAAGGATTATGAAGGAAGCTCATAATTTAGAATATTATCAATCAATGTGAGGAAACAATGGGAAAAGGAGCCCAAGGTAATGGGGCATATTGTGGTCACAGTCAGGAAGCAAAGACATTAATACTGATCCTCTACTTATTTTCTTTGTTGTATTCAGTCTAAGATTGGTGGGTACCACCCACATTTGGGGTGGGTCTTCCCACATTAATCAAATCAGTTTGGAATATTCTCATGGACACGCTATCCATAAGTTTGTCTGGTATGTGACTCTAAATCCTCATTGGGATGCCAATTAAGAGTAACCATCACACCATATCATTAACAGAGTTCTTCCTTTTCCAAGGACTTCCCAATACTTGTTGACTCGGGTCCTTGGGAAAATTACTAGCCATTCTGTACCTTGATCTCCTCATCGATAAGAATCACTAATTGGAGGGTTGTCAGAAAGTCATGATGCCCTTGGCATGATCTCACCATTTCTCCATGAATCAATAATAGCAATGTCTCTTTCTTCCTGACACTCAAGTTCCAATCTTAAGAATTCACAACCTTATTAATTTTCCAACTCTATACAACACACTTGAGTATCATTCTGTTCTACACATCCATGTAGAAATTTCTCAGACGACATCATCCATGGCTACTTCAAATTTTGTCGAATGTTCTGTCTTGTTTTTTACTTTCATTCTCTGGCTCGCAGATACATCTGTCATTTCAAATGTTAAATTATAGCAGTTCTCTAGCCACCAGTCTGTCAATCTTCTGTTGAGGATTGTGGGGCCAGGAAGCTGTGGGACTGGGAGAGCCAGTCTGGAGAAAGAGTAGGGTTGAGGCATGTCCAAACTTCAGAGATCTCACCCTGAGATCTGCAGGAGTATCATCACTCACTCCCAACTCATCCCTGGAGCCTGCATATCCCTGACCACATAGCCCTGTGCACCCATCCTTGCCCTTTGGAGGAGGTCACATAGCTTTGCAGCCAGGGTGGGCTTCCTTTCCTTATAAGATTATGTCCAGCAATACCTGAAATTCTTCCCTATGCATATGAAGTGTCCTCAATACTCTGCCCAGCCAATGGTGTATACTTTTTCCCTGAAAGCCCCTCCCCACTTCCCAAAGATTAAATAGCCGTTGTTCTCCCAGTTAAATGAGCTGGCTCTTAGAAGCCTGTCTTCTGAGAGTCTGTTCTTGTCCTTGTCCATGTATAACTTGCCACCTGAAGTCTCCATCCCCTGACCTTTCCTGCCTTGCTTTGCAAGGAAGCAGAACCTGAATAATACACACACACACACACACACACACACACACACACACACACACGCACGTGCACACATACACACACGTATGCACACACATATACACTTACACATGTACATGTGTGCACACACACACATACATACACACATGAGAGAGAAAGAGAGAGGGAGAGAGAGAGAGAGAGAGAGAGAGAGAGAGAGAGAGAATAGGAAATCAATTAGTAGAAGAGTTTAATGTTAGTTTTCAGCTTCATTATGCTATGGTGACCAAGTATTTGGCTAAATATCATGAATATTTCTGTGCATGTGTTTTAGAAAATATTTATATTGCAGTTGGTAAACTTTGAGTTAAGTAGACAGGCCTCGTGTTCATAAGCCTTACCATATCAGTTGAAGGACTGAATAGAAAAAGACTGCAGCATTGTCTCTTCCGGGGTCTCCAGGCTCCTGCTCCACCTTGTCGAAATTAGATTTACTGACCCATGAGTTCTTTAAATCAGTTTCCCCCCTCCTCTGCACCTAATGTTCCTCTCCCTTTGGAGAACTCCGACTGATCTATGACTTATTTCAGACTTTCTTAGGATAGGCCCTCTTGAGGGCCTAAGAGAACTGATATTAATGTAATGGAGACCTCTCAGGTAGTAATGAATAGCATGTACTTTATCCCTCAATTTTTTTCTTGACTAGGACAATTCATATACAACGTTCCTTAGAGAGAATCTTGACAATTAGGAAAGGCATGAAATCACCCAGGATGCACTTTGAATCTGTAGAGTGTCAACCTCTAGAGAGTGCCATTTGCCTAGCAGATCCTAGATCACTTCAGCTGTAGAAACAGTCTTCAGTTCTCATCCTAGATACAGCTCGCTGCAGGGTTTTTATGAGCATGACAAGATCTGCCATCTCAATGAGCATTACTCTGTGTCCCCCCCGTATCTGAGCACTGTTGGGTTCCATGATTCCTAGCATTTCCCCTGAATTCCAGGTAATACAACTTCCTACACCATTTGTCAGGGAAGCTGTCATTCATATTCAAAGGACATCTGTCTGAAAGACGAATTCGATGAACACACGCTGTGGGTGGAAGCAGCTCTGATCTATTCTCGTTCTTCTATCTGAGAGAATAACGACTATCTGCTTATTCCTTAAAGGATGATCTCTGGACCACTGGAATATCTTTTAAAAAAAAAATCACTAAAACCAAACCTTACAATTCATCTCATTCTAATTTCACACCTTGCCTTCGCTTAATGACAGAGTTCTTTCTCACCGTTTCTGCTTGTTATTCTCACTTTCTTCTGTCCTTTCCTGTCTATACTCCATTATTATTCTGCCTGAAGTTTCACTCAAAAGTTTTTCTTCTTGCTTTGTTTCTCCTTTCAGATCTCTTCTTTCCTATAGATAACTTTTCATTGTTATGTTTTGGGGGTTTTCTCTTTCTTTCTTTCTTTCTTTCTTTCTTTCTTTCTTTCTTTCTTTCTTTCTTTCTTTCCTCTTTTGTTTGGTTTTAACATCAGTGTTCGATCAGTGTAGCTTTGATTAGATCTTTCCTGCAAAACAGGGACCTCTCTGAACTTACTGTTCCTCCCCAGCAACATCTATGTTATTTTCTCCACCTCTAAAACAACAGTGTTTAATACTGGCTTTATTCAATGCCTTTTGAATAAAATGCCTCAGTAGTGAAGAAATGTAAGGAAATAAGGCTCAGTGGTTGCTTCTGGTGTTTCAATCCTTTTGTCATTTGTCAATAGCCATAGATGCACCTGAGGTCCTGTGCAGCAGGACAGTGTGTAGGATCCCCCAGTCTTGCTCTAAAGCCTCCGCCTTTAGTTTGCTCCCAGGTATCTTATTGGAGGTTTTGTAACAATGGGTCCCTGGAGGGCTGGTGCTAAGGTTACATAAGATCAGCATATTACCCAGGACAGTGATGGTGCTTTAATCCCAGCACTTTGGAGGCAGAGGCAGGCAGATTTCTGAGTTCGAGGCCAGTGTGGTCTACAGAGTGAGTTCCAGGACAGTCAGGGATATACAAAGAAACCCTGTCTTGAAAAAGTTATTTTAAGCATATTATCAACTATGAAGTGATGCTGGGGAGGGTCTTTTCCAGTTGTTCAGGCGAGTCCTTGCCCAGAGACTTCCCAGGAATTAAAAATTAAATGAAAAACTTGGCTATAACGAGTAAATAAAGAAACTGAACAGCACACGATTACCAAACTTAGTCTCAATCGTGCTCCGCTCTTTCTGTCACCTAGAAACTAATTAGTAAGACATAATCACACACTTCCTGCCCAGTAAACATACAAGTCCCAGAGGATCAAATGATTCGTATCATGAATCACTGGCCACCGCTTACTGGTAATTATCATATAAATGAGGTGCTTCAAGTTGACCTCTGATTCCCTAGTCCTTTTCTGAGACAGCAAAGATACACCAGTTATTCAAGAACTGGATACAATTTAAATGAGTTTTCTAGCATTAGCCTTCTGGACAGTCTTTAAGGAATGGAGAAAAGGCTATTAATAACAAAACTAAATCTATCAAAACAGATGAAAATATAGCAATATATTCAGAAATAATTCCTCTAAATGCAAACTTCTAGAGCAAAACATAGCGATGCTCTAAAGGAAACCATTTGCCTTATCTATTCATGTTCTTCTCGGGGAGTTATGCTAGTCAAAAGATGATACCCAGCTCTGGTGACCAGGAGTTTGAGTTTGGTCAGGGACTCCTTTCATCTCATCCATGGTCCCTTCCTTTATGCACTTAAGAAGTTTCCCTGGGGGGATTTTAGGGTTCTGTCTTGCCCTAACATTTGTTGAATTTTTGTTTTGTTGTGTTTTGGATCTTCAATGCACACATTTGGTACCATTCCCTAAACATCATTTAACACACCCATTCACGGCACGTTGGAATTAGCTGAGGAACTGTAAAAGATGCAGAGTCTGGGGCTCTATCCCTTGAGAGTCTGAATTAATTAGTCTGGGTGTAGCTTGGACATCAAGGGCTTGAAAAACTCCCTGGGTGATTCCCATGCAGCTCCGATCAAGAAGTACGTGTTAATTACTGCACACTTTTGGCTGTGGGTAGTTTCTCTTCCTTCCTTCATCACTCACAGGGGCTAAATTACCTCTCTGAGGATGCCTCTCATTAAAATACCTAGATTTCAACCTGATCTGCACGAGTGTGGGAGCCCCAGTTGGTCACAGGGACCACAGGAGTGACACTATAATGGGCTTCTTCTTTCTTTCACTTCTCTTCCCCTGTCTTCAAGGCCTCCAAGACCTGAACAAAGCCCTACTATAGATCAAAATGGGGGAGAGGGAAGGTCACTGAAAACAACCAAATACATTTTCCAAAGGAGAACTATTCATAGGACTTATAACTCAGTAGAAGCAAAATGAAGACAAAGAACTTGCTATGTTATTTTTCAAATATTTACGACAAATATTTATCCAGTGTGGAGACAAACGACCCAGTTTTTGAAGTCTTTCTAAAGGCTTGAGCCTCTGCATATTCTCTCTCTCTCTCTCTCTCTCTCTCTCTCTCTCTCTCTCTCTCTCT
>NC_034598.1:82612772-82638010 GCF_900095145.1 Mus pahari | reverse complement strand
CACACACACACACACACACACACACACACACACACGCACACACACTCCCCATGCATACACATATATGTGCACATGGCATGTGCACACTCAGAGGGTATAGTGGAGGCACACACATGCAAGCACGCATGCCTACCCCTATCATCTCTGTAGTAGTTCTGCTTATGCCCATATGAAGATTTTCATGGACAACATCTTTTTATTTCCCTTCATTACAGGATAGACATCATGTATCACTGGAGACACTGGATGGTATAAATGTGGCCACATAGAAATTCTTGATTATAATGTTTGGATGCATGAACAAACAGACTTATAGTTCCTTCTATGTGCATTTGAAATATGATAAAATGAAATACCAAGAAATTGTAAAATTAGGGAAACCATACTTTAAAAAAGTTGACTTTGTAGGTGTGCAATGCCACCTGATGTTTGGTTTTGTAGTCCCTGGTGAGTGCCTACAACCAGCTACAGGAGGATCCCCCTAAATCAATGAAAAGATGAAAGCACAAATTTTTATCACATAGCTGCTACACCAGAGGAGTCTTGCTTGTTCGTCAGCCCAATCCTTGATTTCAGTGACTGCTAGGTGAGGGACAGGCACGGCTAGAAATAGAAGCAAAGAACAATTTCCCATCAGCCAGGGTTCCGAGTCAATCAGAATAATTCATGTGTTTTCTCTTTCAAGGGGAAAATGTAGAATAGGGTAGAGCTGAAGCCTGAAGTCAGTCATGAGCAAGAGTTAAAAGAGAAATGTTCTAGCTCTTCTACCCATCAGTACAACGTCTGCTTCACCGTTCTGTTCTCAAAGATCTGCCGAGGAGTTTTGCCCAGACAACTTCAAGCTCCCATCTGATTACTCAACAAGTCAGGCTGTCTTTAGCATTTTGTTCCAAGTCCTGGCTGGTGACTTCAGTATGGGAGACTGGAAAATACTTAGCAGGAGGATTGCCAGGCGCTCTGACACCCCACTCTCTGTGCTCCTTTACAAACCTATTTAGCACAAGATGGTTGTCACCCTGACTAACCACATCTGAAAATTACAGACTGAATCATCACCCCTGATGACGGGAACATCAAGGGAGCTCATCTTAATGCTGCTTTGTGTGGGCTGTGCCCTAACTTCCACCACCCCTCTTCCCACCCTATCATTCTAAGCCTAGAGTGAATTGGATGGAAATATTGAAAGCTAATTACATGGCTTGAGAGAATGATAATTCTTTGTAAAGACTGGACGAATAGGCCTGTGTTCTTCCTACCAAAACAAAGCTGTTGGCCCTGAGAACTCCTGGTCAGTGACTGAGGAGGAAGAGAAACCTCTGCTCAGGGACGAAAGCTGATTCTATTGCCTCCATGATGGCCTTATGCTTATTGAGTTCAGCAGGGCTTTGCATGAACCCTGCAAACAGTGATTTTTTTTTTTTTTCTGGAGTGGAACTTTCCTGAATGAAAGCTCTCCAAAACTCCTTTGTAAGGATAATTGTGCATAATTTCAGAAATAGGAACAAGAGCTAACAGGCTAGAAATGACTAGACCACCAACACATCTGCTTCTTAAGACCCTAGACTCCACCTGTAACAATGGTAGGAGGAGTGAAGAATGAGATATAGATGCCAATAAATCACCAAAACAGCTGCCACATGCATCCTTCTAGAACTTTATAAGTAAGCAACTTGTTTTTGCTTAGAAAGTTCTAGGCAGGCAGTGATGGTCCACACCTTTAATCCCAGCAGTCAGGAGACAGAGGCAGGTGGATCTCTGTAAATTAGAGACCATCCTAGTCTACAGAGAGGACTATACAGGGAAGTGCTGTCTCAAAAAAAAAAAAAAAAAAAAACCTAAGCGGGAGGGAAGGAGAAAGGGAAGGAGGGAATGGGGGAGGGAGAGAGAAGGAAAGAGTTCTAAGGGCTGATATGTTGAAAGAAGTGGCACATTTTAATTCCTCAGAATGTGCAGCCAAAATTAATCCTTCTACTTAAAGGGATTGCACTGAATATGCAAATTGCAAAGAAATGCCATAAATGAAATGTCTCTTTTAGGGCAGGATGCATGCATTTTATATTTGAAAAGCAGCATGCAGATTCAAATGGAGCTATAACAGTGGTACTATGTTTTTGTTTTGTTTTGTTTCATTTTTTGTTTTGGTTTGATTTGGTTTGGTTTTTTGATTTTTTTCGAGACAGGGTTTCTCTGTATAGCCCTGGCTGTCCTGGAACTCACCAGGCTGGCCTCAAACTCAGAAATCCCCCTGCCTCTGTGTCCCGAGTGCTGGGATTAAAGGCATGTGCCACCACGCCTGGCTGGTACTATGTTTTTATGGGACATTTTTTTCCCAATTACCCCCACTTTCTACATTTGCTATTACAATTTTTGAAGATGATAAGAATCCTACAGACAGTAAATTATTTTCTTATAAGGATAGTGTCTTAGTTACTTTTGTGTTGCTATGATAAGTTACCATGACCAAAGTAACTTTTAAAAAGGAGGCATTTAATTTGGGGCTTGAACTTATACAAGCTTTAGAGTCCATGACCATTATGGCATGGAGCATGATAGGAGGCAGGCCAGCATGGCACTGGAGCAACAGCTGAGAGATCCCATCAGGAGACATAACCACATGGCAGAAAAAGCTTACTGTGGTGGGCTTTTGATTCTTTGAAGCCTCCTCCAAATGTCACAGTTCCTTCAACAAGGCCACACCTCCTAATCCTTCCAAAACAGTTCCATCAACTGGAGACCAAGTATTCAAGCATAAAAGCCTGCGGGCGCTACATTCATTCAAGCCACCAAAGTAGGGAAATAGAATTTTTAAAGACAAAAATGGGTAGTTTTGAGAGTTAAAAAGTCCCCCAGTTCAAATTCCAGCATTACCTACAATACAGCCCATGATTAGAAAATTTTATATCTACCACCACCTTTTTTTTTTTTTTTTTTTTTTTTTTACTTTTGTTTTTTGTTAAGGCAGAAAGAATGCTACCTATCTTTGTGTGAGTTCTGTGGACACTGGGAAACATACCTTTCCACACAGTAACTAGTTCCTACTAGTTTCTTAATTCACAGGCCCTTTTTTTTTTTCTTTCAAAGTTTTGATGGACTTGCAAAAAAAATAAAATAAAATAAAAAAACCAATCCCATAATAACTTGGGTAGCCAAGTCAAAGTTGGTGCATTGGCTTTATCCTCACTCTGACATTTACAATAAACCATAACATATCTAGTTCTAGGTTGGTTTCTTCATATTTAAGAGCTAATTTCAATAGTACTTACTATTCTGATTTTATATATTTGATAAGACAAATAAAAGGATGTGCTTAGCAGGTAATGAAAGGATAATACATAACCCTTAACCATCATTAACAAGAGCATGGGGGCTCTAGTTTCACCTTCTCTGAGCTTTAGGTATGCCCAACTATTTTCTCTGTGAACGAATATTCAAGTATCTTTTTCTTGAATCATGAGACAATAGATGCAGAGAGAAGAATACTTGTTTTCTTGACTCAATCAAATGAAAGCTATAAAACTAACATAGACATATGGTTAAATCTAGGATAAGGGGGTTCTTCATTAAGAGCTATCAACAGTTGGTCATCAACTTCCTGCATACTCTACTATCCCAGGTATGAGGAAGGATCGGGGAGATGATGCTTTCTTGTGGGGGAATCTCACTGTCTTAGCGAATCCATTGCAGTGACAAGAAACCATGACCAAGGTAACTCTTATAAAGGACAACATTTACACGTTCAGAGGTTCAGACCATTATCATCATGGCAGGAACTATGGCAGCATCCAGGCAGGCATGATCCTGGAGGGGCTGAGAATTCTACATCTTGTTCTGAAGGCAACCAGAAGACTGTCTTCCAGGCGGCTAGGAAGAGGACGTCACTGCCCTCTCATCAGAGATAAACTTCCTCCAACAAGGCTACACCTATTCTAACAAGGCAACACTACCTAATAGTGCCACTTCCTGGGCCAGGCATATTCAAACCACCACACTCATCACCTTACAAGTTCATGTCTATAGGCAGATACAACAATTAGATGGAGAACCTGGATGGTTAATGCTGTCAGCAAGTACAAAGCAATAAAATATATCCCCAAGATATTTAAAGAAAGGAGAATCATCACATCAGGTCAACTCCTTGTTAGACTTCAAAAAGATATGTCAGGGCTTCAGGTCAAGCTTTATAGAAGGGCCACATCATTGGCACTGGGACTTAACTTGCTTTTGTTTCTTGGTTTAACTCTGCACTCCTTTGGCTATTGGCTTCATTTTCAGGTTATGTAAAAACCTTGGCAGCTCTGGGCCTTTCGAGAATTGGAAAAGAGGGTTAACATTGGCCTTAACTATGGAAGCCTACAGCTACTGGAAATGACTCTCTTTTGCTTTGGTGGTTTGATTCACATCTCCATGTTCAAATTATTTATTAGTAGATCCAACAATCAATTGTTCTACTCTTGAGTTAATGCATCAATCAGTTTTACATGATTTGATAGTGAAACAAGCTAATTGACATAAAATGGATATTGCTACTGAGCCCTCTAGCAAGGCAGGACCAGCCTAGCATGGCAGTGATAGTCCCACGATGCTGTGGAATATAGAGTAAGCTAACTTTAGTGAGTCTGCTTAAGGCTTAGCTAGTCAAAACATTTTGCATGCATCAACAAGCATTACCTGGGAACTTGTTAGAAATACAAAGTCTTTGGCCTACCCTTTGCCAAAGAAATCTCTGCACTAGTCTATATACTACTTTTTGAAAAAAAATATTATCATGAGTATATATGTCAGTACCGTACATGATGTGTATAAATGGATATGTGGGTCACTGTACCCTTGTGAAGGTCAAGGGACAATGTTGTGGATTCTATTCTATTCATTTAATGTATATGGCTTCTACAGATTGAACTCAGGTCAAGCAAGTACTTTATCCACTGTGTGGTCTTCCAGCCCCAAAGTATGCATTAATAATGATTCCAAAACAAAGTGTTGGAATCATTATTAATGCAACCCTGTTTCCAAAAACAAAGTGGATGAGGAACAACATCTAAGGTTGTCCTCTTGTCTCCTTACAATTGTACACTCGCATACGTGTGCAAATGAACACATATACATGTATGTGCGAGCAAATGATCGTGTTAGCGTGTTCATTTCCTATATCCAGTGCTACATTGGAACCTTGTGTTCTATCCGTTTTAAAAAGGCATTCCTAACATACTGACAAAAACCCTGGGCTTTAGACTGATCTTGCCCCTTGTAAGTCTGGGAAAATCATCCAACCTCACCATTCCTCCATCTGCCTTTGAGCACTCCAGTGGAGATTAAGACCTTCCATGCAAAGTTCCAATATAGCTCCTATGTTAGTGCCAATGGGAGGCAGCTGTTTAGCATAGCTCTTCTGTTCTTTCTTATTCTAGACCTCCATGGAGTTGTGTTAAGTGTCTAGAAGTTAGGAAGAAACTAGTCCCACTGTAGAAAATCTAGCAGCTGGAGGAACACATTCAGCTTGTATTTCTTTTACATCCTGGAGTTACACTCTCTCTCTCTCTCTCTCTCTCTCTCTCTCTCTCTCTCTCTCTCTCTCTCTCTCTCTCATTTTTCTTTCTTTCTTTTTTTTTTTTACGAATTTTATCTTTATTACAAGGTTTTCTCCAAGAAAACAAACAAAAACAAAAACAACAACAAAGAAACCCAAAACGATAACAACAAAAAAATCAAACAAACTTCACCAAAGCGACTGTTAATCCTACCGCTACCTATGACCCTTATTTCAGCAGATGCCTGAAGTAAGACAAACTTAGGACTAGGAGAAAACATGGTTTGGGGCTCTATGTGACAGCTGAATTTTATCTTTGCTGTAGCCATGGACCTGGCTGTGGTGCCTTCGTGCAATCTGTCATAGGTAAGTAAAACTGAAGGCTGCTCAGACTGCATCAACCCAAATGTTATATACATACAAAGACAGATTGAAGTCCTAACCTCCATTCCTGTGAATGTGGCCCCGTTAGGGCACAGAGCATTGAGTAGGCTGTGCTTTTCTTCCAGTATGACTGGAATGACCATCATAAGTCTTATGATGTAAGAAGAGGCAAGACTCCAAAGGAGAAACACTGAGGGGATAAGGACTCAGGTGTGCCCAGGGAGGACAGCACAGGAAGATCTGCATTGCAGCAGGCAGTGCTGGAGGCATGCAGCTGCAAGCCCCAGAACAGCCAAGGGAGCAAGCCATGCTGCAGCTAGGGAAAAAGCAAGTCAAGCTTTCTCCTGGAGCCCCACCGCAGACTTGGGCCTACTGACATCTTTATTTTGGATTTATGGCCTCCCAGACTACGTAGGCTAAAGTTCTGCCATCTTCAACTGCCCAAGTTTGTTACACTTGGTTATGGAAGCCCTGGGAAAGTAATGAAAGCTAATCTAATTTCCAATGAGCGCTTTTTCTATTTCACCCTAGGGCCGTTTCAGTCTTTGTTTTTCTTGATCAGGAAAAGAATTTTAATTTCATTAAGTCTGTGACATTTAATGAGATCATCGAATTTGTCAAAAAAATTGCAATCCATCACAATGACCAATCAACCCCATGCTAGTTTAAGAGTAAACAGTAAAATCCATGATGTTTATTCTTTCTCATTAAAAAAGTGTTATGCTCAGTACTGAACTTCAAAACTTTGTGGGCTCTAACAGGAGGAAATTATATGGAATGGCTAATAAAAATAGATATGTGTGTATACATCTATTTACATGTACATGTGTAAAATATATATACTTGCATTATGTATATGCTTTTCTGTATTTGTACATAGTACTTTACTGACTGGGGAGATCTCCCCAAATGAATTCATATTCTTATGATTCAACTAAGCCGATAAGCATCTTTTCACCAATAGCCTGAAGACAGGGCATAGAACTCTTAGACCCAACATGCAAAAGGAGTGTTAGTCAATGTCAAGATGGCTTATACCCAAGCCTTGGCGTTGCCCTTTCCTTAGCTGTGCATTGTAGAGAATCATCCCCCCAAACTCTGTCCTCCAGGACCTTGGCACTTGGACTCTTTTGTCTTTGAAGTCTCTTTCTACTCTGTGTGCATGAACATACCCAGTGTCCAGTGACAGCAAACTCTGCATAGCTCCCAATGCTGCTCATGTCCTGTCTTCCCACCTCTACACCTGGCCCGGGACATCCAGCCTGGGACATTATGCCCTTTGTCGTATCAATTACTGTTCGGCATTTATTTTCCCTTTTTATTGGATTTGCATACATGCCTTCTTTTAGCTGATAGGAACTTAGTGACCACAATATAAGAGACAGCTGGAATGTGTTTACACAATGAGAGTCCCCGCCTGCTGTTCTGATATCATAACGTCTCTATAAAGCATGCCTGCCCCTGGGTGGCTTACTTACCTAAGGCAGACGAAAGAAGCCTATAGAAACATGGAAACTGGCTGGCAACTGGTAACCAGGCTTACGCAGACAAGGCTATGTCCAAACAGTACAACACAGCATCCAAACAGCATACCCTTGAAATGGCCCGTAATTTAAGCCACTGAAACTTGGAGTGGACTTTTACACAGCAATAGCTTCTCATTACACCCTGTGTACCCAGAGTTATCTTTTAAAACCCACGGGTCATGCCACTTGACTCTTTTGCTTTCTTCTTTCTGAATGATTATCTTCTCTAAATTCCTTGATTATCTTATCTATGTTTCCCCTAAACCAACTGCCTACTTCTGATCCTCCACGAATTTTATTCTATAACTTGCCTTTATTTCCCCTTGTTGTACTCTTAATGGAAGACAAGACATGTGCTTCATTTATATGTGCCCTGTCATATTTTACACACCATATTCGATGCGATTTTGTTTGGTTCTAAATAACAACAAGAAAGGAGAGATTTGTTCCAGACCCTTGGGAGACAAGAGGAAAAGCTACCTAATTGACATTTTAAATATTTGCAAAAATAAGCACAAGGAAAAGAAGTGGGAGGTGGTACTTATCATGAGTGTATCAGAGTACATGGCTAAGAAACTCTATGCTGGAGGTGGATTAAAAACAGTTTCTATCCCTCCACATACTTCTAGAAGCCCAGGTTGAGCCATCATCTCCTCCAGTCTCCCCCATAAGTCTTCCTCCTAGTCATGGAACATCTTACCCAGTGTGATCTGCAGTCAGTTCAACATAAAACAACCAGGGTCTCTTTTCTAATCACAAATGACACGTTTCCACATCCCTGCTTGCAACTCTTCACTGCACCAGGAATAAAGCTGTTTGGCATGTGTGATTTAGACTCTGCTCACCTGTCCTAGCTCGTCTGACACAGCTTCATCCTCACTGCACTTACGCTCTGGTGACTGCGGCCCTGCTTCTGTTTGCTGAAGGTATCACGTTTGTTCAGACCTCAAGGATATCGCACTAGCCGCTGGTGTCCGCTCACCTGGCCTTCTCTTCCTCCAGGCTTTGTAGAGCTGGCTCCTTGTCAACATCTTCTCAGCTCAGTCCCCTAGCAAGCCACTCTCTTGAAATCAATAAATTCAGCTATGTGATCATACCCTGTGGGCCACCAGATAGAAAGTGGCCTGACATCTTTTGTCATGTATTCTAATCAGCAGTAAGATGCAGTGCTTAAGGGGCTGGCCTTCAGAATAAGGTTCCAGGTTCAATCCCTAACAGACCGAGAGGCAGAGGGACAGAGGGGCGGAATGATAGAGGGACATAAAGATAGAGGGACAGAGAGACAGAGGGATAGAGAGACAGAGGCAAAAAGGCAGAAGGACAAAGAGACAGAGACAGAGGGACTAAGACAGAAAGAGAGGGAGAGGGAGAAGAAGAAGAAGAGGGGGGGAGGGGAGGGGGAGGGGAGGGAGAGGAAGAGAGAGCAAGCCCCAGGGCAAAGCCACACTTCCAGCAACCTTCTTCTTCAAGGTCTTTCTCAGCTCCTCAAGTTTCTACTAATTCCCAATAACCTCCCTGAGCTACGCATCAGTACACAGATGAATACATTGATGAGGTCAGAGTACTCATGATCTAATTACTTTCCAAAGGCCTCACCTCTGGACATGGCTACACAGAGGACCAAGCCTCCAACATGCCCTTTTGAGGGCTTTGCAAGATCTAAATGATAACCACAAATCAATGCCAACATGACTTAACCGCCTTCAAAGCTGAAGTGGGAACTGCTACATGTCTACATCCACAAAGGAAGAAACGTTAAAAATGTGTGCTCTACAGCTAACATTTTATACAGTCTTCCTCCATATTCTACAGGCCTTCAGTTTCCTTTTCTAAAAGAGAAAAGAATCACAGCCATTCTGTGTTTTAAATCACCAGGAGCCAGGGCAACAGAAAAATCAAAACGGCCTCAGATATGTGTCTGGTTTGCTGCTTGGCTACCTCAGATGTCTCAAGTTATAATGTAAGAAGGCCATTTTTTACCTGTATTTGAAATCTTTCCATCTGTATTTGAAATCTTTCTGTTTCTTTAAACATTCCTAAGGCTTACAGTCGGGAACCTGGTACTGACTCATCTCTACCAGAAACGGCATGAGTATGACCCGACCTCTCAATAGCTGAGCGTCAGAGTGACTTGAACAAAGACTGAAATCCTTCGCTAAGCAGGGTGGATGCATTTCCGGGACAAACCAGAGATGGCAGGGAGAAGACAGCACGGGGCACGGGTACGCCCACATCGTGATTACTGGCACACTGTCACCTCTGCAGACTCATTATTTGGATCGAGGAAAGGAGAGACTTCAGGAGCAGCCTGACCCAACTGAGCTGAGCCTAGAAAGTCGCAGAGTCCTGTCACTTTCTTACAGTGACTTGTCTCACAACGACAAACAAGTCAGTCACTTCTAACTGTTCCTGCTCCACTTGTCCTCACAGCAAAGAGAGACATCTGACATAAATGACACCTAACACCAACAGGTATGCTAAATTTCCACACTCTCGGATAGTGGCACATACCAGAATTAGCAAGCAAAACAAATAAAATAAAATAAGATGCATCATTTAATGAATCTTTTACATGCATAATTTAAGAAGTTTCTAGAATAACAGTCATTGGTCTAGTCCAAAGTCTAGCACTAACTAGCTGTTACACGCAAAGGCAAGTTAACTGTCGGAGACTTGGTTAGCTTCTTTCAAACCGCCTGCCGTTTCCCTGTGAGCTTTTTGATCCTCACAGGATGTTAGATATCTGAAAGTCCTTTGCAAGAATTTAAAGTCTGATGAAAATAAGTGAGCAGAGAAGAGCAGCCAGCCCAGAATCTGGAGCCCACCTTGACATCTATCTCCCTTGCCGGTGGGGATAGTCCTAAGAACTGGACTTCTTCCCTCCCCCCCCCAGCCCCCAACCTCCCACCCCCAATCACAAATTATAAGCACATAGAAAAAGCTTCAAGGTCTCATAAAATGGCTCCCGACTTCAAACCCACCACCATGTGTGTTTTCTTGTGCTTCCCACGCAATGCATAACAAAAAGATAGTTCAACCTCCAGAGACCATGCAGTTATCAAAAATCAGAATGAGAACTCAACGGAAAATAAAAGTGACAGTGACGCTTCCGGTCGGCAGGTAAATTAAGTCTTTGAAGGATCAGAGTCGGGCAGAGCTGTCTGTAGGAGGAACATTCTAGCGGGCATTGTTCTCGGTAAAGAAGAGGGGAAGCAGATGCCACCCCACATTTGGTGAAATATTTATGACTGAGTGAGCATCCTTTTGGGGGAGCAAATTGATGACTCTCGCATCCTGCACAATCACCTGGGGTGTGCCATGCACAGCCTCGATCAATCACACTGACATGATTTGTTTCTCCTTATTCAGAGGCTGCCTCTCTTTCGGTCCAACATTCAAGATGGAAAGGATGGGAAAGACAGAGCCACCAAAGCATCTCTAATCCATTTTTTTTTTAATGCCAAGAATTATAGTGTTTTGAGGATATTGCTGATGGATATGGAAGCGCCGTCAACCTTCAAATTGGACAAACAAATGACGGACTGTATGAGTCCCATTTCAATCAAGTGCCACTCTGTATTTACAAGAGCGCAGGTCACAGAGCAATGCTTCCTTTTGCGTAAGGTTTAACCGTCACAAGACACGGTGCCTGAAACTGGACAGATGATGGAAATTCACAGGGAAAGGCCAGGGAGGTTGGTGTTGCCAAAACAAATGTAAGCGAACAACCAGCTTTAAGTGACCTCTTTGGGATATGGAGAATTGGTTGTTTACTCGGAAGCAGACAGAGAGTATCCGCAGATGGATACTTTGTACAGAGCTTTTCTCTCCTGGAGTGTTTCTCAGACTCCAGGGAGTGAGGGATGGAAATGTACCAAGGGCTGAACTAAACACTGTATCACCAAGCCCATGGAGGACAGAGAGGCTCCTTCAGTTAAAAGATGATAGCCAAATTTGTACCTAAACTCTGAGGTTTTCTTTCCGGAAGAGAAGGCAACATCTGCAAAGATTCGGAGGTGTGGCTAAGCTCAGGATGTTCTTTGTGGGATATGCAAGAGGGAATGATATCAATAAAGCTGGCTGTTAGTTTGGGACCAACGGTAGAGGATTGCACATTATCTCATAAGCTTTATCAGATGAGGGAACCTATGCCACAGGACTAGAATTGGATTCGTGTGTTTATGGATGCTTTGTCTCCTGAACAGCAGAGCTGAGCAGTTGCTCCAGAAGCCATACTTAGAAAACCTAAAGGGTTCTTCTACCCTAGGATTTCAGTAAGAAGACCGTTGGATTTCAGTGTTCGTGATAGCAGACAGGGGTGAGAGCTTGAAGACCACAAAACCAGGTTCAATTTTTCAGCAGAACAAACAAAGGCTATCCTGTGCTAACAACAGCACAAGCCCTACCTAGGAGCTTGTAGAAGTGTAACCCTAACCCAGGCATGGCGCTTAGTGGCACAGCATATTCTTAGTATGAACGAGGTTCTGGGTTCTAAACTGAGAAAGAGGAGAGTGCAAGGGAGAAACGGGAAAGTGGTGAATGAAGGAGGATTTGCAGACTTCACCCAAACTTCGTGATGTGAATTTTAACACAGTCCCCAGGTGACTCCTAACATATTTAGGGCTGAGAAACACTGGTCCTTATTACAGACAGTTCTGAGGAAGAAGAAGAAGAAGAACTATCAGAGATGTTAAAGAGGTGCATTTGATGACTGGTGATTAGTTGGATGGGACCAAACTGGAGGGTTATTCTCACACTTTTGACTATTGGATGCCTAGATAGACAGCAATGGTCCCACTAATACAGGGGAACAGAAGACCCACAAGTATAAGTGTGAACATATGGTGTTTGCTTTGGAGGGCGAGTTTGGTTCGAGCTGCTAGAAGTTTGTTTGGATAGGATTGCAAATGCAGGGTTGAAACTTTTCAAAATAGAGCTAGTTAGAAATGCCAGGGCGGGCTTTGGTTTTTCCTTGTCAACATCACACTGTGGGGACTGAAGCATGGAGATGTATTCATTCACCCAGAGAGAATGGGAATTGTAAGTAGCCGAGAGGACAGAAGGTACAACATAAGAAATAAACACAAAGACATCAGCATAGGAAGGTGAGGCGAGAAACCTGAGCAGCTAATTAAGCAAAACGATGGTTGCTTCTTCCAAATGGGCCAGACTGACTTTTACTATCCTACTCAAGGGAGCCAATGAAATTCTAATGTGAGCATAGAACACTGATGTCACTTACTGGAAAACCTTCAGCAGCTCTCTGCTGTCTACTAAGTGGCACTGAAGGATCTCTCCAGCCTCCTATATGGCAAACTTCTTGAGGAATCCATTTGGCTCAACTTCAGGTCTCCTGCCTTTGTTCTACCCAATTCTTGCTCTCTCTTCTCATCCCTGGAAAAGTTGTATCCTTTCTTCAAGACCCTAATCCCAGCCTGCCTCCTCTGTGAAGCCTTCCTAGGTCTCCCATCTAGCACTAGGATCAAGATACTTGGGTTAAATCACTTGTGCACTGTGCAAATGTTGTCTTTGTATAATTCAAATGCTGAGTTCTGTAAAGGCAAAGAGTTGAGTACAGGAAAGACTTCAATATTGTTATTTTTTATGAAGCATCAGCATCACCTGTCTCAGTATTTTGTAATGGTCTCCATCACCTTCTGATTGGTTTAGAAAATAGCCAAATGGCCTAGAGTAAACCAAGAAAGGATGCAAGACATTGAGCAGAGATAAAAACTCTGGGAAAGAATCAGGTACAGGGGATTCTCCAGCCAGACAGGAAGAAACAGGTGCCAGTACTGAGGAGAGGTAATGAACCACCTGGCAGAATGTAGGCTATTTTAAATGGCTTAATTTAAGTTATACAAGCTAGTTGGGAACAAGCCTAAGCTAAGGCCTGAGCTTTCGTAATTAATAAAAGGTCTCTGTGCCATTACGTGGGCATCTGGTGGGCTGAGGCTGTCTAGCGGTACAAGATGTTTTGTTCCGTCTTTTCATTGCACAGGTTTTGCCCTTTATAATAACTGTTCTTACTTCAGTGTGGCTCACTTTGGTGATGGTTCTTTGCACGTATATCCTTAGGAGGTAGGGGCTAAGTCATTCAACGTTTTAACTCCTTTATTAAAAGGTCTCGTGTCTAATAGGTGAGAGTGTCGTGAAGAACACAAAGTTGTGTACTAGTTAAAAACACTGCTCCCTCAAAGTCTGTCCTGCCTCTCAAGTGAGCGCTATGATCTATTAATCCACACAGTTGTGTTCTTCCTCTCTTTGGTTCCAAGGGTTAATTTCTATTGAAACGTGAGCAGGACTCACCATATGACCCTACCCATTTTCCATCAAGCGGTGTGCCATGGTGAAGAATCACCCCTTAGGGGCTTGCCTGTTGTAGTCTCTTCCAGGAATGAAAGACACTACCCCTTCACCACCACCACCCGTTCCCCACCTCTGCTTCATCCTCAGCTCAGACAACCATGGCTGTCAGAAATCTTCTTGCTCAAACATCTTCACACGCAGACATTTTACCACCTTGTCAGGACAAAAGTTTGCACATTAAAACCAGCAGAGAGGGTGTGACAAAGGGTTCACATCTTGTTTTTTTCTCTTCCTTGGGGCAAAAGAGAAGGAACAGCCAGACTCTTTAAAAAAAAAAAATGGGCTAAATCTAATGTTTTCCCTTTAGGATGATTTTTTTTTTAATGTGTGGTATGTGAAAAATCTATTCAATAAAAGGAGAATGGGTTGGCTCACCAGTAAGAGGAAAACATAGCCACTAATGTATCCCTGAAGCCAGTCATCTTGTGTGTCATTGTGTACTTGTTCAGGGCTATGAACATAATAATGGGCGGGATAGGGAAATGGGAAAGTGGTTGGCAAAGGTAAAGCCAGCAGGTGTTACTTCTTGGTCTTAACACTGCCAGTAGAGGAAAAACTAAGCCTTCGATGTATGAAGGACCAGCTAAAGATATTTTTGCATCCAGCCCCTAACCTACACTCTGGGATGTATTGGTGCGCCTGTTCAGCTCAAAGAGATTGGAGATGGTAAGAGAACTGCGTTCATTATAATCTTGGATGTGAGCTCACCAGACCAGCAGAGCTAGACTGTGCCCTAAACATTGAAATTCACAGTCCTTTTATTTGTGAGAAACTGTATTGCAGTTAACAGCTCTCTAGCTCACTTACATGAGCGAACACGCCCCTCTGCTTCAGGAAAGGAGAAACCGAGGCAATGGCATTCGTTATCCGTTAAGTGAGCCCAAACAAACACCGTTATTTAAAATTATAAGTGGTTCCTAATTAAACAGAAGCTGTTAATATCACAGTGGGTAAGAGTGACTTTCAATTCACAAGGGGTTTCCTAGACAAATTCACTTTTTTATTAAACTAAGAAAACTTTGAGTTAGAATGTGCTCAGTTGTATTTTAATGAGTCCTGGCTGGAAAAAAAAATAAGATGTTCACATTTCTAAAGTCTAAAATTTCTACCATATTTTATATAGTCTCCAGAGTCACCTTTGACTAGAATACAAAAATGCTAGCTGTCACGTGGTATGTTTAATCTCTTTAAATTTATTACAATTTTCTCATCTGCAATGAAAGAACAAAAAACATCACCTTATTAGATTGTCATGAAAACAAAAGTACTTAGTATATATAACTGAATAGGATAAGGTGAGGAACAAATATTCACTCGGTGATGTTGGCTGATGCACAGAGAGAGGTTGGCGTCTCTTAACACTCCCTTGTGTGTGTACCGCCCCTCACCACAGAGTCTGAAGGGAATTTCCACCCTTCATATTTACTTCTTCCATTCTTTCACTTCTCCAGTCATAGTCAGTATAGCATATCAGCTGTAATGTATTCTTCATATGCTTCATAGTCAACTTTTAGGAAAACAAAACATTTCAATCACTGTTGCCAAAGTAAAACAAAAACAAACAAAAACCAATCCAAACCAAAAACAAGAACACCTGACAGTTTCCTCGGTTGACATCCGGAGGACTAGCAAAGGTCCCTGGGCAGCTCTCAGTGGCTAGCAACAAGTCCACAACAGGCTTCGGCTCTGCAGGATACCCATTCCTGTCTGTATACACCATCATTACACACACCACATGAAGATAAACTCAGTGAAGTTCATCTTTTCTACATCCCAAACAACTGCAAGATAGATGGCACAGCCATGAAAAGATGCCAACACTGATGCTCAATTCAATACTTCAAATTCCAGTACAAGTCCCAAAAATGCAAACCATACCTAACCATGCTTCACATAACCAGACGACCAAGGAACACATTTCCATGGTACCCACACATCAGTATACTAGGCATAGCACCAGACGACCAAGGAATACATTTCCATGGTATCCACACATCAGTATACTAGACATAGCACCAGGCAACCAAGGAACACATATCCATGGTACCCACACATCAGTATACTAGGCGTAGCACCGTCACTGGGCAGTGACTTCCTGAGGCTTTTGGTTTTCACTGTTTGCAAATTACAAGTGTGAAAGAGTCAGCCTAGCCACTGTCACTAAAATAGAATACTGTCCAAGTGTATGGTAGGTGCTTCCTAGACATTTTTTTTAAACCAATGTGAGCTAAAAATACGGCTACTACTCTGAAACTTATTTTGTACCTAATTAAAAAATTCATGGCTAGACCTGATGTCATTAGATATAGATCAAGTTCATTTAATAGGTCATTAATAAAATAGAACAATAACATTAATTATAGTTTAAAATGTATAATCTATAATACAGGTACAGCACAAATCATTTGCTAGCATATCCAAATTCTGGACTTTTTCCAGTTCTTTTTCAAACATGACAAAAATCCGTACATACCAATGTTTTCAAATAAGATAATTGTCCAGCAAAGGTAATGTTTTTAAAGAGATATTGGCATAGAACTCATGCCAATTTGTGTACGTACTTTCTACAGTCTTTGCCAGCAGTGGGTTGTCACACCTTTGAGTTTTGCTGTTCTAATGGAAGAAAGTGGAGTTCATTTTTATCTTAATTCATCTTTCCCAGTGAGAAGTTTCAGTGTGAAGTCATAATTACCTTTGAACAATATCTAATCATGTTTCTCTAAATGAAGTCTCTCAGCACCTGAGTGTTAACATGTGTGAGCATGGGACTCTTTGCTGGGGGGTGGGGGGGTACCTTTTCCATGGTCAAGTGCTTGGTAGCTTCCCACACCTCTCCCCTCCAGATGCTAGCAGTGCCTTTCTCCAATTTTCAACAGATCACCTGCATATATGGCCAGGACCATGTCCAGCTGGGAATGTCTCTCGATGTTTCAATTAGAAAGGTTATGATTTCTTCAACTTATTAACTTTACCAAACAGTAAGATCTTGGAAAGTATCTGCAAAATGTTTCTCAAGGTTGATGAACATCGAACCCTGATCAACAACGTAACTCGACATATATTTCATCTGTGTGGCATGATAGGCACCTCTGTAGGTTAAGAAGAACCCAGAAGCATCAAGGTTAGACATTTTGTTGGGCAGAGGGAAGCAATTCAAAATCTGAGCACTGTGACCACCTTCGTTTCAAAGTCAGTAGCAGCTTGTTTCATTTCATTCCAATTCCCCGTTTATGAGTCAGGAACAGGTAAAGATAAAAGGGGTGTTAAATATTTAAATACCTATTCACTGTGCCAAAATCACAGCTGAAGCTATTTCTTTGATTATTTCTTTTATTACAGTATTTTGATTTACTTTGAGTTTTCTCATCCAAACCAGACAGATGCTTTCCCAAGAACTGCCTGTTACCTGCGAAAGACCTACTCTTTTGATAAGAAATAGGATTCCTAAGGACGACTGTTTTACGGTTTTAATTCTCTTATACCAATAAATACACAAATTACCTTCCTTGAGGATAAAAAGAGTGCATTCTAATTGCTTTTAATACACATCATTTTTCTCATCTCAAAAGAGAAGAAAAAAAAAAAAAAAAAGAATACCGAGAAGAGAAAACACAATAGAAAAGTTTAATTGAAATTCAGTACAAAAGCAAGAACCCCCAAGAATGGGTTCCCTTGGGCTGCTCTGACAAACAGGTAGATTTTCATCCTTATTTATAACACTGATAGCACCAGACACACAGAGAAACTCTGAGTAAGGAAACTGACCTTTATCAATTTATTCCAGGAGTAATTTTCTGCCTTTAATTAGTAGTCAATATTTCATTCTGATGAATTCATAAATGATAATTGAAAAGCTAGCAGCCCTTCCCAGCTGGCTTCAAGACTTCAATGGTCTGTAACCAGCAAAGAGGATGGTTTTTAAAAAGGCAATGTGCCAGTCATGGGCTCTGTCTGACTATTGATAAAATACTGACAGCAGCATTACAGGGAATCAATCAACAATGCAAAGAGCTGACCAAGAGACAAACATGGGAGCCTAGCCTTCTATGGGAGATACAGGCTTTTGTGACAGACATCACATGTCTGCACAGATTCTCTTTGCATTGTACCAGCCTAGACTTCCATCAGAAAACCATCCTTACTAAGGCCGACTTCAGAAGTTCAGACATTTTTTGAGCTTAAAACTCTGCCCAAAGTTTATATAGAATGAGAAAATTCTTAAGTTTCTAACCTCAGGCTGTGATAACTTTTACCTATTTTTGCCCACAAAGAGAATCGTCTCTAAGGCCCTAAAGATACATTCATTGAACAGTTTGTTTCCTAACATAGTAGTAAGTCAATTAGTAGCTTATATTTCCATCTAGTTTTGTCTCATTACCAACTACTTCAGGTACCTATTTTGAATTATATGAGTCCAAAAATGAGTGGAGAAATAAATCTCCTGACTAATGCTAATTGGTTTTTTTTTTTAATGCATTAAAAGAAAGCTGTATAAATCACTGGATTAAATAACAAGCGATCGGTGCTGTTATTCCAATTACAGCAACTCTAGAAGGAAAAAAAACAAACTTCTAAACCTCTACTATACAATAGCAAGATGAATTCAGGTTAATTTATTAATGCATTTGAT
Source organism: Mus pahari (assembly GCF_900095145.1). NCBI lineage: Eukaryota > Metazoa > Chordata > Mammalia > Rodentia > Muridae > Mus > Mus pahari. Next base: position 82,619,574 of record NC_034598.1, on the reverse strand, counting down.
TTAGCATATAATGAGCTTGTAGCTATTGATGCCTCTTAAATTCATTTAACTAATCAGAGTTTGGAATCTTAAAAAAAAAAAATTAAACTAACTTTTTGCTAAAAGAACTCAGAATCAAAAACATAAAGGAAGCAATCAGTCAGGTCAAGACCACCTCTGTGTCTGGAGAAAAAAAACCCATCCTTGCTTCCTCTTGCTATTCCTTTAGATATGCTGATCTGAGCGCAGGAACCCCAAAAGAGGAGTTAGGGAACGGACTGAAGGAGCTGAAGTGGTTTGTAACCACATAGGAAGAACAACAATAATGACCAACCAGACCCCCCTCCCCCCCAGAGCTCCCAGGGACTAAACCACCAACCAAAGGGTACACATGGAGGGACCCATGGCTCCAGCTGCATATGTAGCAGAGGATGGCCCTATCATGTATCAATATGAAGGCTCAATGCCCCAGTGTAGGGGAATTCGAGGGCAAGGAAGCAGGAGTGGGTGGGTGGGTGGGTAGGAGAACACTGTCATAGAAGCAGGGGGAGGAGAGATGGGATAGGGGGTTTTTGGAGTGGAAACCAGAAAGAGGGATAACATTTGAAATGTTAATAAAATTCACTCAAAAAATAAACAAAAACAAAAAACAAAAAACAAAAACAAAACAAGAAAGAAATCTGATCTTTGTCCAGTTCCTCCAATCATCTCTCACAAAGCGAAAACCGAAGAGAGGAGGCCATGGAGATTCCAGAGACCTCAGTGCTTTCTCAAGCAAAACCAAGCCAAACCAAACCAAACCAAAGCCAATCAAACAATCAAACAACAAAACCAACCAACCATACAAAAACAAAAATCTTGACTTTTGTGACTAGTTCTGTTTTTTGCCATCTCTGATATCTCTAACATCTGTCATTTACCTCTAAAGCAGAAATCACAAGGAAAGAGAGCATTAAGCAGTTTTTAATCACTTTTTTCCAAGCAACATTTTTACCATTGGTGTGCCCAAAGTGAGGTTTTTTCTGAACCTGTATGAGGCGTCTTGGATTATTTTATTAATGAAGAAAAATATTGATGCGCCAAATCAAAAAATAGTCATCAGATAAAGTCATGAAGAGAGATGGACATTTGAATGTCTTAACAGTTCTGGATTAAAATATCAAATTAGGTCTTAGTCTGGCTTCAGTTAAATGTCATCCTGAGTCTCAGCCCCGTGTGTTGCCCTTTGTGGGGCATATGTGATTGTAGAACATAAGAGTGGAAATGAGAGACTATAGAGCTGGCTCAGTGGCTCAAAGTGTGTACTGTGCGTGCAAAAGACTGGAGTTCAAATCCCAGCATTCACATGAGGCTGCTCACAACCACCTGTAACTCCAGCCGAAGGCGATCTGATGCCCTCTTCCTGCCTCTTCCACTCACCTGCATTCAGATGCACACACCCTCACATTCCTAAGACTATGTACTTATTCACAGAAATAGATCTTTAAAAAAAAATCTGTAGAAGTTGTATAAAGGGACATAACAAGATTTCTTATAACTCTTAACTCCATGGAATTTGACTAACTCTTCTGACCTCCCTATGCACCTGAACTCATGCACATACACACACACACACACACACACACACACACACACACCACACACACACACACACACACACATATATATATATATATATATATATATATATATATATATATATATATATATAAAGAATGATTTTTAAAGAATTTATATAGCTGCAATTATTTCTTACTATCTGTATATCTCTAAAAGCACATCTTATTTAAAGTTTTACTACTTCACAGTCAAGGATGAAGCCTTTGTACATAGTAGAAACTCAGTAATCAGGTTTTTAAAAAGTTTTCTGTCCCCCCACCCCACACACACCCGTGATATACCACAAGAATTCAGCAATAGAACATTGTCAGTGCCCCAAGAACATCTATTGTGTCTTGTCTCATCAAGACCCCTTCTGCCCCTCAGATACAACCATTTTTCTGCCTTTTCTTTGTAGTTCTATAGCATATGTATATACCTTTAGGCAACACCAAATAAGCAACAAAATGTCCTTAGGAATTAATTCATATGAATGTTGTATAGTATTTTAAAATGTTTAAGTAGTTATTATTCATCAATAAGCCATTGGTCTGCCATGAATATGTTAAATATTCCTTTAATTCTCAATACTCAATAGAACTCTAATGTTCATACACCTAAACTTTACATTCTATACATACACATAAGACACAAAGAAAATGACCCCATCATAAATGGAATATTATGGGACCCATTGAGCCATGAAGTTAGATACACATAGCAGCATTTCACTATCAAATAGAAAAGGCATCAACAACACGGGTAAGCAACATGGTAAGAATATGGCAAAAATTTTAATAAGAAAAATTGAAGAAGGGATGTGTAGATAGGTCCCACTGAATGAACAAAACACATAAAGGTATTTGTATCCTATGTGAATGGTCATTGAAGAGCAAAATTAGCAGTTACAAAGGGCAAGTCAACAATAGCTTGAAGTTAAGACAAGTTATTTTGGTCTAAATATGTCTGAAATACTGCATCGGGCATGCCTATAATATATTCTTTATTTCCAATATTCAGATTCAATTGGATTTGTTTTATTTTTCTGTTTTCTCTCTTTTCATCTTCTTGTTGCTGCTCGTTCGCTCTATAGTGCACAAGACTGAAGCAGAGTGCTGCAGACTCTACCGCTGACTCGTATGTACACACTAGGATGGCATGCTTTTATTTGTAACCCCACCACTACCATCTATCTCCTGCCTCACACCTATGAATCACCTTTTACAATTTTCTTTAAAAAAAAAAAATAAAGGTTTGGGGCTGGAGAGATGGCTCAGTGATTAAGAACACTGACTGCTCTTCCAGAGGTCCTGAGTTCAATTCCCAGCAACCACATGGTGGCTCTCAACCATCTGTAATGGAATCTAATGCCCTCTTCTGGTGTGTCTGAAGACAGCTACAGTATACTCATAGACATAAATAAATATTTTTAAAAAGTAATAAAGATTTATTTTGTTATTTATTTTGTGTATGTGTGTGCATTCAAACATGTGTCCAAATGCCCATGAAGGCCAGAAGAGCGTATCAGAATTCCCAGAGTTGGAATTCCAAAGGCTTGTGAGTTGTCTGATATGGGTATTATGAACCAAGCTCTGGTACTCTACAAGAGAACCAAGCACTCTTAACCACTGAGCCACCCCTCCATCCCTAGCTGTGTCATTTCTTATTGAACTCACTTCTCCTTTGTGTACCAAATGGTGGTGAATCACCTAGGAAGTTATTCCATCATGCTCTAACTTCAACTTCTTCAACTCAATGAAGTAAACTCAGTTGGGTAATTTATCAATAGTCACTCATGCCTAGCACAAGCTCATTACACAGTGTACACTTGTGTAAGCATGCGTACATATACAGAAACACGATCACACAGCTTCAGTAGCTTACACGTTATTAATTGCAGCAGCCGGCCCAAATGGTTGTCATTACTCATGCCTATCTTGTTCTTCCCACATACCTACCCGCCTTGTTCTCTACCCCCAGGCAATTTTAAATCCCAGAAAGCATTTCATTGCATCTATAAATATTTTATCATGTATTACTAAAACAGGTCTATTTTTTAAAATCTCATACACTTAGAAATTAATCATAATTCCCTAATAGCATTAAATATCTATTCAGCGTTTTCTGGTTGCCTCATTAAAATTTTTATTCTTTGCTTGTTTGCTAAGTAGTGTTGAACATAACAGATTTATTAGGGAACAATAAAATACCTGGAAATCAGATCAGCCTCATAACATTTTAACAAAATTAACACTTCTCTCATTTGCAACATACAAAGACAGGTTCAAAAATGAATGTCAATAAAATTCTGTTCATAAAACATATAAATGCAAATATACAGATAAAATAGGAGACATTAGATCAGTGCTTCTCAGCCTTCCTAAGGCTGCGACTTTAATATAGGTTCTTATGTTGTGGTGACTCCCTGCCCATAAATTTATATTTATTGCCACTTTATAAGTGTAACTTCACTACTGTTGTGAATCATAACGTAAATATCTGTGCTTTCTGATGAACTTAGGCAACCCCTGTGAAAAGGTCGTTTGAGGTCGTTGAAAGGGTCACAATCTACAAGTTAAGAACCACTTCAATAGAGTGATCTGATTTTTAAATGAAAATGGCCTTTGTAGGTGAGTTCAACCTTCAGACACCACACAAAACGGTCAGGTGCGTTGGAATACACGTGCAATTCTAGCGCTGTGGAGGTCGAATCAGGAGCATGTCTAGGGCTTTATGGTCAGCTAGTCCACCCAAATCAGTGAGCTTCAGTTTTTCTGGCCTCCAGACATGCATGCAACGTCCTCATAGGCACGTGCTTCTCCAATATATACACAATAGAAACTAGGCCTTAGACAATAATGCAAGTGCCCCTCATAGTCTCTGTACTAATTGGACTCCTTTGAAAAAAGTTCATTCAGTGAGATGCTTCTGAACTGCTTACTTTTGTTCACAACAAAATAAATAGCTCACTAGTCCTTCCTGAATAAACGAGTGAGATATTAAAGCATGTATCTGTTTGTGTGTGTACTGTTTCTATGTGCAGATATGAATATGTATGAAAACCATTTCCAGGCCAAGAACATCAAGCCTTTCCTTGGCAGAAAAGAAATAAAACATCGAGAGCCTCACCGACACCAACATATCTGTGAGAGAGCATTTCCCATCTCATGCATCAAATGAAGGCACTCAAATGGAAGCCCAGGTCTTTCTCTGCTGAGGTAGCAGGCATCTACAGTCAGCACAGGTCTTTCTCCATGAGGTAGGAGTCATTAACATTCTGAACTACAGAAGCAGCTGAATCTGACTCAGGAAATTTGTCACTAGAGTGAGAGTGAGATTGACTTAGGTTTAAAACAAAACAAAACAAAACAACAACAAAAAACAATCCATTTGATTATTTCATAGTAGCAAAATTAAAAGAAAAATATCATATGATAACTAAATAAAACAAAAAAAAATGTGGATAAAATTTAGTGGCTTGAAGAGAATGCCTCCTTTAGGCTTATATGTTTGAATGCTTGGTTCCCAGTTGGTGGAACATTTGGGGCCAGATTACATGGCTTGGCCTTGTTGACAGAGGTGTATCACTGGAGGTTGGGCTTTGGGGCTTTAAAGTTTCAAAAGACTTGAGCAGAAGCATCTAATTGGAGGCTTGCTTAGTTTCAGAGGATGAGTTCATGACCATCATTGGGGAAACATGGCAGCAGGCAAGCCGGCATGGTACTTGGAGCAGTAGTTAAGAGTTTGCCTCTGATCCACAAGCATTAGGCAGAGGAGGGGGGGGAAGAGAGAGGGAGAGAGACAGAGAGAGACAGAGAGAGAGGGACAGAGACAGAGAGATGGAGAGAGGGAGAGAGGGAGAGAGACAGACAAAGACAGAGACACGGACACCCAAAGAAAGGCAGAGAGAGAGAGAGAGAGAGAGAGAGAGAGAGAGACAGACAGACAGACAGACAGACAGACAGACAGACAGAGACAGAGACAGAGGCACAGAGACAGAGACAGAGACAGAGACAGAGACAGAGACAGAGACAGAGACAGAGAGAAAGAACAAACTGGGAATGAATGGCTTGGGCTGCCATGCTCTCTGCTATGATGTTTGTGGACTCCATCCTCCTGAAGTTGTAAGCAAAAATTAAACACTTTCTTTTATAAGTTACCTTGATCATGGTGTCTTATCATTGCAATAGAAGAGTAACCAAGATGGTTAACTTTAACTATTAATGCCAAAATAATGCAAAGAAAACTTCTCAACCTATTAAAAATGATCCACCGAAAACCTACAGTTAAGAACATACTGTGTAATAAGGCTCTGGGTAATTTTGTCATCAAGAGCAATGTGAAACCCATCTTTCATATCCAATACTATACTGCTAATAAGAACAAACAGACAAAAGCTTTCTATCAAAGTCAGAAACAGTTTTTGTTCTATTTGGGGTTTGATATTGACATGTAGCTGTTTTCAAAGAATCTAAAGAATAACTCTTAGAATAAGTATATTTAACAACTTTTCAGAATACAAGTTCATATAATGAACAAAATAACTTTCAACACCTAGTAAAGTACTATGAAAAACATTAGGAAAAATTTACCAATATCAATATATTACACTACCAAACAATGCTGAGAAAAAACTAGGAAATAACTGAGATAGCAGGATTTACATATTCATGTTTAAAAGTTGCTTACTTCAATTCAAAATCCCAACCAATCTTTCTATAGGTATTGACAGTTGGGTCTAAGATAAAGATGTGGAAATACAAATTAAAATAGCAAAACTATCATTGGAAAGAACAAAGGCAGCTGGGAGGCTTGGAGAACACCTTGAATCCCAGCACTCAAGAGGCAGAGGCAGGTGGATCTCTTTGAGTTCAAGACCAGCCTGGTCTACAGATCAAGTTCTGGAACAGCCAAGGTTGTTAAACAGAGAAACACTGTCTCAAAAAATCAGAGAGACAGAGAGGGAGAGGAAGGGAGAGGGAGGGGCAGAGGGAGGGAGAGGGAGGGGAGAGAATAGTGGGAGAGAGAAAGTGAGAGAGAGCATAGTGGAGAGAGAGAGAGAGAGAGAGAGAGAGAGAGAGAGAGAGAGAGAGAGAGAGAGAGCAAGAGCATAGTTGCTTATCCCTCCAGCTCTTGAGACACTTTAGCAGGAAGATTGCCTTGACTTCAAAGCCAACATGGTCTACATAATGAGTTCTGGTTAACCTGAGGTACAGAATGAGAT
>NC_034598.1:82577616-82611472 GCF_900095145.1 Mus pahari | reverse complement strand
TGTAGCATAAGATGGCCTAATCGGCCATCACTGGGAAGAGAGGTCCCTTGGTCTTGCAAACTTTATTTGACCCAGCACAAGGAAACGCCTGGGTCAAGTAGTGGGAGTGGGTGGGTAGGGGAGCAGGGGTGGGAGGGTATAGGGAACTTTTGGGATAGCATTTGAAATGTAAATAAAGAAAATAATAATAAAAAATTTAAAAAAAACTTTCTGTTTCAAAGATTACATCATAAGAATTATGAACAAATGAGAAGTTAATATTATATTGATACTAAAACTAGACCAAGATATTGCTAAACAACAATAAAAACAACAACAAAATGAATACAAGAAGTAAGAAGATTATCAATAAATACTAACAAAAATAAGTACCCCAATAAAATAAACAAAAGTTGTGAATACATAGATCAGAAACTAGGATATGACAGTTATTCAATATTATTAGCCATCAAATATTCAAACTAAAGTCAAGGGAAATACTATCACATTCACTCAAAGGTTCACATTGAAAGTACTGCGCACTTCAGGTATTTCCAGGCAACGAGGCAGCTGAAGCCGTTCCACATTGCCAGCGGGAGAGCAAATATTTCACCATTTAAACGCTATCTCCTCCAGCCTCTGTCATTTATTTTGGTTTCTTAATCCCCTTTGCTGCTCATGTCAAAAATTCAGATGTTAAAATAAGCTCTTTTTGGTCCTTCTACCTTTCTTCTCTCAGTCCTACTGGTCTACCCCAAAGACGGCTCTATCATTTTGCTTCTGCAGATCTTAGTCAAAACTCCAAATGCAGATCTGGACAAGCCCTACCAAAAAGTTTGTGTGTTAGATAAACTTCACCTGGCTATAAGTTATAGTGTTGATGGCATTTATTTTAAGGCTAGTAATTTAACAATTTATATTAAATAAGGTGTTCTTAAAAAGAAATAATCATAAAACAGGATTACATATTGATACCATCCTTCAGGGCTGAGAGTGCAGAGGGAGAGTTTTGAGAATATATGATTCGGGCCTCTGACATTTTGGACTTCAGATGACACTGACATGTCTAGAGGGAAGAAGACCTATGAGCACTGTGCACACGGCTCTGCAGAAGCAGGCAGAGAGGTCTGGCTTAAGTAAATGGATTTAGAAGCCATTGTATTATGAGAGAAATCCCGCCCTGGTGGACTTGCTTGAAGAAATCATGGATGCCAGGAGACACAGAGATTGTGGAAGAGGGATGCAAGAACTGGCCCTTTTGTGGTTAAGTAGGATAGAATCTACTTGCAGACCTTTACCAAAGGACCTAATGTGGGTAATTCTTTCTTTCCCCATGTGTTCGTTCTAGTCAAACTTCAAGTTCCCCAGATGGCCTGCTGTTGAAGGTGGCAGAGACCCTGTCTACTTCAGTCTCCAAGTGAACATCTGGACAGAGACTCAGCTTCAATATTGACTCTTGGAATGAGTGACTTCGCATAAGAAAGAACAAACATCTTGTTATATCACTAAAAGTTGGGAACATTTGTCACACTACCAGTGTCAATATCTAAACTTAAATATTCCCTGATCAATATAAAAAACAGTATACTTATAATTTTTTTACAGAAATGATTCCACATAGTCATATACTTAAGAACGTTATAATATTAATAATGGTAGGGAAGAGTTGGTCCAGACTCTTCATGTTTCAAAAGAGGTAGGTTAAACATTTTACCAAAGCACCCACTGCATACCTAAATGAAAGTCCCCCCCCCCCCAGAAACTGATAGTGCCACGAGATATGAACACCAAGAAAGACTAGACAGAAGTGAATATGATTCTTTAATTGACCTACACATTCGCCTTGAAGTAGAAGCAAGGAAAAGCTAAGGTGGTACATAAGTAGTCTGGTCTTCTACTGTTTTAACATTTTCCAGCTGTTCAGAGTTCTCTGCACTTCTCTGCTGCTTTATATCATGGCCCTTGCAGATTAAGTTTTGTGTTTGGGGTCTGACTTCACAAATGTAAACAGTTATTTGAAAGTAGTTAAATTTATTTAATATTCAAGAGCTGCTTAATCAAATGCCATCTTTATAAGTATCTGGCACTATATTCTATCTCAGGTGTATAACAGTGAGTAGTAGCTCTTGCCCTCCACAGAGAAGTCAGATTGATGTATAATATAACATTGTAACATAAAAGAACATAATACAGCATGATATAGTAATATAAAACAATGACATGAGTGTTGTCAGGCATAAGAGAAAACTATTGGTGTACTAAAGACGAAACAACTATTTGACTCTATTGGTTTCCTTTAACTGAATGTCATGTAAGATCTTGCACAACTCAAAGGCTATTCATTAATCAGCTAGGAATAAAACATGAGAAGATGGTAAAGAAGTCTTTCATATATAATTCCCTATCAAAACCATCGCATTAATGGTACCCAGTAGCACAGATGAATTTTCAATTTTGAACAACAAAAAATGATAAACGATATAAGAGGTGTTTTATCAGCGATATACAAAGGAAGATCCAAACTCCAGGGTTGAAACACTTGTGGATTCCAGTAGTTTTCATTACACCAGAGAGAGGTGATGAATTTCTGTACTTTGTCTATTGTTGGGAGAGAAAAAAATAATAGAATCTTGGAGATGGAAAGGACCTTAGAGATCACCTAATCCAGCAAGATGAATAAACTTTTCTTTTCCATAGCCAATAAACTGGCAGAATGTGATGAATCCGAGTCCGCTGAGTTATAGATGGTCTGATGAATTGGGACGGCTGTGGTTCAGCCTAAAACACAGGAGTTTCTCTACACCACACAAAAATAAACTTTTTCCATATACAAAGTCAATTTAAGTTAGGTGCCTTTCATCACTTGTATGAATATAAAATCAATGGGAGAGGGAAAGAAAAAGATACACCTTGAGAGGAAAATGGATGAGCATTTAGTCGGTTTCCCTGTGGGGCTGTAACGGGTATTGAATGTTGCAATTTCCTTCTTACTCTGTTTTTTAAAAGAAATTATTCTCCAAGATGACTGTGACATATTTTCAAGAAGCAGCGATGAAATGCATTTAAGAAACAAGAATTCCTCAGTGGTTGACATCATTTGTCTGATCAGCAGACATTGATCAGATTTTAAAAACTATTTCTGAAATGTCTAGCTTAGAGGGAAACCAGTTTCATAGAGGCTGAGTCAAGTTCACCCAATATACTCAGACATGGTCTCTCTCTCTCTCTCTCTCTCTCTCTCTCCCTCTCTCTCTCTCTCTCTGTGTGTGTGTATGTGTGTGTGTGTCTTCTGTCTGTCTTCTATCTGTCTGTCTGTCTCTCCCCAGAAGGGGCTTTTGGATGCAGATGATCACCATTTCTGCCTCTTCCCCAAAACTTCTTATTGCTTTGGTTATATATGCGACCAGGGAGCTTTTTTCTTGGTACAACTTCATATAAGACTCAGAAATACAAATTATCAAATCATTCATTAATTCAAAAAAATATTTACAGGGCCTGGAGAGAGAGATGCCTCGGAGGTCAGCAGTGTGTACTTCCTTTGCAGAAAACCTGAGTGTGGATCTCAGCACCCACTTGAGGTGGTTCACAGGAGTCTATAACTCCAGCTTTAAGACTCCCAGGGATCCACCAACCTCTTCTAGACTCTGTGGGCACCTGCACTTACACATGAACACACCCCACACACATACACAAACCCACATAACCAAAAAATAAAATAAAGGTTTCTAAAAGTACTTACATGCTTTCTTCTGGATATAAAGTTCATAAGGAAATAGTCTATGAACAAAAAAAATAAACAGAGTAAAAATGTAACAAAGAAGATGAAGACCCCAAATATCTCCAAATCAAAAACAACCAATCCCTAAATTGATGAGACAAATGCGCATACTTGATTACTATAAAATATTCTCTGCACTACTGATAGAATTAGGTAGTTGACTATATTCTGCAAAACTATGTCTTCATTGTATTTTGGTTGCGTTAATAACCATTGTCCTTACTTTTTAAAACCTAATGCCTCAGACTAGAGGGAGGGTATTAGCCATCCATTCTAGGTTCGGTGGTTTGCTAACTACCTCTTCTTAGACGTTCCCTCTTTGTATTTTTGGTGGGTTGTACTATTTTTCTGTCTGCAGGCAGACTTGCAAATCACCCTATAAATTGCTTTTATAACTAGAGCTCTGAGGGAGGATTCAACAAGGTTTTTCTGTGTGTAATTACCAAATTGGAAATTAGCCAAATTCCCAGCCCTGAAACCCTTATACTGGTGAACGGAACTGTCTGATTGTTAATAGTCACAGCCACTCGACATCCTGATATTTAGAAATCCTTAGAAAGAGACTTGATGCTCCCTGAAATAAAGCCATGGCAGATCACAAGAGGAGCAGCATTTCCATGGAGCACCCCCCATGAGACCTGAGGAAGGGCTTGCTCAGAGCTAACAATATAGCTGTGCCTATTCAAAGTCGCTTGGCTTTGCATCCAAGGTGCTTACCAACTGAATGCTGGAGCAGATGTGTATGCCTTTGAATTGCCTCCAAACTCATTTTGGTGGGCAATTCCAAACCTTTCACACGGCTTTATTCTTCGCCTGCTCTGTGTGCTGTTCTTCTTCCTTTTCAATGATGGCGATGTTAGCAGCGCAGCTGTCTGGGAGCAGGGAAATGGCCCAAGATGTCAACATGTGCTCTGATGGGTTTTCCACAGAGAATACGTTTGATTAGTTATAAGGGACATCTATTGACACTGCTTGTTGTCATTTGCCACTCCCTTTTTGCTTTAATTCATAGGCTGATTCTCTCCTGTGTGTCTCCTCTGGTTGCATTGTCTGCAACTGGCCTTTATTGAGATCTGAGCACATTGGGTTGTGACAGATTTTCAACAATATTGTTATTTTTCAAACGTATTTTAGGGTGTGTGTGTGTGTGTGTCTGTGTGTGTGTGTGTGTGTGTGTCTGTGTCTGTGTACACGAGTGTGCATGTGCAAACATGTGTTCAGGTGCACACCTAGAGGCCAGGGCTGTCAGATCCTTAGTGCTATAGGCGATTATTAGCTAACAAACATGAGTGTTAGGAACCAAGCTCTGGTCCTTTCTACAAGACAGGCAAGAGCTCTTACCCACTGAGTCACTTCCCTGCACTCTTGATTTATAATTTTTTCATATCAAAAGGATACCACTGGCCTGGGAGTCTATCAGCAAGGGATAGAGTCAGCATAGCCTGGTGGTAAGTAATAGAATACGAATTCTGGGTTTGAACCTGGCTCTGGCAGTCAACCAAGAGCTCTGTGGCCTTGATCAAGTTGCTTACTCTTCACTCTAAGAATTTCCATAAAACAGATATAAAATGCTTTCTCTCTCAACCCATCTCTCTTTGACTCTCTGTCTCTCTGTGTGTGTCTCTGTCTCTCTCTGTCTGTCTCTCTGTCTCTGTCTGTCTCTCTTTCTTTGTGTGTGTGTCTCTCTGTCTCTGTCTGTCTCTCTGTCTTTCTGTCTGTCTGTCTCTTTCTCTCCCTCTCTCTACTTCTCTCTCTCTCTCTCTCTCTCTCTCTCTCTCTCTCTCTCTCTCTCTATCTATATATATATATATACACACTTATAAAATTTGGAAGTACTTTTAAAATAATGTTTGTTCAACATGATATGCTCTGGTGGAGTTGCTGAAGAAATTGCAGTACTTGTCACTGCCACTAAAAGTATTAATATGTAGCTAGGAACATGGGTCAGTCAATAAGATACTTGCTATCCAGTCATGAAGACCCAAGTTTGGATCTTCATGTAAAAGTCCAGCTCTGTAGCATACACGTGTAATCCCAACACCGGAGAGACTGACAGGAAGACACATTATTTTCCCCTCCATAAAATAAAAGTGGACCGCAAATACATCAGCAAGCATTCATATACACACATGTAAACAGAGCAGCGGGTATATCAGCATGCATACATGTACACATGTGTAAACAGAACAGGGGGTGGAGGATGAACATTTATGGTAGACGTATCATAATGGGCTTCAGGATTCTCTAAAGGAATTTGGCTGTGTTGTCTTGGGTGAATATTATCCCGGGGGAGGGAGGTATTATCCAGTCTCTTCAGAAAGAATGTGACAATCCATAACAATATAAAGAAATTGTACCCAGAAAGAAGGGGACAGCACACTTGCTTATTCCCAGAAAAGAAACTGTGATGTCCATGCAACATAACAGGAAAAAAAGTTAGAGCTGGCTGGCTTTACCTCCCTTCACCAGACACACATTCTTAGATTCTAAGTCGGCTACCTAGGCCAGGAGATGAGCAGCTATGAACATCATAGGGTGAAGAGCAACGGTATCTTCATTTTACTACCAATTTGGTGCAATGTACAATAGGCCCTCATGGATACCATTCACATAAAGACAGATGGGTTGAATGAATGAATGAATGAATCAATCAATCAATTAGCAAATACATGAAGTGACAAGAAGCTAATATATCTATCTTCAATCAATCAATAAAGCATGACATCCTTATATCTAATACAAAGAAATAGAAAAAATGGCAATATCCCGAGGGAGGTTCAGAGCCAGGGAGCTTCTCACTCACACATCATGCCTAAAGGGAATCTAGCAACGAGTCTTGTCAAACCTCCATGCGTAATCCCCCATGGGATTGGGATCCCAGGCCTCCTAGCTTTCCTTGTGTCTCTGTTGTGGTTCACATTCACATCCGTGGCTAGGATGGACACGGGGAACATGCAGCTCAAGACCACCACCACTCATTCCATCCCATGGGTTCTAGCCCATGATCTGAAACATCGGGTTCCAGGAAAGGATTTGAATATTCATATGTGAATTACACAGATGAAGTACTCACTCTTGAGGAACAATGAGTGTCAAACAAGGCCTGAGGAGATAGGTCAATCCCAAAATGCCCTTGTATAACCTTGGAGCATCTAAGTTTGATCCCCAGAAGCCACATTTTAAAAGACAGGCAGGATGGCATGTGTATATAATCCCTGAGCAGAGGAGCTAGAGAAAGGCAGATTTCTAAGACCAGTTATCCAGAAAGCTTGCCTACTCGGTGAATTCCAGGCCAGTGAGAGACCGTGTCTCAAAAACAAAGGAGGTAGGGAGTACCTGAGGGTTGTCCTGTGGCCTGCATGTGAACACACACACACACACACACACACACACACACACACACACACATTTGTACAAAAATGCATGTGTACATAAGGTACATTCACATGTGCATGCACACACAGAACTAAAACACATACTACACACACACACACACACACACACAGAGAGAGAGAAAGAGAGAGAGAGAGAGAGAGAGAGAGAGAGAGAGAGAGAGAGAGAGCTTAATGAAATAAAAATATCAAAAGTACATAACAGAAGAAAATGGCCTACTAGAAAGATGACTAAAACTCCTAAAAGTTAAGGGCAAGCCTAGGCTAATTCTTAGCAGAGTGACACTGAGAAAACACTAATACAGTGTCATCCTTACAGAACAGTCTTGGACCAAAGTAGTTTGTGATGGCTGGACATAAGGCAGCACATTCAGTTTTCAGTATTACATTTAAAACAAAACAAAACAAAACAATTGCAGACATGAGAGAGGGCTTAGAGATTAGAGGGCAGAACAGACAGCATTTCAAGACTGTGAGTCTGAATAAAAATGTCTGTGGAAAGGCAGAGGTGAGATGGGGTGAGATGGAGGGTAGCTGTGCCTCTTTCACAGGGCCATGGAGATGATGAAAGGCCTTAATAGCCGGGAGAGAATCTGCCAGCTACTCAGTGTTCTACAAATGCTGGGCTCTGCTGTGAAAACTGAAGGTCAGACACCAAGGACCGGTTTCAGATGTGTTCTCTGTAGCCCCCAAGAGCGGAGGGGAGGTTGAGAACTGGATGGACTTTCATCGAGAGTCCAAATAGGCTTCCATAAACCCAAGGGGCTCATTGGTTTAGTAGCTTCTCAAATTTGGAATGCAAAGGCTGGCCAGAGGAAGGTCTAATGGGGATAGTGCATTTTCTCATTTAGTGACCGGCTTTTTCTTTTGTTGTGTGTTCATCGTAACTGTTCTGAGGCTCTGCCATGTGATTAGTTTTTATCTCATTCCTCTGTGTGAGATCTTTATCCACATCCATCCCATGAAAACATAATGCAATCCCCCCTACCCCAGTTAATCAGCAAGGCAACAGTAGCTTTCCTCCAGTGCCCAAGTTATAATTGCGTCGCTTAAACAATTCACCTGGCACAACTCAAAGAAGAGTTTAGACAATGTTGTCCTGTTCCCTATGACTCCTCAAAGGGCCTGCAATCAAATAATAGCCAACAATAATAATTATAGATCTCACTAAACCACAGCGTATGTTTAAACTCATGAAACTTTCTTTTTAGAACCTGCAAACAATAATAATTATCATTAGATAACTGATAAACAGCACAGTGATGAACTGTTCTTGCTGTGGTAAAATAATTGAGATTATAATTAGGCATAATTAGCATTATTATGAGTCAATCATATTTCCATGAAAAGAAAACATATTTGGCTAAGAGGATATAATTTTGTCGTTGGTACTGTACAAATTCTTTCTGGTTCAGCTAGGTCACCCATTGTATTTGCCAATCAATTATTTTAGAGATGACTGGAGATTTCCATTTTAACAAAAGCCCATTTTAGCAAACAGCAGAGCTTTTAGAAGCCTTTCTAAACCTTGATGCATCCAAAATCTTTACACTGACTCTGTCATTGTCACACTAAACTACATACCTCATGACTGTTTGCCAGTGTCACAGTAAAGTGAAGACCACCACCTGAAACAGAGCTTACAGGATGACAATGTGGAGAAGTTAGTGTCCTTCACGTTCTCAGGTGATTATAATACCAATGTCCTGTATGTAGCTGGGAAGGGTTTGGGGTGATGTTCAACATTAAAAACTATGTTTTGCATTTTCTTAGATTATGCATTATCTTTAATTGCATTATTTACTCATTAGATCAAATTCTTTACACCAACCCTCTCCTCTCAGAACTTTTGGGTTTTTTTTGTTTGTTTTCCGTAGTAGAAAAAGAAAGGAGGGGGCTCTTTACAAGTAGGCGAAGGCAGGCTGTCATAAAAGACAAGGAGACCCATCATTGGAGACCCATCACTGTGGGAGATTCAGCAGCCATGTTGTGGAAGTAGAAACAGAAGTGAGAATAAACAAGGAGACCCTCCAGTCTGTGTCAATCAGGTTCTGAGGATCTACGAAGCCACCCTGATAAAAGCCAAAGAAAAGGAATATAATGTGTTTAAAGTGTAAAACAGAATGGAGCTTGCCACAAAGACGTCGGGGGTGCACCTTCAACAATATTCTTGCTGGACTGAGGACAGGAAAGGGGGAAGTGAAAGCCACTAGCCATAGCTACAGTCACAGTGGTGACACTGACATAAAAACCCAGTGTAATGACAAATATTCAAACAATAATAGAAAATTGTTACTTTGTTAGGTCCCATGATAAGACTTCTATCCTGGTGTAGGACTAAAGGTTTCTAAAAAATCTTATGGTATGGAATATTAAAACGTCATATACATTTTTTAAAAAAAAGGCAACCTGCTGAGTTCCTCCTTGAAAACCAATGTTTTTTTATAGAATCTTCAAGAGGGTAAAAACAGCCTCAGATACAAATTTAATGAGGATAGGGCATTTTTCCCACTTCAAATGACTGAAAACAATACGGTAATAGTATACACACACACACACACACACACACACACACACACACACACCAAACAACGGATACTCAAGGTTGGATAACAGTGGCATTGCTGCTCTTTACAGATCTCAACGTGTTTATCAATAATTTATTAGGAAAATGTCAAAATGTCCTTGTCAGGAAGGTACATGGGCTAATGGTACTTGTTTTTAAAGATGGCTCATGCAAGAGGCTGCAAAATGATAGTCAGGTGTCGGCAGCACACTTCAACCTTCCATCCAGCCTCATACTTAATGACTGTGGGGAAGGAATCAAAAGAAGAGGCAGCTAAAAACAGCCCTTTAAATCGGCATCCCTCCACAGCGAGATGCAGATGAAACTGGGGTCTGTGATTGACACATTTTGGCCCTGTCCTGTGGCTAAAAGACTCTGAGGACTATTTTGCAGCTCCTTGATGCCATCAAGTCCCCCAGATGATCACCGTATTGTCTCATTAGTGCAATGAAGTTTGTATTTTTTTTTTTTTTTTACTCTGTCGTCTCTTGTTTTTCAGGTTGTCATCTTTTCACTGTGAGGATGTAGCTACAGCCTGATGGGGGTGACTTTTAACACACACACACACACACACACACACACACACACACGGGAAAGTATGTGGGAAGACATACTTCAAAGAAACTGCAGAAATGTGCGGCACTTTCTCATTCCTACTTTGGGAGCAATGAGAGCTTAATGAAGAAGGCTGTGTCTCCATGTATGTACCCACTGGAAATAGAATTCCTAGAATGGATGGTTAAAGGTACTTCATTCCTTTGCTATCCTTTGTGCTTTGGATCATCAGTACTGTTAGTAACGATGAGAAGACTACTTCTTCATTGCCATACACTTTCTGAGCATATAGCTCCTTATAATCAGGGAGAACCTTATAATCTAATAAAATTCTACCATCTTGATATCCACTCACACACTTTCCCATCCATCCATCCATCCATCCATCCATCCATCCATCCTTCCCTCACTAAACATTACGTGTTTCAGTCACGACATTAGCTAGCTACTGGTGGTATATCAATAAATAAACAATAAGCTTTGCCTTGAGGAAACATAATTCAGTGGTGGTATCTGGCTCAAAATCGTACTCATCAACCTTCATAACAACATGAAGCCAATTCCATTGTACTATGTTTATATTTATTATCTAGTCTAATACCGAAGGGACCTCAGCAATATGATTATTATTTTTCTTTATCCACCCCTAGATGTTGTATTTCTCTCTTTTTCTTTTTGTCCTTCTCGGATTTTAAAGGCAGAGTCTCTACTCTGTAGTCAAGCCTAGGTTATGGTAGCCCAGGCTACCTCTCAGCTCATTATTTCCCCCACCTCATGCACCCACCCTGTAGTGCTGGGATCCCAGATGTGAACCACCATGCCCGTCACTAAGCCACGTCAAAGTTCCTTCGGCTCTGTGATTTGAGATTCACAAAGTAGCAAGATACGCAATATATTTAAGGCAAGATAAATTCCTTGTCCTAAACCATAGTGGAGATACTGGAAAAAAGAAAGATATCCAAAATCTAAGGTGAGGAATGAAATACTGTAGAAATTCAAAGGAAGGGGTGATGGAATGGCTGGGATCCTGTCATTAGAGGGAAGAACCCATGGTTCCTGACACAGGATTTCAGAAGCATTAATTGTGGTTAAAGATTTGATGTTTACGTTTTCCAAATGAATAGTTAATAGGGTTAAAAATTCTCACCCTTAAAGCAATGCCTATATTTGTCCATGTGAAACAGAAACTTAGAAATGACTGGTTTCTCATTATAATCCGCATTCCTGGAGCATTATGGACCGTTAATATCAGTAGCAGACTAAGACTATAGAAGTGCTTGCAACTCCAATTTTAAGGGGAGAGAAAACGGTATTTACTCACAAATATATCATGGAAAGTATCCATCAGTATAAAGTTGAATGGGACTGAAGTATAGGTCCTTGGTAGGTTACGTACTTAGCATTTGTGAGGCCCTGAATTCAATCCCCAGTAACTCCCACCTTCTAAATTACGCCTATATCAGGGAAGCATGGGAAACAGGAACATATGAGCTGGAGATTACAATACTTACTTGTCTTATTGTGGACAATTGTGCTACTCTGTGTCCAGGGATTACTGGTAGCTGTCATTGTTTCCCCTTAAGTTGTGAAAGTTATTCAATATTACTTTCCAGGAAAAGCTACAAAATCATGCAAATCAAATCTTTATGTTGGCTTGGTGAAACCTGTTATGGTTTAGAGCTTTTGTGTTGTGGACAGCCTTGATAGTATTTTGATGATAATTCTGCTTCCCAAAGTGAGGCTGCCTGGGAGGAGGAGTGAATCACTTACTCAGTTGACTTCCTCTGAACCTTCTCCTAATGAATAAAGATTTCTAGGAGCCAATCACTGGGTGATGAGTAGGCAGGACTTCCGGGTCAGAGAGGAGAAGAGACTAAGCAGGGAAAGGTGTCTTCCCTTTTGGACAGGAAGGACGATGGGGTCAAGATGTAGCTAGCAGAGAGACCCCCTAGTTCAGGTTGGGATCTGCTATTGGAGGATCTAACTTAGAATGGCTTACACATTAGGATGCTAGTTGTTGTACCCAGTGATTGTGTTGCCTTTTGATTCTAAACTAAGATTGTGTGGTGATTTCCTTTGCACAGTGACTCAACTGAGTAATAGAGGAAAGGTATAATGGTGGGTCACCCCAGCCAATCACAAGGATTTGGAAGTGTGGGGCTGGTCTAGAGATGTCGTAGCTCTGCTCAGAGAGCCTGCCTGCCGGTGCACTGCTGGCATAGCATGGATTGCTGTTTTAAATATTTCATGCTACACTTTTGTATTGAAGGCCTTGATGCCCAGCTGATAGTTCAGAAAGGTGGTGGAACCATTAACAGTGAGTCTTCTAGAAGGTCATTTATCTTGGGTATTTTGTCAGAGGGATAGGAATCTGAACAAAACATAAATCTGTGACATTGTCTAGGCCTTTGTTGATATGCATGACGAAAATGCAACCAGTTAGAGGAAGCAAACCTATGACTAGCATTCTGTTAGTAGAATAGTGTGTAGCATGTCCAGGCCTAGTAATAGGGCCGGATACATGGCCACTGATTAACCCTGGACTGGTCTGTGGCATTACAATGGGCCTATCCTCACTAAAAAAGGAATGCATTCTTTCTAAATCTGAAAAGGAGATAAATAAGGGAAAAGGACATCACAGATGGAGCTGAAGAAACTAGAAGATGAGGCTGCAATAAATTTAACACAACATGAACAGAAATTAAACAAAATGAAACTATAACTTTCATTGTAGCCCTTACCTTGATCCAGGCACTGTGCTAGTTATGGGGAGTCATAAAATTTAGTAAGACTACTGTTTAAGACATGGTCAGCGTCTCATGGTGTAGCTCTTGCTAGCTTTGAAGTTGCTATATAGATCATGCTGTCCTTAAACTCACAGAGATCTCGCCTCTGCCTCAGAAGAGCTGGGATTAAAAATGCATGCCACCACACCAGCTTAAAAAAAAAAAAAAGAAAGAAAAGAAAAGAAAAAAACCTTTTTTTATTAACCTCCAGGTATTCACAGGACAGAGCAATATTAATTTAAATGATAAAATTGGTATGGTAGAATATAGTAAAAACAGTTTCTGACATAGTTTAAGATAGAACATGTGTACATATACACAACACTAAATGAACTAAGTGGGTTGTATGTGCACACAATACACAGAAAATCACATATGCATATATATATATATATATATATATATATATATATATATATATATATATTTACAGAAGAAGAGATCTTGGATTGGAGAAAGAGCTGAGGAAGAGAGAGAGGAGTTGGAACAAGGGGATGAATAGGTAGAATGAGATCAATACATTACTCATTTATCCAATTATCAACAGGTCAAAAATAATTTTAAAAATTATTACACATATATTCTCAAGAAAATATGCAATATTACCCCCAAATCAGTTAGATATAAAGCCCCAGTGCCTTTCCCAGTGAACACACTCATGCACAAAATGGCAGGATAGCTCTATAAATATATACAACATCCTTTTATTTATTTATTTATTTTTATATACAAAGAAATGGCAGTTTTTCATAACCACTAAATGAATAGTATAGGCTGGGAAGATAAATATTTTAAATCCAAAATCTGATTAATTCATGCCTAAAGAGAGTTCAGTTGGCATAGAAGCCACAGAATAAGCCAAGGTTAAATTTCCACTTCTTCACTAAAGCAAAAATCTACAGCAAAAATGTAGACAGGTTAGCTCAACTCACCAAGGTTTCATCTGGTTGCCACACTTGGCATATCAACTACCTATGTGGTTGTTTTGTTTCTTTCTGCTCTAGAAAACGGGGTTGTGCTGTATATAGCTCAGCCAAGCCTGAAACAAACTAATCATGTAGTCCAAACCCAGAACCTCCTGCCTGTAAGGAGGCACAAGTCACCATGCCGGCCATTAGTCTCAGTATTGCAACCCCAGGCCTGACATCCCCTGAACTATAGAGATGACGTTAACTATCAGAGCTTGGCTCTTGTGTCAGTAATCAGAGAGGACTGCAATATGGTTCTCAGTTTTTCACTTCTCCCTTTTCCAAACTCCCCCTTCACCATGTGACTTCTCACTTCGTCCTCAGAAAGGCCTTTAGATGTAGCCAAGGGATCTGCTCAGGTCAACAGACTAAGGCAGAAATGATATACCAGTAATGACTTCGAATTCAAGAAATCCGTGAGCAACACCTCTTCCCTAGGGTGCCTCTACCTCGCGTGTAGGTCCCAAGGGCGTGAGAGCTATGCAGAAGGGAACTGGCCTGGGGAAGCTGTCTCCGCCAAGCTCTGAGGCAAGTCTAGCTCAGAAGAATAAACGGGTTAGTTCACTTTGTATATGCCACGTAGCAAAGAAGAGAGAGTCTTTATCCCGGCACTCTGAACCAGAGTTCTGAGACTGACCCCGACCTGAAATCCCGGTGTGTCCATGAAGCAGACTGGAACCAAGAAGAAACAAACGCTCTGGTTCTCAGACTCGAAGAACAGAAGGCAAAACCTACCGAATCCTCTGAACCCTTTTCAAGCGTCAAAGACTGGGAGGGAGACAAGAAGGTAGGAAACCAAGTACAGAAGCGGCACCCAGAATCCCCAAGGTTTGTTCATTTTTATGTAGCACGCCACACCTTTTCCTCACAATGGCTCCAGACCCTCAAAGCCTTAGTTTCTTACCCCTGCCAAATAGTTCTTCATTAACACCCACAAATGAATGCTACTTATGTCAATTATCAGTATCCATTTAGGGCTATCAATTTTTTTTTTTTTTAAAGATACATAAAAGTGTAAGGAGACAAGACAACAAACGGAGCAGGGGACGCCGCTGTTTATCCCCGCCAAGTCACCACAACAGCCTTCCATCTGAAGCCTGAGAACCACCTGCTCTGCATCTGCTCTGCCAGCCGAGAAACAGAGGTCTGACAAAAAGAAAAAAAATCCATTCTAAGTGGATCTGTGACAATATAGAGCAAGAAGGTCCTGGAATCCACCAAGAGTTTTAATCAATAAGACTGACAGAAAGGAACACGCCGGAAGCCAGGCAAAGAGGAGCCGGAGAAAAGCATTCAGGAAACCCCCCGAACTGTACTGTTCTGGCAACAGACTACAGTGGATGAAGCAGAGGCGCAGACCCAGGCTCCGATCTGAGAAGTGAGGGAGTTGGAAGGGCTAATTAGTTCAGCAAGGGTCTTTGTTTGCCTCTTTCAGAGTCCAACTTCCCAAACCTGGAGAGGATTCTGAAACCCATTATCTAATTTCAAAAGTTGGGTTTGAAAAAGACGACACGCCTTTTCTTCGAGCTACCCAATTCTCAGTTGCAACCTGAGACTCCCAGAGTGCGCATGCTTCAGAAAAGGCAAAGGGACTTAATTAAATTTTGCACGCGGCTTCTAAGTGGATTGCTGGGGTAATACCAAGATTAATTAGTTTCGTGTTGTTAATTCAATTCAAAGGTTGCTGATAAACTAAGACCATCAAACTCCATTAAGAGAAACAAAAATTTCTTAATTATGACAGCATCTTTGGGGGTGTAGAGTTCGGTGAGCGTGTTCAAGCTCCATTCTTGATTTTCCCCATTTGATATTGGGAGGGCCCTGCTGTAGTCAAACCTCAATGAATGATAAAATTTGTTTTAAAGAGTTTTACCTTTCATATTTGACATTGTAGGGGGTCGGGGAGAACAGAGGGTCCTTCTGAGCCATGGTGCACGTGTTAGTCGAAAAACAACTTTTAGAACTTGTTCTCCCTTTCCACCATGTGAGTCCTGGGATTACATTCAGATCATCAGCCTTGCAGGCAATTACTTTAACCTGTTAAGCTACCGCACACACCCCAAACCCCATATTCAGTGTCTTTAAAAAAAAAAAAAAAAATCTCATTTCCAATGCTTCTTTCTGCCTTCTTAAACATGTCATGCTATCCTGGAGCAAAGTACCCCAGGCTGTCATATCTTCTGAAACCCACTGTCCAGTTAGCTCTTAGCACTCGTTTGTATCTGGAACCTTCCTCCAGAACTGCGTTTGCACAAGCTCACAGATGTGCACACATGTATGCATATACTCTTCCATTTTCTCCTCGCCCTCGGCTTGCAGCACGCACCCTTCACCCCATCTAAAACATTGCCCATGAGTCCCCAGGGATGCCCCCCCCCCCCGCTACCTCAGCGCTGCATATGGGGTTAATGCGGCTCTTGAATTCCATAATTTTTCAGCAACCCCCACAAAGAAAAATTAAGTTCCTGAGTGTCATGAGTGTTTCTTACTCAGTGAGACACTTGATGAATTGTGTTGTATACACAGGAGGAATTTCATCCATATTGTCTTATTTATATATCGATTCACAGAGTTTTAGCACTGGGTTTGAGTTTGGGGCTTTGGGTATGCTAGGCAAACACTATTGAGTTATACCCTCGTTGTCCATGCTACGAGTTACACCCCCAACCTTTCATTCACATCTTTCGAGGAAGTAAAGAAATGTGGCTAACAGCCCCGTCTGCCGGGAATCTGTGTGTCTGCGTTCTGTTCTAGCCTAGGTTACTTCACTGAAGATCCCCAGCACTTCCTCCTACCAGCAGCCTGTCCTCCCCGTGGACAGAGTAACCCCGGGCTCCTCCTTTGGTAGATCTTTACCTGCTTCCCAATGTTCATTTTCTCCTTGGGAAACGAACGTCTGTGTTTTAGTTGAAAATACTCATAAGAGAGTGTGTTAGGGAAGCATTTCCCATAGCCCAGGTTACTGGCCATGGAATGAGCTACAGGCACCGAAGTTAGGTGTAAACACCTTAGAAACCTTGAAATGAATCCAGTGGTACACCCTCTTCAGTCCTTCCTCCTCTTTCTCATGGAAGGTGTGGAAACAGTGGCTGGCTATCTAATAAGCATCTCGGCCACCAGGCCCTAAGCCAAGGGTAAAAGAAACCTGTGCCTCTGGCAGTTTTCAGATACCACTAGACAAGCCACACCCACTTCAGCTGACTGCAACCTACTAACAAATGAGAGAAAAGAAAGAGACCTCAGAAATTTCTTTGCTATCCCAGGCATTATTTTCTATATGATAGGTCAGTCTTATTTATTTATTTAACAATGAGTTCAGCCAGGGGTGGGAGATGGGTTCTACATCTCTGAGACGTTCCTAATCCCCACCTACAGAGTAGAAGCACCCTGTGTTTCCCCGGCATACGTTCCCCTTGCCAGGTGTAATTGTGTCCTATAGGACCTCTGGCCTTTTCTTTTCCTTAAAAAAAAAACCATTACAGTTATTTTAAAAATATATGCTCGGCTCCAAGCTCCTCCAGAGCAGGACACATATCTTCTTGCATGCCTTGCCTGTTTGCACACACCCTACTCTCCCTTTGCTATGTTTTTCAAGTAAGACACTGCTGTGTGTCTGTCTGTTGTATATTCTATGGTCATCATTATTAAGTCTACGCTCAATACTAAGCAAGAAAGGGGACCACATTAGTTTCATTTGTTAAGCTTCATAGCATAACAAATTTCCATAGGATGGAGAGGATCCTGGAAGAGTTGGGAAAGGAAAAGAATATGGCCAAAATACATTTGATCGTGATAAATAAATAGGATCAAACTATAATCAAAATATAGTTCAAAAATTAATAAAAAAAAATAAATTTACAAATAGAAAGACCAATTCCCCACTCCGAGGGATAATCCTCCTATGGAGGACCTAGAGCATCTCTCCCATCCTGTGCTCTGTCCCTTTATCCCACCACATCCTTCCTGACCGGCTTCCCACTACTTGGAAACTCATTTATGTATGCTTTCGGTTGATGCTTGCTTTCATCTTCTAGAGAGCTCCGGCTTGGCAAGGGCTTGTGGGATGAATTCATTGTTCTTTGTGCATGGATGTGTGGCCAAGACAAGAATGCCCATCCACCAAAAGGAACCATAAAGTTTGCACACTTGAGAGGAGCGCCTGAGGAATCACACCGGAAGCTGTCCTCCAGCCACCACACACACATGTGCACCTGCACACAACTGAATACACACCCACAATCACTAAACAAACAAACAAAAAAGCAAATAAAAAACATGCAAAATAAATAAATATATTTTTATTGTTTCCAACTGTTTATGTAGTCTTTTAAAAAAACTTAAATTCCTTTCTATTCTTTCTCAGTGTGTGTTAAAAAAAAAAAAAGTCAGTCTTGTTGATCTGGGTTTTGTCACAGGCAGTCTACAGCAGAGTATTTCCAGCTTAATTTTTAGTAACAGAGCCCTATTTCATAGTCAAATGTTACACAAGGCTACAAGAGGGGTGACTTCCTATAACTTACACAAAGGCAACTGCTATGGCCTTATGTGGGACCCTCACACCCAGACAGACGAGATCTATGTCGCTCTCTAAATCAGGGCAAGCTTGTCCCTCTGTACTCCCACACTGTCATTGCCTTGCGGTCCCTAAGGCAATCTTGAGGAGACAGGGGTTTCATGAAAACCACACTAGCGAATGCCTCGAGGGAGACTTCCAGCTCTAAGCAGTATGAATCAGATGGAACTTTCTGTCTGAAGTGACTGAGGCTCAAGGAGGTGTGAAGCCTCCCTGGAAGCTGATGTGTACTGATCTCACAGAGATGCGAGACAGCGGTGAGGAGGACGTGTGGCATCTGTAGGCGGTTAGATTACAATAGGACCAGGGGCTATGAGCAGACTGGATTTTGAGACCGACTCAAGCTGAGACAACCTAATTGCTTTCTCCCTTTCTTTCTTTTTTCAAACGGGAATGAGGACTGCATGATTAATAAAAGGGTGAGAAAAGACAGGCGTAACCCAACCTAATTTTGATGAAGTACTTAATACACAAAAGCGAGTTTACTTTGGATTGGCTTTAGATTCCAGCACTCGATAAAAGCTGTAAGGTAAGGCTGGTGACACGGAAACCAAGAACAGGTAGAACGTGTCATATTATAGAGGTGTCTGTTAGCCCTGCACCAGGACGGCACTCCAATCCGCCGTTAGTGAACAGCTTTCGTTAATGATCTACATGGTGAGGCAGAAGAATTTCCTAGTGAATGTTCTCAATACACGGTGCGGGAGATGATGTGGATCCCATTCTCTGTAGAGGGGTTTTCAATAAGCAAGTAGCACACGGAAACAGCTGAGAGCAAATGTCTTACAACCCAGTGTTCGGGGGAGAAAACGGTGTGCAAGGCATAGAGAAAAGGCATTTCTTTTTTTTTTTTTTTTGGAAAAAATCATTTTCTTCATAAAAGAGCACACAGACTGGTTTTTCAATACCAAGCGGTCAGATCCAAAAACATACATATGAGTAACTTACAGACTGAGAAAGTTATATGTAGGAGTATATATATAAATACACACATAATAGCACATAATAGCAATTAATGAAAAGGCATTTCTTAAGACCTATCAAAAGCAGTTTTGAAAACAGAAGTGAAAGCAAGTACTCAGTCTAACCATGAGATGAAATGCTGGCCTACATATCCATGATGATTGTTTCCCTAACGAGGCAAATGAACAAGTAAACAACCACAGGACAAGTCGCAACTTCCTCTACGGCTTCTTTATACTTGACATGCTCATTCATAGGAGAATGCCGGCACAGAACGAATACGGAAAGGGGTTTACTTTTAAAAAAAATAAAAAAAAAAGATGGAGAGAGAAGACATTAGCAGAGAGAAGCAACAAATTTAACTATTTTGTATTATTTGTGTCTACCTATTTATGTGCGTACTTGTTCATTGCATGTTATGTTCTTGTGGGTGCGGATGGACAGGAGTTCATGGGCATGTGGATCCCAGAGGATAACCTCAGATATGGCCCCCACTCCCTTTTGTAAGACTGGGAACTCACCAAATAGATCGGGCCAGCTAGCTGGCCAGCAAGTCCTAGGCGTCTCCCTGCCTCATACCTCTCGAGTGTTGGGATTACAAATGCATACCACACTATCTGGGTTTTAAAACATGCTTCCCTGAATCCTGGAGGTTGGGGGGGGGGGGGATGGTGAATGTAGGTCCTCATGCTGACAAGGCAATCCCTGTACCATCTGAGGTCTGTCCTCAGTCACTAATGTACCATGTATTCACTCCTTCAATTTAGATGCTATACAAGAAGAAAGCAGAGTTTCAATCCCAGAAAGCATACGGTCAGGTGATGGGGGCAACTCAAACCATGACACCAAGGAAACATGTGTTGGATTGTCTATCTAACCCCAGGGGAAAGAGAAGACGCCTTTACGGAGGAGGAGGCAGCATCCCATTGTGATCTGCAGACTCAAGAGGCAGGTACCAGGCTGCCCTTCATGCAAGTCAGTGAGGGGGGCAGGCAGCAAGCCTAGCAAGAGATCAAGCCAATGGTAGAAGGTACCGAAGCATAGCTAACCTTAGAAGCTATTCAGATTCACATGGAGAAGCCACTGGAGAATTCTGAGTTGGAGGAGGACACTATCAGAAGCCTCTTAGCAGCTTCTAGCTTCTTGATCCTCCCACAGTCCAGTCTCAGCTGAGCTGCCAGTCTGCTCTAGTTAAAACGTACCTCAGATCATAACATTTGTCCAGAACCACCAAAGGCCTCTCATCTCAGAGAAGCAGAAGTTGAGGCCCTTGATGTTCAGTCTTTCTGACAAGAGCTGGCTCCCAGCAGCTCTCTAACACCTCAGCTACTGCTCTGACTTGCTTGTCAGTTCCACTGTGCTCCAACCAGTGGGAAACAGCAGGAAGCGATTCACTTCTGGGTCTTTCTGCCTAATCTTCTCCCTACATAATACTCACCCTTCAGAATCTGCATACCTCACAATTTTACATCTCTCCAGATTCCACTGAAATCACACATCTGTGATTTGATCATCCCAGACTAAACTATCAAAAAAATAAAATAAAACCCTATCTCTCTTTGCCATATGCTCATCTCACCTTTTAGCTTTGCTTACAATATCTTGTAATGTTACCTTGTAATAAAACTAACAGTTACCCTAGGTAATGCATCTCTTGTCTTCTCTTACTGCAAGATGAAACCCATGAGGACAGAATGTTTTTCTTTTTTCCATGACAAATGTTTTGAGTCTTCCCTTTTGTCTGTTTTGTTGACTGCTGAAGTCCTAATACCTCAAACAGTTTCTGAGCATAGTAGATCTTTAGTACATTATTGAATTCATTTCATCAAATGGTGAACATTTATCATATGAATGACAGGATTAATGAGCTAGGGAAGAACAGAATACAGGAGACTTGCTGTGGCAGGACCAGTCACTCCACAATGACAACCACCTTCTGACTGGTCTTCTGCATTCTATTCTCCATACAAAGGCAATCAAGGTTGGAGGAGGAAAGAGAATGTTGGTGTTCAAGCAGTGGCCACCGCTTTGACAACTGTCTTCTGACTTCTCTCCTGGTCGCCTGGAATTCTAATCCTGAAGAGAAGCTGCATGAATCCAAATGAGTAGATGATAGCTGCTAAATAATCTTTATATGTGTGACATCTCCCCCGCCCCCATTCCCCCAAGAACATCTGGGACTCTCAGATAACATTGAAAGACAGAACTCCTTCCTGCTTCTAGTTACATAGGTCAACTAACAAAGCATAGAAATTACAGAGACTTAATATGTATAAAAGTATTGCAGTCACCTAAAGAATTCTAGGATTGGGCACTAAGAAGTCAAGGTTGAATGTTATCTTCTAGCCAAAGAGGGGAGAGTAGAGATGCATGCCTTTGGATGATGAAGACCCCCAGCCAACACACAGCCTTCCTTCTCCTTGCTCCACAATAACTCCTTTCCTATAAAAACCTGGGCTTTTTGTACTCTAGATTCCCCATGATGGTCTTTTGGTAAAGAATAATAGACCATGACCCAATATCTCAGGGGCCCAGACTTTGAATAAACATGGTTTTACCCCCCACTGACTCATCTCCTGGGCATTGGTTTTGAGCATGGAGCAGATAGGCCTACATATGTGCCAGTGACATGGTTTCTTGTAGTGTGCAATCAACAGAAGTCAAGTTATTGAAGGGATGAAGAAGCAAGAATGGGTTCAGAATGAATGATACATTAACGTTTCGGCTGTGACAATTAAAAGTACCGTAATTACGTTTCCTAGATAGGGAATGTAATAACGAAGTATAGCGAAGGAGGTGGTGGATTCAGAGTCTGACATGCTGAGTTCAGACAATCTGATGGAAATTTCCCTCCATCTAATTGTTGCCATGAGATGCACAGGTCTTGGAATGAGAATACAAAGTGCAAAGCTTTGTTTCTCTCTGGAGTCTTCTCCATGCAGATGAAATTCCAAGCAAAGCCATTTGGCTTTTGTAACCACCCAGAGCACCCATAAAGGAAAACTGTTTTCCTCTACTCACAAAACTTCTCAAATGCATGGCACGCTCTCACACCAAGCAATCCCCCAGTTCTCTGAGGACAACTGGGTGCCCTACCGTTTATCTCAATCCTGACTATAATTCCCTGGAATCGGTGCACACAGCACAGGTTAGGCATTCAGTCCCACAAGACTGCCCTCTGCTTCAGACGCCAATAGCACAACCCAGGTTGTCACCTGGATTTCTGGCCACTTGCCTGTGAATAAAAGACGATCACTACCTTTCTTGATGCTTACTAACTAGCTATAATGAGTCACCAAATTTACCTGTATTGGTTTATTCGGGAGGCTACGGCAAAGGCTGAAGCCAGTCAGCCAAATGGAAGAGGCGCACAGGGCACTGTGTAAAGGGCAAAGGGCAGACACAGCTTCTCTGTTGGCTCCATCCATGCCCTCTTCCAGCACCTCAGCCTACTCACCAAACTGGGTGCACCCCAAATCCCATTTTTTAGGATTCTTATGAAGATTCGTTTACCAGAGTAACTAAATCATTGGCTACTAGGGATCGAACTCGATCTCCAGCATCTTTTCCTCTCCTGTAGGTTGGGACTTGGAGCTGAACATCCCTATTGGAGCTGGTAGGCACACATTGGCTCCCCTGACCCTCCAGTTGTCACAAAGGTAAAACTACCTAAGGGGGCAACTGAAAAGTGAATAGCTTACTACAAACCACTAAAGAGGCTTTTCTTCACCCCTTCACTCATGAAATTGCATTTGTTTAGGAATTTTAGAGTGGGAATTAGGGGCAAAGGCCAAATAAATATTTTTTTTATGTCACAACCAAATGGAAGGCCCAGCTGGTAAAGGTGTGTGGAAGCAGAAAAGGCCAGGCTCACACATACCAAGGATGGAGAGCTGTGGGGTTTGCAGCCCCATAGGAGGAGCACAGAGACTTTTTGAAAACCTGAAAATAAACCTTTGGAGATGTGTTACAGCTCTGAGGGGGAAGGGTTCCCCAGTACAAGTATTGCATCTCTGAAGGGACAGGCATCCTGGTTGTCGGGAGCCAAGAAATACCACAAAGTCACACAAGAGGTTTATTGGGAAATACACAAGGGCATGGCTGTATATGCTCAGAAAAGGCAGCAAAGAACCGAGCAGGAAGCAAGCTTATGTAGGGTTTCTTGGGGGCAGAGTTTTCCAGGGTGGAGATTTCCAGGGTGGAGATTAGTAAAATTTCAAAACCTAGAAGTGAATTGGGACTTTTTAACCTTAAAAGAGATATGTCTAAAACATTCTATCTTATGAGAAGGCTAATAATTATTGATATAATCATACAGGAGTAGGAATATGTCACCCTAAATATGCCTCTGGGGCACAAGGATTATCTTGAGGTGATTAGTTTGAGAAACATCAGAAAAATCACTAAAATTAGAGTAGGGTTATCATATTATAAGATAAAATTATAACTATAAAGAAAATCTTCGTTGGTAAAGGTGTCTCCCTCCAGACAGAAAATTTAAAAAGAGCATTATATTACTATAAACTCTTTTCAGTGGAGAACATATGCTTTAAGTTTGCACAGGGACCACGTCGCAGCTTGTGGTGTTCTTCCTGGCTACCTCTCCCATAAATGAGACTTTCCTTTAAATACTTCTGTCTTTGCTGTCTTTAAATATAAACTCTTTCTTCTCTCTCATATATTATATCCTGACTGTGGTTCCCTCTCCCTCCTCTTCTCCAGGTCTATCTTTCTCTCGATCCCCTCTTCCCAAGATAAATATACTCCCTCTACCTCCCCTCAGAAAAAAGTAGACCTCACAGGGACATCCACCAAACATGGAATAACAAGCTCTAACAAGACCAGGCACATCACGTCATGCCTGGATGAGTTAACCCGGTAGGAGAAAAAGGGTCCCACAAGCAGGCAAAAGAGTCAGAGACACCCCTCATTTCCACTGTTAGGGATCTCACAAGAACACCAAGCGACTCAGCCACAACATACATGCAGAGGTCACACCCCACCAGGTTCCCTAATCTCTTCAAAGTCCATGAGTCCCAGTCAGTTGATTCTGTGGGCCATGTTCTCATGGTGTCCCCGACCTGTCTGGTGCCTCTGATCCTTCCTCTCCTCCCCGCTGCAGGACTCTCTGAGCTCCTCCTGATGTGTGGCGCTGGGACTCTGGATCTGCTCCTGTCCGTGGCTGGATGGAGTGTCTCGGGTCTCTTTAATGACAATTCTGCTAACCTCTGGTCCCAGAACCCTCTGCAGGCAGAGCAAGCTGTAGGTGGAAAGTTTTGTGGCCAGGTTGGTGTCCTAATCCCTCCACTTGAGGCCATGCCTGGTTACAGAAGCTGGCCAGTCTTTAGGAGTCACTCTTGAGATTTAATATTGGAATGATACTTTGAGACTTCCAAGTATCTCCCATCTGTACAGGAGGCACATATGTTATTAACCTCCATTTAAGTTTTCTTAAGTAATGTATTTTCTGTAACAGACACACACACACACACACACACACACACACACACACACACACACACTTTTCTATGTCAGTTAAAAATAGATTGAGCAAGTAAATTCTAGGGAATATACTTACCTTTTACCAAGGATGCCACATACACACACACACACACACACACACACACACACACACACACACACACACATACACACCTCTATAAGCATTCACATTAGAGCATTAGAGGCTTTGAATTGAAGACCTTGATCACACATGTTCATCACACATGTTTATGAACAACTGTCACGTTTGAATGTGTACTTTCTTTCTGGTCTGTCTACATTTTCATCCACACACCAACTAATGGTTTGATTAGCTGCTATGATGTTCTAGTCCTGGGGAAAGTCAGACCCACCAAAATACTCAATACAGCTGTTGACTTGGGATAATATCTGGAATGGGTTGTATAGCAAAGTATGTTCGGATAAACTTCAAGCGCTCTTCTTTGCATTCATCCTCCAGGTGGAGAAGTGACGAGAAAGCATCTTCTATAGTTTTTTATTATACTATATGATCTCTGTGTTCTGAAATTCAGATTTAGCTAGATTGTTACTGTAAAGTTGTATGGGTTTGTTTGTTTTGATGTTGTTGTTGTTTTAATGTGCTATCACTTTGTTTACTCACAGCTTGGTAGCAGGAAACCTACGATCCCAGAAGATCTTGTGAAGGGAAACTCATCTCCTGACACTCCACATCCTCTCAGTGCTCATTTCCTGCCTCCTCCTCCATCCATCGTCTCCCTGGCTCCATGAGTAGCTTTCATTACAGCTATCTTCCATTACCTGTATCTGCTTTGTAGAGACAGTACTCATTTCAAATTGTTCATTAGTAATACTCCTTCATATTGCTCATTAGTAATACTCCTTCATATTGCTCAATTGATAATATTTTTCTGCTCATGAATATTGTTTGGGGTGATTTGGGTTGGGTGGAATGCATCACAACTTTTTCCAATTAAAACTAATGGAAAATTGTTTTATTTAATGGCTTTTCGCTAAGTGACAGGGTTTTTCGGAAACAAATTAAACTCGTTCAGTGAAGGATAGTAATATCTAACTTACTTTCCTGGCTTTATTTCCCCTTTAATCTGGCTGGTTTTGTAAAGCCAGTAGCTACCTCTAATTAAATAAAATAATGTTAACGTCATGGTCCTTACTTACTTGTTTTAATGAAACTTATCTCTTGATTTCTCCTCATAACTCCTTTTTTTTTTTTTTTTTTTTTAAGTTCTGTCAGCTCTGACTTCAACCTAGTGTTCCTCAGGCCCAGAAGCTCCTCCACTTTAAATAAATCTTCCCTTGCTGCAGGAGGAGTACTTCCCTTGGGAGGAGTACGGTGGCTGTAGCTGGGATAGTTCATGCTCTACTGATTCTCAGCAGATTTACGCTTCTCCAACAGGTCCTTCCCTGAGCTGAGCTAAGTGGCAGGAGACCAGACAGTGGGAACTGCTTTCAGAGTGACTGCAAGTTCAGAACTAAATAAAGGCAAGAGGAACAGGAGAGGTGAAAAAAAAGAAGAGAGAGAGGGAGGGAAGAGGAGAGGAAAAACATTTGAAGGAGACACAGACACATATAGACAAGCATACTCACATACAAGCAGATCATATGTATGGAAAAGAATGCATGGTACTCAAAAATATTCTTTATGGGAAAAATCTTAATGCCAAGGCTCATGAGAAAGTTATGAAATTAAATCTTTACCCTCTTTATTATTGAGACACTTTTCCAGCTTGTTTTCCTTTTTTCATAGATTTCCAGACCAAATTGCTCTAGTATTAAACTCCTTATTTAAAAAAGAAAAAACAAACAAACAAACAAACAAACAAAAAACCTGATGTACTTCATTGAAGCCCAGCACAGAGTATCATAGCTCAAGTGCACTAGGCTTTAAAACACTTTCTTTTACAGGAAGGTACTTATTCATTTGGGTCCTAGTAAGGAGACAAGACACTTTCTCATACTTAATCAGCAGCAAAATGAGAGCTAGCATGGCTTTTAGATTAGAGATGAGAGGCAGAGGAACAAGATGCAAACCAGTATTCCTTAAGGGCAGCTTCCTGCATGACTCACCTACCTGAAAATTATTACGGAAAGAATAGAAATACAAAATAAAGACCACTGTATTATCTGTTCATAGATGTCTCCACCATTAGTTGTATTGTTAATGTGATTTACACTGGCTGAAATTTAATAGAAGGAGCAATTCATAATATGGATTTTTCAGAATTGATAAAAATCACTAAAAACTGTAAATATTTTTCTAACTTTGCATTGTTAAAAATACCAAACATACTTAACGTTTGAAAGAGTTAATGATACTAATTATTAATTCATCCATCAAGTGGAGTTGCATTTATTAATAGTTTCCTTCTGTCTATACATCTGTACATCCATGTAAATATAGGTGTATGTTATATATGATGAATGCATGTTTTTAGGTACAAATTCTTGTCTGAATATATATGTAGGTATATATGTATATATATGTGTGTGTGTACATATATGTACATACCTATACATATACATACGTATATGTACATATAAATATACATATATATACATATATGTATATATGGAGCTGTGGATACATACATATTTATGTATGTATGTATGTATATATCTATATACATATGCATGCTTGTAGGTTTGTATATTTGTATATATTTACATATGGATCTAAGTTAGGATTTCTATTGCTGCAAAGAGACACCATTACCATAGCAACTGTTATATAGGGAAACATTTAATGAAGCTGACTTATAGGTCAGAGGTTCAGTCCATAGTCATCATGGCAGGAAGCATGGTGGTTTGTAGTCAGTCATGGTTCTGTCAGGATTGGCAGACCTACTCAAACAAGGCCACACCTCCTAATAGCACCACTTCCTGTGAGCCTGCAGGGACCATTTTCATTCAAACCAACACACTGTGTATGCATATGCTGGTAGTATGAATGTACATATGTATATGTGTATATGTATGTATGTATGTATGTATGCATGCATGCATGCATTGGTAGCTTCTTTTTACCATGCCATTTGTACCTGAACTGCTAATTACCACTAAATAGTTCTGCAACTAGCTCTTAAATAAAGATGTTCTTCCACATCTGCTCGGTTGCACAATCACACTTAAGAGAATTAATAACTTCATAACAGTATCTAGCCCTCAGTACATACATAAACCCCATCAAAGTGACAGAAGATCATAACCATATTTCCCCTACTGCACCTGCCTGCCCACTGTCCTCACCTCTTCATTCTGGAACAACTCCCCCATTTTTATGTTTTTCTCATGACATCAGACTTCTGAAGAGACCTGGTCATTTCTTTGGTTAGAATGGTTCACACGTTAGGTTTAACTGGTTGTAGTGTTAGCTGACTCTCTATCCCCACCATGGCTATTCTTGGTTGTCAGCTTGACTACATCTGGAATGAACTACAATCCAGAAACAAAGGGCACACCTGAGAAGCTTTTTTAAGCTTGGTGGGAAGTAGGTGAATCCACTTCTAGTCTTACTTTTGAGGTGGGAAGACACACACCTTCAATCCAGACCTTGACATGCCTTTAATCTGGGCCATACCTTCTGCTGGAAGATTATATAAGGACATAAAAGAAGGAAGCTTTTTCTCTCTGTGTGTCCCTACATTGCTAGCACATCCACTCCTTAACTGGCAAGAGAGCCTACTTCTTCTGGATTCCAGCATACAATGAAGACTAGCTTATACACCAGGCTCAAGTTGGACCAACTACTAGGCTATTGGACTTCCCATTCATAGACAGCCATTGTTGAACTATCTAGACACCAGCCCATAAACCATTCTTAAAGAATGTCCTTTACATATATAAGAAGATTCATTCTGTGCGTTCTGTTACTAGAAAACCCTGACTCATACAATTCCCTTTATTTACTATTTCAGATTGGAAGGTATTTTTGGATTCTTGGTTACATTGAGGTTAAACATTTGGCAAGAGTATTCTCAGGGGAACTGGATATTGGAATCTTCACATAGCATCACACAGTGCCAGGTTGCTCATCTTTGTCTATTATCACAGACACACCTCCTGTTTTTAAACACACACACACCCCACCTTAGCAATTAGCAATTAACTAACTATGGCATGACCTTTTGACTCCATGTGGCTATCCCAGCTCCTAGTGACTTCTTACCTAATGATTTCCAAAACTATTTTTGATCCCAGGCTAACTCCAAAGTTTCAAAAGTGGCTGCACAAAAGTAATATTCGATTCCCGTTATCTATGTTCAGTTGTAGAATTGGTGGGAATGGGTTAAGGAAAAGCTTTTCCTCAACAAGAGACAAATGATAGCTCCTCCCCCAAAGAAAACCAACTCTCTATTTTGTTGTTTTGCTTTGTTTAATTATCAACTTTCAAAGAGATAATGTGAGTACCCTCTCATGTGGTGTCAAAGACACTTCCTCTTTCCCTCAAACTGAATTCGTGGTTTTTAGCTACTCAATGTTTTGTTTCTATTTTATTTACTTTGGTTTTGTTTCTTTAGACATGCTTTTTAGATGTTGCTTCTTTTAGTAAGCAAGCTTGAACCTCCCTATGTGGCTCATGCTGGCCTCACGTGGCATACATTTCCTCATCATTATAATCTGAGCTATGATTCTTCTTCTGGTGCTCACATTGCCATGGGCCAGAGGAGGCCACCAGAGCATCCTCTGAGTCCCTTCACTGTGCTCCTGCTAGCTTGTACTTATTTCTTGATCTTCTGGCACTAGATGCGGCCTGTGTATATTGTCTCCTGGTCCAAATGTGGAATTTCCCCAATCAACTCTGGCTTTTGTGGGGGAAATGTATTTAGAAAAGACAGTGCAGATGACTGTTACTAAGCCCATCCGTCATATAAAAATCATAAAGTCATACTGATTGTTACCAAGTATAATTTATAGGATTATTTTTTCTTAATGTCTCTAATTTTATTTTCTAACACATTGACTTCTAACAGGAATAACAATAGGATTAGCTTTTGATATGATTGACATTGCCATTTTAATTTGGCATTTATAGGCTAACATATCAGGTTTTGTTAGAATTAACATACGTAAAATTATTTTAAAGCTGCACAAATGATATTATTTCTGACAGGAAATCCCTGACTAATGTTTAAGATTCCTTTGTGGATGTTGTTAAATGTCTGTCTAGCAGAGAGTTGGAACATCGTCTCAAATTCCCGTTGGTATAAGCCTTCTCTGGTACCCGCCTGCTATCATTCTGATTTAGAATCAAGTCAGCTGGGACTAGGCATGTGTCTCAGGGGTCGAGCACGTTCTTAGCATGAACAAGCCCTGGGTTCTCTCCGCAGCACCACAAAAATGAAATAGAAACGAAGCAGATCTCTCCCCTTAGTTCCCATTTAGAAATGATCTTTTTATCATTTGACTTCATTTTGTCTTTTGAATAAGGCATTCAGGGATCAAAACATTAAAGGTATATTCTCAGAGAAGTTGGCTTCTCCTTCTCCCTGCCCATAAAGTTATTCATTTTCTGTAAACTAACTTTTGTTTCTACTGTTTCTTACATTATAAGTAAGTACACAGCTATAAGTGGTTTTATGAACTATCTTTTATTCTCTAAGGTATCATACCATATACTTGGATCTGTACCAGATTGGGGTTTTGCTCCCTGTGTCTTACTATACTGAACACTTCTACAAATTCAAATCTGGACTTCTTCCTCAGTCCTAAACTTCTTACTTCGTAACTCCTTTATACTCTCTGGTGTTATCATCATATACATGTCTGGCCGTTCATGCAATGACAGTTCCTATTATTCAAACACAAAGAAAATCTCATTTCATGAGAAAATATGTAATGCATATAAATGTTCATTAATTTACCTTCTGGTAGATAATATTGTCTCTCAGTATGCATATTTTTATATTCCTATAGATAACCAGATAAGTAGTATAGTTGTTGCAACTAGGCTTTAAATTCCATCAACACAAGGTGTTTCTTCCATCTCCTGGTATGATACTGAAGATCTGGCATCTTTGTTTACTGCTAGGTTACTGAGTATCAGAGCCACAGTACAAATATAGACAGCTTGAATTCTGAACATTTGGTCATGATGTTGAAGATGTACAGCCAAATCAAGTGTTCCTACTATGTAAACTCTTTCCAGTGTCAAGCAGTGCTTGATGGTGCTGTCTTTTGACTCTTAAATATACTTGATGGAAATGAGGTCGGAGCACCTAACATCCTGCGTGCCTGCCTTTCCCCTGATCCCTGCTCTAGGTCCACGTTGGTCTATGTGATTGTGAGTGTTGATTGCCAACTTAACAGGATGTGGAATCATCTAGAAGGAAGCCTCTGGGCACTCACATAAAGAATCATCTAGATTAGATTAATCTTTGGCCATGCTTATGAGGGGTCACATTGATTAGGTTAACTGAGGTCAGAAGAAGACCAACCCTAAAAGTGGGTGGCACCATTCCTTAGGCTTGGGTCCTGTACAGGATAAAAATAAAGAAGACTGGGGATAAGGGTATCCATTGCTCCCTTCTTCCTGACTGCAAAGGCAGTAGGACCAACTGCTTCAAGCTCATGCTCCCTTGACCACCCCCTTGACACACTGCACCCTTGAACTGTGAGCTGAAATAAGCCCTTCCTTCCTCAAGTTGTTTTGTTGGCATACTTCATCACAGCTACAAAGAACTAAAACAGGTAGAGTCTTTGTCTCCCACTCTTTGAGGTAGGAGGTCAACCATCAGGGTTAACCAGCTCATCATCTTGCTGGTCCCACTCTCTTTGGAGATGATAAGGAGGACACTAAACCTCATTTATCTTAATCCCACATGCTCCACAACTGAGCATTACCATGGTTTAATTTTAGTGATGACCATAGCTTATGGTAGACTTCTTTTCTCTCTACCAAATGGTCCAGAGTTAACGATAATAGACAGTGCTCATACAAAGAGATTCAAATGAAACTGGCTCATGTCCAATCAGGAGCCAGAAAAAAAGGTAGGTGTTTTCTGAAAGCAAATATTTAAACTAAACATAAAAGAGAGAGGGAAATCACCTTTCAACTTTCCCCATGCTAAAATAATCCCCTTAACTAGTCGATTTGAATTAGTAAGACAAAGTAGTAATAATGGAAATAGAATTAGACCAAGAGAATGCTCAATCGAGACAGACTAGACTCAAAGACCCATCCCAGCTGGGTCACATAGCAGATAAAATTTTTCTATAAATAACAATGTTCTAAGTTCACCCAATTACTTCTTTGTTTAATATCTCATTCTATGCACTGCTCACATACAATCTAGATATTCACCAACTTACTTCTCATGCCTCACCGGTTTACCCATCATTTTGAAGAATTGGATTCATGTGGCATTTTTATATCCATTCTCAAAAAAAAAAAAAAAAAAAAAAAAAAAAAAAAACCAAAAAAAAAAAAAAAAAAAAAAAAAAAAAAATGCCCCGATTTAGTCCCAATTTGGGCCCCAATTAAACGGAGTCTAAGCATTGTGGTTCTGAGTGACTTGTTCCATTCCATGACTCTCATTTTATTTTATTGTTTTAGGGGTAAAAGGGGAGGTGACAAATCCTCCCTTGCTCACTACACACTTCGGTGT
The DNA here is from genome assembly GCF_900095145.1 of Mus pahari. Taxonomy (NCBI): domain Eukaryota; kingdom Metazoa; phylum Chordata; class Mammalia; order Rodentia; family Muridae; genus Mus; species Mus pahari. The sequence continues at coordinate 82,578,806 of NC_034598.1, read as the reverse complement.
GGAAGTCAAAGTCGGAACAGCTTAGGTACAAAGTGCCAGAGAATCAGAAGAAACTTACTGAGGAAATGTCTTACCACTCATTCTGCTATGCCACCTCTGCTGGTCACCCAGCCACCTGTGCTCTCCTGACCATACCATAGGACATTCAACCATCCAAGTTGTCCCCGCACGAGTGCACAACACTCAATATGTTTATGCTACAAATCCATCTATGAATCATCTTAGGCCATGCACGTTGCTCCTGGCTGGTGGCAGCTGTGTCTCTGCTAACGGCCTCCTAAGCACGAGAGCCACTTTAATGAAGCAATTATTTGCATTAATCAAAGGCTTCAAGCGAATCTCTCATGTGTGGCTGAATGGTAAAAGCGTATATTCACGCTGTGCTCAAATTAGAGATTTCACAGAAAAAGGCATGCTTCGGTCAGGTGTTGTTCCCAAGCTTCCAGCCAATATCTCATTCACAGATAGGCAACTTTGCTGGAGGATATTACTCATATACAAGCTAACTTAATAAAAGTGAATATGGGGAAATAAGGGCATAGGCATACTCGATAATTAAGCCATGTTTGAGTGGGTTCTGCTCTCCTGAATCAGCTCTAGCGGGCTAAGTATGGAAATGGGAGATAATTAGCATAAACGAACACCTCTTTGAACAGGTGGGATGCTAAGCTAAGCATTCTCGTCTTTTATTTGATCTAACACTGTGGGCAGAGACTTTGACCCCAGACAAATAAAGCCACTTTCCTCCTAAAGGTATATATGGTATCTATGTTCTAAAGGCATCATGGGTACTCAGGTAAGGAATCCCATAAAACACTACCCTCTGTTCATCTGAGTCATTCCTTTCTCCCTCAAATATAATATATATATATATATATATATATATATATATATATATATATATTCCTTCCAGAATGACAACAGACTTGAAAACCTGAAAAATACTGTGTTGAAGCACCTAAGTGTGGGAGGGCACTTCTACCAAACAATTTAAATGACTTTAAACTAACTGTGGGTTCACTGGAATTCCAAGAAACTGAGATAGATAGAGAGAACAGGTTTTATTTTGGTTCAGGATATTGGAGGCTTCATTTGACTACCATGATCAGTTTCTTTGGGACCTGTGATGAGGCAAATCTAATTTATCTCACAGCCAGATGTGTGTGTGTGTGTGTGCGCGTGTGCGTGTG
>NC_034598.1:82564380-82577588 GCF_900095145.1 Mus pahari | reverse complement strand
AGAGAGAGAGAGAGAGAGAGAGAGAGAGAGAGAGAAGAGAGAGGGAGAGAAATCAATCTGGGATCCTACTGGCTATCTCACGAGAACATCACGATAACTTCCCTTACTCTCACTAGGTTCCATCTCTTTAAGGGTTCTACCACCACCCCTAACAGTACCTCATCTTTAACATATGGGGCTCTGACAACAGTTTAAGGTGCCAACTCCAGCAAAACAAATAGAAAAGGGGGACTAGAAACTGCTTGAGCACTGTGTGTGGCGACCTGTTCTCTGTAGGATGGAGGATTAAAAGAAGGGGAAGGAAATCTCTTGGCAATCAAATGCTAAAGGAAGCCCCTGCAAGAGGCAAAAGTCATTGAGGAACACAGTGGGTGAGATGCAGGGGAGGGGCATCTCAGTCAAGCTTGAAGGAATCCATCACTTCAAGAGGCCTCCCCCTGTGCGTCCAGAGTTCTCAGGTTATTGCTTTAAAACTTCACCCTGTACTATTTCTCTAAAATAATAGGAACTAACGTTTTAATGAAAGGCTGATTATCATATTCAAGCATATGCTTTCCCACAGGACTTTGTTCTTTGCATATTTATGATGCCTCTGGCCTACAGCTGAAAGGAACTCATAAATGAACAAAGGAGAATAGAATGCTGACTTCTGAGAGGACGGTTGTAAAATGCCCTTTGCAGAGATTATGTGTGTGTGTGTGCCCTGTCTACATTCACTCAACCCTCTCTGGGTTAGCATACCACACCCAGTCTTGCTTCAGTGACTCCCTTTCTTCCTTACTCTGGAGTTTCTTTTAGAATCGTGTTCTTGGCCCCAAGGGCAGAAATCTGACTCCAAGGGAAACATCACATCTCTGTGGACTATAATTTATATACGGTCATGTCATCTCCACATTACACCAACTAGCGATAGATCAAGCTGCTATGGTTCTTTCTTAATCTTAGATTTGCATTTTCAGTGATCTAATCCTGACATAGTGGGCAGCCATCCATAAAGCCACATAAGAGGAGACCAGAGTCCAGAAAGAAGAACGAACTGGATTTGTATGGAGCTAGAGACTTTGAAGGCACAGGAGCTTCTAAGGTCTACTCCAGCTGATGCTGGTCCACCTGGGCTCTTTGTGCATGCTCTCCCAAATAGACCACCCCCTAAGAATCGGGGCCCTATGGCAGATTTCTCCCTCCAAAGAACACATTGCATATCAGTCCTTTTATGCTGCTAATACCAAAATATGACAGGTGAGGTAAGTTTTAATAACCGAAGTCCATTTCTCACTTTTCTAGAACCTGGGAAGTTCAAAGCCAAGGCAACAGCAGATACAGCACTTTCATAAACTGCACCGTTTAGACTTGCCATTTAGACTTGCCCTCAGTGGGGGAAAGGATAACTGGGTTACTTCAGTCCTCTTAGATAAGAACACTAATCCCCCTCACCAGGGCTTTGCGCTCATGATCTCATCGCTTTCATACCAGCACACTGGAGTCTATGAACCCTAGGGAAAAAAGGGGAGGCATAATCTTTTCATTGTAGTGGAGTCTTTTCCCTGTCTAACTTACCAGTGTAAGGACAGAATAGGATGGGGTCAGGAACAGGGACACCAACTTGCTGGTTGCACCCATGTGCTGAATGCCTATGAGATAGGATCTCATCATTGACCCAGGGTGGATGCCTAGGGATTTTTCTCCAAGATATGATGGGACACAACACGGAAGACTTCTAAGGGCTCTCCAGCGATAGGATTTTCACTGTGCTGTCTTGCACAACAACCCTGCCAAGGATTTTGAAGCAAGAATCAGAAAGAACAATGTTGTCTAGTTAATAGGGTGCTTACTCACGTGGACAGAGTTTTTGTGTTCTTTAATCATCTCCCAGAAACCTTTTAAGCCTTATGGCAAAGGGCATGGTTTAAAAATAAATAAATCAAAGAAGCATACACCTTAGAGTGTGTGCTCCCTCACCTGCCCTCCAGAGCTGGCGTGGGAACCAGATTAAGCTATTTTCTAATTTTCTAACCAGGCCAGCTGGGCAAAGCTACATGGTCTTTGATAAATGAGAAAGAAAGCCTCATTAAAGAGACCCTCGATGCTTTGATTTCTTTTTTTTTTCTTTCCTTTTTTTTTTTTTTTTTTTTCTTTCCATCAGGGTAAGGGAAACAGAATTCAACTTTCTTGACTTGCAGCCATCTGCTACGTTGTTCCTCGTGTCTTTTTTTTTTTTTTTCTGAAACTTNCAGGCCAGCTGGGCAAAGCTACATGGTCTTTGATAAATGAGAAAGAAAGCCTCATTAAAGAGACCCTCGATGCTTTGATTTCTTTTTTTTTTCTTCCTTTTTTTTTTTTTTTTTCTTCCTTCCCCCACCTCCTCCCTAACACCGCCATCATGAATTTCCACAAGCCACAGTTAAGGACTGGAACAATCTGCTGACTACATTTAACAATCCACACCATGTTTGTGCCTCTGCTGAACTTGTTTATTTGCATTTAAAAGGGATTCAGGACTGGATGTAAACACTTTGATGGGATTTGTGGCAGAGACAAAGGAGGATTCACATTTTTGATCCAGTGGACAAGAAACTGAAAAGCCATCATTAAATCAGTAAACCAATGGCATTGAAGTCACCTTTGGCAATCACTGATTGGATGTTGGGAGGGGGAAGGATCAAAACAGAGGGGGGAGGGCTCAGAGAAAGAAGGGTAGGAAAACTGCGCTTGTGTGGGGAATTTAAATGTGTTTATTTTGAAATCATAACATGAAAACCAAAGTGTCTGTGTAAATAGATCCACAAGTCAATACACATAGGAATAGTGACACGAGCTTGTAATCCCAGCTGTTTCAGAGGCTGAGATGGGAGACAGCATGAGCCCAGAAATTCACGATCACAGTGAGGTGCTCTCTCAAAACATATAACAGTGCAGTACTGGTTAACATGTCAAATATTTGGAACAGAAATGCAGTCATATTCCACAAAGAACTTTGTCCAATGATGGATCTCATAGTGGCACTGGTCCCATGAGCGTATCATAGAGCTGAAAACTTCCTGTCACCTTGTAGCGTCAGAGGCATCCTACGATAAGCACCCATTGAATGTGTGCAAGATGTTGATATGAATGCATCTACCTCCCTATCGGCTGATAAAAGAGAGGTACATAGCATGAGAGATGAAGCTCAATACTTGGTAGTCATAATAAATGACTATGTTATTCTTAATTGGTGGCGGTGGTATCAGCCTCTGTATTAACTATAACACCTTTTTTTGTAGTTTAGATTTTACTTGTTATTAAAAAGTGTACTGTGTAAAACATTACCTTGTCCTTATGGCTGCATCATTAGCAAATGCTGGGTTTATTTGCCCCTTGATTGCATCATTTTCTCTCGAGTTTGCTCTTAATATTTGGCTATTTTGTTCATCATGACCTTACAGAGAGCAATGAAGAATACATACATATGTCATATATATATATATATATATATATATATATATATATATGTATATGTATATCACCAAATATTTCCACAGAGACTGTATATCCATGCTATGCCATTTTGGTTTGTGAATATATACCCTATGGTATTTATTACAACAACAGAACTGCCTAATGATACATTGTTCCCGGCATTTCTTACAATTCATGTGTAATTATTGTTACTCCTTGCCTTCAGGATAATTACCAGGGAACAAAGGATTGTCTTCCTGGAAATGCTCCTTGAGGTCAGGGCCCACGCACAGCAGAACACCTCTTGTCTGAATGCTTGCCGTGTTCCCGGAAATCCTGTACCTTCCACAGGAAACACTGACATAGGCCAAGGGTTTCTGATCTCTCTTGCCCATCTAGCCAAATGAATAGGATGTTTACCTTGCAATTTCTGCAAAGATACAACACTTTCTCTACAACCACATCCTGGACAATGCCGTGCCGGATGCAATGCTCTGTTATTTTCCTATACTGCCACCTCTGCAATTTTCTCACGAAGGACAAATCTCTATCGATTGATTGCTATTGAACGAATATCTAATGTGGTCGCACGCTTCTTGGGTGCCCAGAAGCATCACTATGGAAGAATGGCACCAGACCTCAAGGACCTCTCTGGTGCTGGCAGATAAGGCTCATACAGGGCATTTTAGAAATAGAAAGCATCCTAGATCCTACATTATGTGTTGAAAACAAACCAAGTGAGGGGCTAAAGAGATGGCTAAGTTGGTGGTGAAGTGCTTGCTATCTATGCAGGAAGACCTGAGTTCTATCCCCATCTCACCCATGAAAGGTGGGTGTGGTCTCACACACATTTAATACCAGCACTGGATTAGGCAGCAGGATCCCTTGGATTTGCTCGCCAGCCACTCTAGCCTTAACAAATCCTAGGTTCAGTAACAGACTCAGCCTCAAAAACTAAAAGTAAAATGCACTCAAGGAAGATACTGAATGTCAACATCTGGCCTGCACACACGTATGCAATACACACATGCACATGTGCATTTATTCATGAACATACATAGATACATTCACAGAATATAGTGAATAAAAAAAAACCCACTCTTTTACTCCTTTCCATGCACATCCTTGGAGCACTTAATAACCGATATGCAGAAATGGAGGGTAAGGACATTGAGAAACACCCCATTCCTATTTAGCAGATGATCGCTTTTTATACTCTCTACCACTTTGTTTTAAATATTTAGAATAGCAGGAGTGTTTCTATTTAAAATTCAGTCTCAGCATAGAGGAAAACTCCATGTATCAGCTCCTCTGGTGCAAAGGGGATGAATGTGGACCCCTTGATCTATAAAACAATGCTCCTACTGGGAATCTGATGGCATCTGGGGTAGGCTGGCTACTGAACAATATTAGTGCCTTCTTTTGATTTTTATTTAAACTTTCTTCAAAGCTTCAAATTCTTCAGTCACTTCTAGGAGTGATAATTGTATCTCTCAGGAGGTATGTCTAATGTTTAAAAAGGATCTTGGACTTCTAAAACAATGAAGGAGCTATTTACACTCACAAGAGCAGACAGATCTATTTATCAATAGCCTGTCTCTCCTAAACGAATTAATAGAACTACTCATAGGGCGAAGGCTATTGATGTTCAGTATATCTCAGGCTTTTTTGAATTAATTTTCCACTGCTGAATGGCAACAAAATGCAACAAAAGACTTTGTCTTTTCTTTCCCCTTTCTGTCTTTTTTTTTTTTTCCTGCTAATGAGGATAGAACCAAGGGCCATGCACACTCTAAGTAAAACACTGTGCCCCTGAACCACACATCCACAGCCCCAAGATGTCAAGCTTCAGCTCTGGAACAAGAAGAACTGTAATAGCATGTACCCTGTTCTGCTGGACCTGCCTGTTAGCTTCTTATGCAAAAAAAAATCACTCCATCCCTCCAAGCCTCCATTTGATTGTGAAGAAAAACAATAGAATTGGGGGGAAAAATCAGTTAAATTCTTATGCAGCCCTGATATTCTACAGTTCTGATATTCCTAGAGAATCGATGTGAGAAGGGATAAGGCCGAGTCTTCAGGCTCAGAGACGTATTTCCCTGGAGACAGAAGTTAAACTTCTAACGGGTTTGCTAAGACTTAACCCAGGGAAGCAGAAACTACTTCTTCCCACAGTCTCTACAGCCCCTCCTACTGCATCAGAATCCCAAAGGGGACATATTAGTTAGGTCTGTTGGGACTGGCCTGTCCGACCTGCTTCTCAGAAGTCTAGGGCATGAGGATTGAAAATTTAAGCAGCCGGGATAGCTAGGTAAGACCTTGCCAGTGAATAAAGCTAGAGAAGATGGCGAACCTCCTCTCTCAGCACTTGAGACAGGAGTTCTAGGCCAGCCTCAGCTACATGGTGAGGTGCGTGAACAGCAGCCTAGGTTTTTGCTTCTGTTATGCAGCCTTGTCCTGAAGACAAGGAAACAAGCAAACAAAGAGGCCGAGGAGACCAGGGTGAGAGTGCATATCTACCATTCCAGCATTCCCCTGGTGCAGTTTTGGGGGCGGGGGCGAGGCGGTGGCAGTGGCAGAGGATTTCTGTGAGATTGAGGCCAGCCTAGTCAACAGAACAAGTCCCAAGACATCCAAAGTGACATAGGAGATCCTATCTCAAAGCAACATCACCATCAACAACAATTCAAAGGGGCTGAGGCTATAGCTTAGTGATGGAGTGTTTCTCCAGTATGCAAGAGGCCCTAGATTCAAATCTTTAATACCAGGGAAAGGAAGGAAAGAAGGAAGGAAGGAAGTAGGGAAGGAAGGAAGGAAGGAAGGAAGGAAGGAAGGAAGGAAGGAAGGAAGGAAGGAAGGAAGGAAGGTGAGATAAAAGAAATTTGCTTACTATAGATATACAACTTCATGGAAGAACATGAACAAAACCTCATGGGCTTTCAATGACTCAAAAGCAATGTCCAGACTCTCCTAATATACACACAGAAATGAAAACAAAACAAAATAAAACAATAAAATAAAAAAATCTAAACTTCCATTGCCCAGCTCCATCTATGGAAATTTTTCATTCCAAATATAAACAAGAGAGATAATGAAGCAGAGCTGACTCATGTCCACACATGACAGGAGAAAAGCTTTTGATAAAGTCTAGACTCTGGTTCACATCTATTTACAAGATCAGTGTTCAAGCCCCTGAGCTCTCCAACCCTTACCTTGAGTCATATACATTTGGAAGAAAGAATTTTCCCTTTCAACCACAACCACCTTAGCTGGGTTATGACTCCTTTGGGGTTGCATAACAGATTTCCTGCATGTCAGATATTTACATTATGATTCACAATAGTAGCAAAATTAGTCATGAAGAAGTAATGGAATAATTTTATGGTTGGGAGTCACCACAGCGTGAGAAACTGTATTAAAGTGTTGCAGCATCAGGAAGGTTGAGAACCACTGTTTCAACCAAAAGAAAAGCAAGGAAAGAGGTAAGTATCAGGTGGGGGCAATGTCTTCTTTGACTCTCTTATGTCACCATGCAAGTAGCACAATATTCAGAAGTAAAACAAGAATAGAGAAGAACTTTACATGAAATTTTAAAACAATTCAGACTACTGGGAAAGAGTCTTTGGGAGAACTCTCTGGAACATTACTGTATAAATAATGTTGAATCTGAAATACTAAGATTATGTTCAGTTAACGTAGGGTCTCAGCCATAACTCTAATGAGAAGGAATAGATACAAATGTCTTTTCTCTCTTATTGAAGCAAAATGAGAGTGGTCATTGCCACAAAAGCTGGCTATGGTGTATGTGGCTGTGGGGAGATCCATGGGGGAAACTGAAGCTCCTCACTACATCCTTCTCTGACATGCCAGCCATGTGACAGAGCCATCTAGAAAGTAGATTCTTTTAGTGATAGTCTTTTACTATATGTATACACATACATATACACATATATACATGCACATATGCATAGATATATATGTATACATATGTATACATCATGTGCATCATATATATCATACACATCATATATGTGTGTTGCATGTGCATGAATAATGTATATGCATATATTTGAAATCAAGTCAACACCAACTAATTCCATGAAAGAGTACTGATATGAATGGAGTTGTGCCTCCATTATCCCCAGAGTCCCATCTCCTGACGCCTGTGAAGGTAACTTCATTTGAAAATGTAGTCTTTGCAGATGTGATCCTCTTAAAATGTTATCATGAGGAAGGAATCCAGCTAAATACAGCTGGCAACATTATAAAAAAGATGTCTGGGCACAGAAAGAAAAACCGGAGGAGGCCAGACAGTGCACAAACCTATAAGGAAAAGGTGGCCACGGTGTAAGAGAAGGTGAGATGAGAAGGATGGGTCTTTGGAAGACCAGTGAGTATCAGTTAATAGCCAGCAGCAGAGAGGCAGGAGAGAATGATCACCTGGGGGTCTTGTTATTAATGTTGTTTGCACTAATAAGACAAGACCTTTTTCCATAGCTCAGACTGGTCTCAAATTCATGATCCTTCTACCTCAGCTTCCTGACTGCTGGATTCCTCTAGAGCAGTGGTTCTCAACCTGTAGGTTACATGCCCTTTGCAGGTCAGCTGACCATTTCCAGCAGTCAATATATCAAATATCCTGCATAGAAGATATTTACTCAATTATGAAGTAGCAAAATGAAAATAATTTTATGGTTAGTGGTCACTACAGCATGAGTAACTGTATTAAAGGGCTGCAGCATTAGGAAGGTTAAGAACCGTTGTTCTACAGTTTTCAAGGGAACTTCCCCTATCATCATCTTAAATTTAGACACCGGGCATTCAGAGCTGTGAGACAATATTGTTTCCATCATTGTCTAGACCATGGTATTTTACTGTTATATCCCTAGAAAACTAATATAACCAGAAACAGTCAGGTAATCTGCTTTTGCATGCCTGACCTCCAGAGATGTATAAGTTCATATAGACTTATTGTTCTAAGATGTTAAATTGGGTGGAATATGATCCTTCCAAAATGACTGGCCAATTTTCTGTTAGACTGGAACCAACACAAAAGCTCACTTTAAGTTTAATGACCTTTTACTACAAAGTTTTAATTATCACCTTGGAAGATGAAAGAAGGGACCCAAATATTTAACATAAATGATTGATAATATAATTGCTCTATGAGGCAATTGTATTATAAAGACCGAAAGCAGATATCCCTCAATAGTGAGATAGTCTCATGAGGTTGCTAGCTATTTCTGTAGGTTGCCCTTCTCCTCTGGGTCACTGGGCACTGGCCCATGAGGATGAAGGGAGCAGTAGTCGAAGAACCCACCAGGATCAGCTTTAGGGAGACAGATCAACTTTATTTAGGGTGAATCAAGGGTTAAAAAGTTTTAAAGAAGTGGGTTAGGAATATCTGGGATGGGCAAAGGTCATTGGCTGGAAGCTAAGGTACTGAGATGTCTTATTAGCCTGGGGAGGCATTCCAGGGATCTCAGGTGCCTGCTCAGCTGGTTCTTAACAGAAGGAAGGAAGCTGCACCTATAATTTCACTTAGGCTACATGAAATTATGCATGCAGAAGGTATAGGAGTTTTTGAGTTCCCAAAACAGGGTCAGAGAAGAAGAAGCCCTGCTGGTAAAGAGGGTCCACCATTTTGTGACAAGCTCAGAAGGCTATCCAGACAATAGTAGACTTCTACCTTAATTAGCCAGGCAACAGTTCCTATTAGTTTTTTCTCATTTCTATCAAAAGGACAACAATCAACAAAGCTCACTGATAAAAATTAACAGGACTTGGGGCTTCAAAAAGCACCAGTAATTTCCTCCCCATATAGAAATGATAGATAGATAGATAGATAGATAGATAGATAGATAGATAGATAGATAGATAGATAGATAGATAGATAGATGGAGGTTAGGAGGAACTAGGTAAACAAATAGGGAAATCACTAAGAGAAAACATACAAAATATATAGAATTCCATGTGCTAGAAAAATATAATTACAATTTGTCTTAGTTAGGGTTTTATTGCTGTGAAGAGACACCATGACCATGCAACTCTTACAAAGGAAAACATTTAATTGGGGCTGGCTTATAGATTCAGAGGATTAGTCCATTTTCATTATGATGGCAATCATGGCAGCATCCAGGCAGGAATGGTGCTGTAGGAGCTAAGAGTTCTACCTCTTGTTCCAAAGGCAGCTAAAAGGCTGCTTCTGGACAGCTAGGAGTTCTTAAAGCCCACACCCACAGTGACACACCTACTCCAAGGCCACACCTCCTAATAGTGCCACACCCTGGGCCAAGCACATTCAAGCCACCACACAGTTTGTCCAAATTATTGCTATTTTTGACAATTATTTTCTGTTTTCTACCTCTTATTTTTTTCTGTTCTCTCATATAATACACCTTGACCACAATTTTCCTTCCTTCCATTCCTCCCTGTTAATATAATTTTCTGTTTACATTCATTGTGTGTGCACAGGGGATTGAACCCAGTGTCTCATGCATGTTCTGCTAAGGAAGAACTCTCTCATTGGCCTTCACCAAGGTCCTGTGTCCATAGCCAAATAATATACCTAGTCTGACTATTATAAATTTAGAAGTCTTCTGTTTAACTTCATTAATTAAACCAATTTGAATTGGTTCTAGGTAAGGTCACTTCACAGTATTTAAAGTATGGAGAGGTAAAGGAAAAGTAGATTTGAAAATCCTTGGCATATAGCTTTTTTCTCAGACTGCAACTCAATTTAATACAGCTTGACCCATGGTCCAGTGTCTGTGTGCTGGAGCCAGCTCTGCCCTGACAATTCCAGGAGGATGAGTCTTTCTAATATTACAAAGAAGCCTCTCTTTGCAGAAAACAGAGACCATTAATACAACTTGTCAAAACACAGAGAACAATTATCTTGGTCTCCCAACCCCAATGCTATGGCCACAACACACATGCAACTAAGGCTCAGAGAACATCCCTGAAGAGGGGGTTGAAAAGAATCCAAGAGCCTGAGAACTGGGAAAACTGCTGCTTGATTATGTCTCCTAGAAATGGCAAGGGAGCTTCGCCCACAATGCCTAACAATACAGCTGCCTGAAGAAGAATTTAAAACACTCTTAAAAATAAAGTCTCCATTCCAACCCTCTCCCATTTATCACTGACTAATAACCTGTTATTAGTTAATAACCTGTTGCATTATTTTTCTTTTTTTGTTAGTAATACAGAGCTCCCATGTAAAACCAGAATCCTCCTCCTTCAAACTGTCACAACTGGAAAGATCAAAATTCTTCTACTTATGAGCTGAGGATCTTGTCTAATTTTGTTCTGTAGATGTCAGCTACTTCCAAGCAGTGACACACGCATACATTCATGTGGCCAGGTGATCAGTGTCCAGAGACACCAATGTCATCATTTCATTCTGCTCCAGCATAGTTGAAGATAATTTTTTTTTCTTGAAGTTTGGGTTGCTTTTTAATCAAAAAAAAAAAAAGGAAAAAGAACAGAAAAGAAAAGAGAAAAAAAAAAGATACTATCCTTAAGACTCCCATAAGTGTGTGTGTGTGTGTGTGTGTGTGTGTGTGTGATTAAGTGAAGACAAAACTCCATGCTGTGGTAGCTGAAATACTTGTGGAATTTATTAACTTCAGCCTACATGCTAAGGCCAAATGAGCTTCTTTAATTTCCATAATGAAATTGTTTTTGTAAAGTTAAAAATACTGTAATGAGGCCAAAACGGTGTGCTTTCAGGGGGCTCCCATGGTGAAACAAATGAGATTTTAGCTTCTCTAATTGGGCGTACTGCAAGCTGGCTTGATGCTGTCCTCAACACAGGGTGTTTGTTATCCTAACAAAAAAGGGGTCTACAGCTGTCAGCAAATGCTAGATGTCTTTTCAGAACCCTGGCTGTCAGAAGGAAGGCGGCCAGTCTCTGGCTGGGACCACCCAAAGGGCAATCAAGTGGAAAAGTGAGTTTCTCTTCTCTAACTAAGAAGTTATTCCTAAAAGCGATTTGTTTATAGCTATCAAAGCAAGGCTTTGCAAGCAACCAGGGACAGTCCCCAGAATCCTCAGAAAGAATTTTATTTGATTAAACAATGAATATGGATATTTTTTCTCTCACTCTCTCTCAGGTTTTGTTTTTGTTTGTTTGTTTGTTTTTTGTTTTTTGCCTCTTATGAATTAAATCTCATTACCTGTCAGCCACAGGCCTTTGGAGTCTAACTGCTCCTGTAGAAAACAAAAGTTAGGCCTATTTGGTCCCGGCAGCTCTGCCAAGCTCAGCTGGCAAGCCCTCAGTGGGCTCCATGGTAACAACCTACACCCTTCTTTGAGCTTTGGAATGGTTTTGATGTAATATTGTCTTCATTTATTTTTAATCGTGACTTTCAACTACAAAGGGAAGTGAACTAGAAGGTTACCATCAAATTAATTATTAGCCACCGTGATAGGTAAGTGAGAACAGAGTCTGCCTCGTTTGCAGCAGGTATGTTATTTTAGATATAAATATTCAACGGGATCCAGGAAGACCAATAATTTTGCTGTAAACTCACATGCTACTCAGTTGCATTTACTTGGTGGTAGACAAGTGAACGATCAGTATACAATCAAAATATATGAAAAATTAATAGCATATTCACCAGATGAATTCACATCTCCTAAATCCAATTATTCAAGGGGATAAATATTTAAACGATAATATAAGCTGCTATAGTAGGCTATAATTATACATTACAGTAAGATGTGTACTTCCAGCAGCGCAACTCCAAATGCTCTTTTCGGGTTGTTCTAGAAGACAACGGCATAAATCACCATAGAGGAATTAGATGAAATAGATTTTATTATATCAAAACCTCCCCCGCCCCTGCCTTTAATTAATAGCTTCTAGTTCACACTAATCTAATTGTTGTTTTCTATTTGTTCAAATCAGAAAACAATCTCCCTTTAATAAAACAAAAACAAAAATAAAAAACAAAATGCGAGTAGCCTTCTTTTCAAGGAGACCTTTTGGGTCTAACCGATTCTATAGCTGTACAGAAGATGAATTTCCGTATGAAAGAAACTACTGGGAGGGAAGGGAGAATCTGCCATTGAAAATTTTGTAAATACAAAATCTAGGTTCAAGTGAACTGCTTAGTTATACACATAAATTTTGTGAATAAATGTGACAAACAAAAGCCACAGCTCCAGAATGATACCAAACCCCGCGGCCACCCAGTGCCAATTTGATCTGATTGCATTCAATTATACAGAATCGAGATTCTAAACCTCTAAGATAACAGCAAAGCCTAGGGGAACCTCACAAATCCTCCCAGTAATTGTGAGGCCCTGCACACCTGAACTCTTTAAAGCTGTAGTTCCCTCCCTGTAAAGTGAGGGGTGTCATAAAGGAATCTACCACCACTGAGCTGCTGTGTATGGGAAATGTGAACCAGTATACTAGAAGGGTGCCTGTATGTTATAAGTTGTTCAGTTAAAAATGATGTAATTGTGGAGGAAAATAGAGACCAGAGAATAAGACATCAAGATTAACACACAAAAGAAGCCAGTTTGCAGAGGAAGATGGGCAGTCCTTTGATCATCTAAGCTTCTTCTAAGATCACGTTCAAGAATGGCCCTCTCCCATATGCAGATATGGGAGAAGAGGGTGTTATGTGAACATCTTGAAAAGCATCTTGGGAAATGTGGTTCAGTGTTTTGGGAGCTTCTTCTCAGTTCAGTAGGGAACATCTGTTCTTGAGAGTCTTTCCTTCTTCTCTTTTTTTCTTCCTTCCTTCCTTCCTTCCTTCCTT
>NC_034598.1:82561571-82564300 GCF_900095145.1 Mus pahari | reverse complement strand
TCTTTCTTTCTTTCTTTCTTTCTTTCTTTCTTTCTTTCTTTCTTTCTTTCTTTCTTTCTTTCTTTCTTTCTTTCATACTTTCTTTTTTTTTTCCTTTCTAAATAACAGTCTGTACCAGCTAGTTTTATGTCAACTCAACTAGAGTCATCAAAGCAATGAGAGTCTCAATTGAGAAAATAGCTCCATAAGATTACACTGCAGTACACATCTAGGGCATTTTCTTAATTGGTGATTAATAGGGGAGGACCCAGCCCATTTTGGTTGGCCCTGTCCCTGGGCTGGTGGTTCTGGATTCTTTAAGAAAATAGGCTGAGCAAGCCATAAGGACCATGACAATAAGCATCAACCCTAACCTCCCCACCCCACCACTGTGGCCTCTGCATCAGCTCCTGGTTTCAGGTTCTTGTTATGCTTGAGTTCCTGTCCTGACTTCCTTTGATGAACTGCGATGTGGAAGCTGAGTAAGCCCTTTCCTCAACAAGTTGCTTTGGTCATGGCGTCTCATCACAGCAATAGAAACCCTAACTAAGACATTGTCTCTAGCTCGGTTTCCAGCATGCAACTATCATTAACTCCAACTCCACCGGAATCTTCTGGCCTCCACAAGTCCCTAAACACACATGGCCTACATGCACATAAAGAAGAGTTTTAAAAACCTAATCTGTCTCGATTCCTGCTTTGTAATCACAAATCCCTAAGGCAATCCTTTGTCCCGAGACAAACAAGCCTGCTATTAGCTTCCCTCTGGATTCAGATGCTCAGTTGACCGCTCCTAAGTGGCCAACTTGTTTCCCTACACCTAGGGCTATTCCTCTGATTCCCATGCCTAAATTAAAAGTCATCTGAAGCTCACCTTATGAGATGTAAAACAGGCAGTGTTATTACATTACCTGACACAGAATCTTTTAGGTGGGAGGATTTCAAGCATGGACTGATGACCAAATGAGAGAGTTACCTCACTGAGAAGGGGCGAGGACAATGGCAGAGAGCCACAGAAGGCTCAGGTGCTACAGAAGGCTGCCTGCTGTCGACCGTAACCAGGAGCAAGCCTGCATCGAATGGCAATAACCGAACAGAGAACTTTAAAGAGCAGAGCCTAGACTCACAGCATCACAACTCCCCAATGGGAAACATATGCCTCTACATTTCTTAGAGCAAAGAAGCTATCAGAAAAGACTTCAGGGTGCTTTGTTAGTAGAAGCCCACAATGGTGTGAGTCTTCTTGCCAACCCCTCACCACCACCACCACACACACAAATAGCATAGTTTTCTGAGCTTTGAGAGTTTATGTGAATGTCAGCAGTGGAATGCATCGCTACAACCAAATATGAAACAATTAACCCGTAAAGAGGAAAGGGTTATTTTCACTCATGGCTCTAGGCCAGGATCAATGGACCACACTGCCTTTCCACCGAGGCTGGAAGTGTCAGGGGACAAAGACAAGGAGCACAAGCAGAGCCGTGGAATATCAGTGGCCAAGAACCAGCAGAGAACAAGGAGCACAAGCAGAGCCGTGGAATATCAGTGGCCAAGAACCAGCAGAGAAGGGAGGAGGTAAAGACTGCAAGGTCCTCTGTGAGGGGACTCCATGATGGTCAGTCTTGATAGAGAGCTTGATGAACTGCACGCCCCTGAACAGGCTTCCAAGTAAGTTTCTAGACTGGGCTAAATGCAGTGAGAAGATCTACCCTGAACATGGGCAGGACTTACTGCCTGGGCTTGCAGCTCTGAACTGACCAAACAGGAGTAAGTAAGCAGAGCCCCAGAATTCAATACTCTCTCCTCCTGAATGGGAACACACTGTGACCAGCTACGTCTGTCTCTGACCTGTAGCCCTGACTGCTTTACACCCAAAGAACTGTCACCTCCCCTCCTCCCTTTTAAGTTGCATTTGCCAGGTATATTGTCACAAAAGTGAGTGGTAAGCCATAAGAACCAGAAATTCTGGTAATAGGACCACCCTGGGGACCACACCTTAACATATGGGTCTTCCAGAAATGAACCCACACACCTATGGTCACTTGATCTTAGACAAAGGAGCTAAAACCATCCAGTGAAAAGAAGATAGCATTTTCAACAAATGGTGCTGGCTCAACTGGCAGTTATCATGTAGAAGAATGCGAATTGATCCATTCTCATCTCTTTGTACAAAGCTCAAGTCTAAGTGGATCAAGGAACTCCACATAAAACAAGAAACACTGAAACTTATAGAGGAGAAGGTGGGGAAGAGCCTCGAAGATATGGGCACAGGGGAAAAATTCCTGAACATAACAGCAATGGTTTGCGCTATAAGATCAAGAATCGACTGATGGGACCTCATAAAATTGCAAAGCTTCTGTAAGGCAAAGGACATTGTCAATAAGGCAAAAGGCCACCAACACATTGGGAAACGATCTTTACCAATCCTAAATCCAATAGGGGACAAATACCCAATATATATATATATATATATATATATATATATATATATATATATATATATATATCAAGAAGTTGTTGGACTCCAGAAAACCAAATAACCCAATTTAAAAATAGGGTACAAAGCTAAAAAAAGAATTCTCAACTGAGGAATATTGAATGGCTGAGAAACGCCTGAAAAAGGGTTCAACATTCTTAACCATCAGGGAAATGCAAATCAAAGCAACCCTGACATTCCACCTCACAGCAGTCAGATCAAAAATTCAGGTGACAGCAGATGCTGGCAAAGATGTGGAAAAAGAGGAACACTC
>NC_034598.1:82547277-82560391 GCF_900095145.1 Mus pahari | reverse complement strand
GTGTGTGTGTGTGTGTGTGTGTTTGTGTGTGTGTGTGCGTGCATGCGTGTGAGTGTGTGTGTGAGTGTGTGTGTGTGTGTTTGTGTGTGTGTGTGTGTGTGTGTGTGTGTGTGTTTCTAGGCTTCTTGAGACAGGCTCTCACTATGTATCCTAGATTGGCTTGAAACTTATAATCTCCTCTGTTAACCTCCCAGTGCTGGGATTCAGTTGTGTACTCTTGTGACCAGCTTTCTCCTTTACATAAAATTTAACTAAATACTTATTCTTGATGGCTATCCACTAGGAGAGCAGAATTTTCTTCATGGGAAGGCTTTTTAAAACCTAAATACATATGTGGAGATTAAGCTGAACTATTTGTTAATAAACATATGATAGGTAGCTCATAAATAGCATCGTTCCACATGGTACCAAGCACTAAAAGCCACTGTTGAGTATTAGATTGAAAGATTCATTTTAAAGCCATTGCACAGGTTTTCTCTACTGTTTGCCTCACTAGACACTTGTCAGCTCATCTTGATGGTCTCAAATCCATTATGGTAGATGAATCTCTCAATTCGCTAACATCTCATTGTCTTTTCAAATACAAAACATATGTGTACGTGTTTCTGTGATAAACATACCCTTAAGAAAGAGCTTGGACGCCTTCATCGTTTCAGAATTGGAATTTTCAATTGTGCAAAGGCCTCGGCAACACCGCCCCCCCAACCCTGCTCATCTCAGACACAAGCTCTGAAACACGTATGGCCGGAGCTGAGGAAAATGTATCGTGACAGCAACCAAATAATAATCCGTAGCTCTATAACCAGGTCCATTTCCGAATAATTTCTCTGTCGCATATTATTTTAGGCTACCAGATTGCCCCATTCTTCTTTTGTCCCCTTCCTTTTACTTTGGGGTTAAACTGCACTTTCAAATTCACATTATTTTGCAGATAGCTTGTCACCTTCACTTATGTTGCTAAAGCTGGCATTTCTCTCCCCTCAGCTGCAGCAGTTAATTTACTTGCATTGACCAGCCAACAGTGTAATCTAGCACCAATTGTGTTCTTCTTGGGTCCCCAGTGTCTTAAAAGACAGGGGAGACATTTTTTTGTATCCTCATAGATTTGGTCTTAAATTCTTTGAATTGTTGAGGGACGCCATAACTAGGCAAAGTGTTTTTGGTTTTTGGTTGGTTTTTTTTGTTTTGTTTTGTTTTTTTAAAAAAACCTTTATAGACAAATCTTATTCATCCATCTATGTTGTGTTTAATATAGGAACACAGACCATACTGGAAGGGAGAAAACCAGAGAGGAACTTAACACACAGTAAAATATAAGGAACATTCACACTTAAGAACTGGTGGATAAATGGTCTATAAACAGATTAATCTGAAAAAGACAATTTTGCCACTGGCATCATTCACAGAGGCGAAGAGAAAAATAATGACTATTATACAGTAAGCCAAAAGATATCTTCTAAAACGTTCACACACCGGCCCTTAAATATCATAAGTCTGGGATAGAAATGCTATTTTTTAAACCCCCTAAGTCATACTGAAAGTAAATATTTCTGTTAATCCAGAAGACATAAGACCATTAAAGCCTGCCAGAGATGAATTTCACAGCTATTTTAATCTTCTGTAAATAATTACTATTTCCACTTCTCTCCAGACTATTATAACACCAGAAAATGCTAATTCATACTTATCAAGTGGAGACAAAGCTAGGAAGCATCCCCTGTTCAGTCTGCTACATTATTTTGGGCTGAGAGACTGCAGTTTTGACAGTGGGGCCATCTGTTACTAACTTTCCTCCTCATCTTCATGCCAGTCCAGTCAAAAGCAATTAAACCTGTTTTGCCATTATAATATGTAGATAATGATGATAAATTATAGCATTAAAATGAGTCTCAGGTTATGCCCATACCAGGTCTTTTCCTCACAGCTACGGACATAAGAGCTATCCTTGTACGTGTAAAAGTTTTCAGCTATTTTATTAATGATGTTACCTCCATAATGAGCTACCTACCAGGATATTTTGCAGGCGCAGAGCCTAGCAGTCATTATAAATCTATTTATATCTCAGCAAGATGTTTCAAGTGGTGCGCGTAGCCCTAACATTCTGCATTCGCGGCTGAACAAAATATATCGCACATACAGCCCCAACTTGCTATGTTTTATTATGTCATATAATCAATAAAACACATAAATACCACCAATAAAAAGTAGCAGGAAGAAAATTCTATGGCTCCAGCACAACATGGGGTTACCCAGCAGAGAGAAGATGGGGCTTAATGATTTCTAGGGACAGACGCAAGTCATCATTCTCGAGGCAAGTCGCACATTATTTCTGATTTTCATCAAAAATGTTAGGACTTTCATTCGATGTAAAAACTATAAATATTCCCACGTTTGAAAATAATAACCAACACCAGTCCTTTTTTCTTTTTCTTTTCTTTTCTTTCTTTCTTTCTTTCTTTCTTTCTTTCTTTCTTTTTTTTTTTTTAAGAAATCCCAGTGGGATACACCATTATAGGAACCACATATTGGACAATGGTTCAATGTGTTCAGTTGAGATTTTCAAATTTGTAGTTAATTGTATAATTGTTTTATTTTTTGAAAGTCTGGTAGACATATTTTCTTCCAACTTGTTATCATGTCAAAAAAATAAAAAAGAAAGAAAACCATAATATATACCATGAATTCCCCTCCTCGTTACAGTCGCTCAGGACATACCCTCTCTGAATCAGACAGCTGAAAGGATTTTGCCAATTGAAAGTCACAGGAGCTGGGTCAGGGCTTGCTGAACAAGCATTAGGATCTGACCTTAGATGTCAGCACCCACATAAAGGTAGTCATGGTACTGCGAACTTGTAACTCTGGTACTGAAGGAGACTTGGGATTTCCAGAGCTCACTGATTAGCCCGTCTAACCAATCAGTGAGCCCCAATGTCTGTGAGAAAGTACAATGCAAAAAATAAGGTAGAGAACTGGGCTGGTGAGAAGGAAAGCGCTTGCCACCCAAGCCTGATGGCTGGAGTTGGGATCCTGGATCCAATGTAAGATGAGAGGAGAGGGCAGAGTCTATTATGTTGTGCTTTTATCTCTACGTTCAGGTCATGGCATGTGTGTGCTCACAATCCCCTTCCCAAACGCATGCACATTGATAAGATGGAGAGAAATCGGGAGTAGATCTGATGTCCACTTCGTGCCTCCACACTCACATCCACACAGAACAACATGCATGGTACATATGTATGTATACATTGTACATACACACACACACACACACACACACTCACAGAATATAAAAGGAAAGCCAACAGAATTGAGTACCCTTCCCTACTGTTTCCGACAATTATTTTCTCTTGCAAGAAACCATTTGGCATAGTAAACATGTATTAATTATGGATAGCCAACTTTCTAATTCTGTTTTATCATCAAAACACAAGCGTAATGATTATGGGGAGAAAGAAAGAAACAATTTCATCAGAAAGAAAAGAAACTCTTAGCCACATTGGGAATGGCTGTGCCTGGCAGTGGTTCATTACAGCCTATCTTTTCATTACTATGTAACACTCATAAATAAGTCAGGGAATAGAGGAACATGGAAACATGAGACACTCGCCAATTACACCCACCACAATGCTATATAAATGGAAGCAGCCTATTGATATTTTAATAGGTCTTCTCCCAAGCTGTATTAGAAACAGGATTCTCAATTACAACGAATCATCTATTTGCAGAGAGAGGCATTATTCATTATGACTTACACAAGGATGCACCTCTGTTTCACACCGGTCTTTAAGTCACCATATTAGGTCAGACCCTTAGCAGCCCTTGGATTTCTCCAAAATTCATGCAATCAGGACTGACTCAAAGCTGGGAAAATTACCCATACTCGATGTGAACTACATGGGTTCTTTGCTTTGTATTACCCCCTTTTGGTCTTGGTTTGTAGGAAAGACCCTTTAGAAGCTCGTACGGTTTTACTGGACAAAAGATTGGTGGCCACATTCTTACACTGGGGAAATATTTCAAATCCTAAATAAATAATGATACTTCTCTTCCATTTCTCCATGTGTTTAGGTATGGTTAACAAAATGCACACTGTGAGGTGAATGTACACAAATGATGATTATAAACAAAAGTATGTATTGTACTGGGAAATAGCATTCGAAGTGATCAAGGTAAATATTTTAATACTGGCCTTAGCAGGGAAATTGAAAGCAGCAAGGATGATAAGATAGGAAAATAAAATAAATAGGAAGAGTAACTATCAAGGAAGAATATTGGGATAAATGTATGTAATGAATTGCACAGGATGACCTCATTTCCCTAGGTCTGAAAGATAGCTATAAGGAGAGGAAGTAAAGGACTCAAGCATCTTCATCAAGTGAGGTCCTAGGATAGCCCTGATTCCGACGGGAATGGTGGAATCTCTCCTGGCTCCGAGGGCAGTTCTATCCTAGATATGTTAGGTTATTCAGAGACTATTTCTTAATCTGCCAATTAAATAAATACATTTTTCTTGTAGGACCACTATGAAGATGTAGAGATATGTCATGTACTTACTAAGAGGCTGGGGAGATGGGCCAGTTACTGAAGTTCTTAACCTCCAAGCATGAGTGCCTGAGCCTTCAGCACCTAGGTGCTAAGATGCGTGCTTACAGCCCTGTGCTGCAGGGGTTGACACTGACCGATCTCTAGAGTTAGCTAGACAACCTGCTTAGCCTATACCGTGAGTCCCAAATCTCTGCAAAACTCCTGAGATTTGGAGAGTGTGGATAATGCCCTCGGAACAGCACAGAAGGATGTGCTAATACATCCACATCCACCATGTGTGCACATGCATGTGCACCACACACACACACACACACACACACATCTTCTCTGTCCTTTATCAAAGATAAGCTATTAATAAATGCCACTTATCTTGATTGCCTGCCATGCCCACCATTTATTTCAGGTTATATTTTTTTTTTATTTTAAAGTTACATGGTAACGTCGTGAAAAGCATTTCTCTTTTGATCTCTCAACATCCTAGAGTAGTGCTTTCCTCCTTGCTGCTACTGAATTCTCTACACGAAAGGACCTTCCCCTTTCCTGCTCCTTCAGGGCAGTCAAATTCCACATCACCTGGGGCACTTTTGAAAGAATGCTGGAGCCCCTGATTAATTTATCTGTGAGACTGTACTTGAAGATTTCTGAGAACTCTACAGGGGTTTCTAATGTGAAGCCAAGTTTGAGCCCAGGGCTTCATGCTATGTGTGGGAAGAGCTGAACTTGTAAGCAGAGGTGAGCTGAGTCACGGGTGAATCTAATTTTCTGGTGAGCCTAGATTCTTAACTTTAATAACTACTTTAAAAGAATCTCCTTACAAATAAAAACATTCTCTATTCTATCAGGAAGGTTGAGTGGTATTTAGAACATGGTATCTTTAACAACAGTGCCAAACCAGTGAGCTGAATAAATATATATTCCATTTTTTCCCATTTGGCTCCTTCGTTCTCATTAGCATCTGACAATGTGTCTTCATACTTTTATTCCCTTTGGAGGGAGAGAAGAAGTGCTCCTTAAAGAGCCTATGCTCATCAAGAGGATGGCTAAGATGGTAAGCAGCATATCACTATCCTTGCTCTTATCTTCTAGGCATGAAGCAAACCTGCCTCTGGTCCCATACCCATCCCTGTGTACGGGTTTTTGAAACTCCAAAAGCATTCTGCCTTACATTTCCACAGTTAATGCGTCACTTCAAAATTCTGGGAAGGCAACACATTATCTTTTTATTATTTAACCACAAATGTGCAGTCCTTCATTAAAAATGTGTCCTTAACACATCTTCAAATCAAGTCCTTTCCCCGAAATTAAAAGAAGACATGACTGAAATTAGACCCAGCCCTGATCTACCTAAACGTGATATTGTGCTTTTCAAATCTGCCTACTTCTCTAAAACTCTGTTCCGCAGGGGAAAGGATTTCCTCTCTTCTTCAAGTTAGGAATGACACCTCGCCCTCTTGCCTCAGTGTGGCTCAATAGCAGCAGTTAGCTTAAAAAAAAAAAAAAAAAAGCGCCAATCCATCCACCAACTGTGTTGATATTTGTCATTATGACAGTATGAAGCAACAACAAGAAAAAGAGTTCTCCATGAAAACAAGCTGTTATGAATTGCTATTATATCAAAATAGCTATATTGATTTCAACTCCGCGTTACAAAGGAAAGTTCAAAATGGGTTTCCAAGCAGTAAGGAGCAAGAAACAATTTCCTGAATATTGTTTGTTTTGTTTTTACAAATAATGTTTGCCTCCAAGCACACCAATTTGGAACCAATAGTTGGCTCTTACCCTCCTCTCAATACAGTTTAAATCAAAATTAAGAACTAATTTATACAGGTAAGGAAGGCTTATTGGTCTGTTACTGTGGCAACGGGCATCCCCAAGACACAGTCACTAAGAACTTAACTAGATGCACCTTGTCCCAACCAGCCACATAAGCCATCTCACTAAACCGCTGGGAATCACTGGCAACTTGGTGGAGGGAATGGGGGGGGGGGGTTGGCGCATGGAGTCCACCAGGGAAGCCGATAATCCAATTTAGAAGTGCAGCTTCTCATTTCAGTTTCATTGGCATGCTCATTTTGAGCTAAAGGGATCTGAGCAGTAATTCTATAAACAACCAGCATTTAGAAATCAGAGGCAGCAAGATCCTCCCGAGGTATAATTGCTTTTAAACCAGGCAACCTGAAATTGTGTCTGGCTTCTATTGCAGCAAGAAAGGGGAAGAAACCTCAGCTGGGAGAAGAGGAGCTGGCCAAAGCCTCCAGCCAGCGGGGCACATCTAGAGCACCCCAACTTTCCCAATAGTGGGATGCTATCCAGTAAGATCCAATGAGGACTGCACTAGGGACCAATATTCTTCGCATCAACTAAAATTTTTAATGTGAACCATAGATTTTAGTACCAAGAGGACTATTACCTAAACAAGCCCAACCTGGTTCAAATCACCCTGTCTGCCATCTCACTCTCAGGCACAGAGTCGACATCAACTTGGCAGGTACTACCTTGAAAATGTTAGGAGTGGTTTCATCTCAGTTTTAAGCATCATGTAGAACTGACCCTGTATTTCCCACAGCTCTCAATGAATGGCAGCCCTCAGTACTACGTTCATCTGTGGAATAATATAAAGAATTCTATTGGTTACAACAGTAGGGAAAAGGCTTCGTTGTCAAAACTGCTCTAACAGAATAAGAAAGAGTAAAATCAATCCGCTATATTGAGGAAAGGGGTTATGGACATTCAAAGACCTGAATACCTAACAGGTGTTTTAAGAAAATAATTTTAAAGGTTTTTTATATGAAGTCTACCACTCTCGTGAGGCCATTGGCCCTGCCCTTCACAGTCAGGGGCCCCAGAACCCTCCTCCTGACCCTGACATGGCAGCTCTCATGGTCTTTATTCCTCCTTCTGGTCTTGGTTTCCAGGGGACCAGTTTTCTCAGCATCCTTCTGGCCCCTAGTCAAGTCTTAGTTGGTTTCTCATCTTCTCCCTAATCTTAATCATTTTATGTGCCTTAAGGCTCAGTCCATAGGCTTTGTCCCCAGCTAGTCTCTCTTCCTTGGGGATGTTAGTCTAGCTTGTGAATT
Source organism: Mus pahari (assembly GCF_900095145.1). Taxonomy (NCBI): domain Eukaryota; kingdom Metazoa; phylum Chordata; class Mammalia; order Rodentia; family Muridae; genus Mus; species Mus pahari. The sequence goes on along the minus strand of NC_034598.1, from coordinate 82,552,769 downwards.
TAAATATCATAGTATGTTGTTTATAGCACCATCCTTGGCTTCTATGAAGAACAAGATCCCCTCCACTGTGACATCTAAAAGGGACATGACAGGACTGGAGAGATGGCTCAATGATCAAGAGCATTTTTTCTTGCAGATAACTGGGATTTAGTTTCCGGCACACCCATGGTGACTTATAACCATTTATATCTCCGGTTCCAGAGGATCTTATACTCTCCTGTGACCTACATGGATACCAGGCCCAAACACAGCTGTCTACAGGTAAGATACTCATCTACATTAAAAATAAAATAATAGATTTTTAAAAACCTAAAGACATGTCTGATTCAGCATACTTAAGCAAAAGAGAACCCCCAGTGTGTCCTAGAAACTGGTTCTAAGTTGTTTCCACTACAGGTCATGGAAATTTCAATTTGACTTTGAGAGACATTATTAGTTTCTCTTTCTTTCACGTTCCACATCCATCTTTTCAAAAGTTCTGCTGTCTCTACATTCAGAACACACCAGAATCTAGTCATCATTTCTGACTCCCATGGCTGGCACCTGCTGTGAACCCCAGACCTCCTGTCATGATCCCTGGATTGGCCTTCTGCTAGATCAGTCTCCCCCGCCCCCAATCCTTTACACTCTGTTTCAATCAGAAGCACTACAGTGGTCCTGTTGGAATGCACCAGGTGACATGGTCTACCAAATATGACCCCCATAACTTTCTAGCTTTCCCTCTAATTCAGTTTGCTCTAGAAACTTGGCAAATGTAGGGTGAATGGGCCTTTGACCAGGCCCTGTGACATATTAGTTGAACACTCTGGCCAATTTGACTCTCTTTGTGCACCAGGAGCTTCAGGCTCAACCAGATAGCTTATGCCTTCAATGTGATTTATCCTGGATGCCTTGATATTGTTGTCTTGAGTCCTGGCTCATACTACATCAGTTCGACCTCAGAGGAGTCAGGGTTAGAGATCAAAAACCTAAGGTCAACCATATAAGTGTCCTATATCTGTATGCCTGACGTCCAATAAAAGCCTGGATATGAAGGCATTGTAGATTTTCTTGTTTGGGAATACTTTGTGTTTATTATTATACATCACCATTGGGAGATAAGCCCTCCTTCTGTGAATCCATTGACAGAGAATGATGGGGGCCTTGGCAGGGTCTTCTCTGTTCTTGGCTGAGTCTAATCGTCATTCTTTCATTAGAACAACTATCCACTTGAACAGAATATCTTTCCTCAGCTCCCTGGGCCTTTCCAGTAAATCAGCAAACCTGAGGGCAGCCTAAGGGACAACAGACACACACTCAGAATTTAGCACAGTGTCTGGCATCTAATAAGCTGGCAATAAAAGCTGACTGGCGAATGAAGGATAGAATGAATACAACGGATTAATGCTGTGTTAATGCCATCTACATATTTTCCTCTCCCCCTCTCGCTCTGCATCCTCCGGGTCTCATTTCCTTTCTCATCCATTCTAATTTCAAAGATCAGGTCTGACCACTGCCTAGTAAAACAGCAGCCCTTAAAACTGTCACTAAACCCTGTTACAGCTGACAGAGAGGTAGGATTTACAGATCAAGATCATTTGGGTAAACAGGCCTTTGCTTCTGCGGGTCATATACCGAGATGAAGAATTTGTTTTGCTACCTGACTCCCACCTTTCAACCTGGCTTGAACCCAACTTAGGAATGAAAATTGGGCTCTAGCTGTCTCCTCACTGAATCGGTAACAAGGGAAATTTATTTGCTAGGGATGTGACAGCCAAGTGACAGACAGGACAGGGAGGTGGCCAGGGCCCTAGTTTGGCTACACAGAGCTGATGTATAAAATGGCATGTGCATGTGTGAAATTTAACGACGGCTGATAACACTCAAGATGTTGAGGTTTCTTCTAGCCCACTGCAATGACATCTATCATTTTAATAGCTACCGAGGAAGAAAAATGTGTTTCTCATTATTATCCTGAATTTGACCTTCTGCTTGCCTTGATTTGAAGATCGGTCATAGCTGGGAATGCAACTGTGCCTATTAAAAGAGTGGAGAGGCCCTTTCGAAGAATCTACTTTTTCCATGGAATCAGAAGTTGCAGAATGGAGGAAAGCCAGGTCTGAAGGTGGGCAGGGTTATAGGAAAAGAACTCATTTCTGTTTGAGGTGCTCAAATAAAAGAAACCATGAGATATCTTTTCAACTAGAAACCAAGGTAACTTTCATTTAAAGTCACTTATCTATGGAGGAAAAAAGTACACACAAAAATTAAAACATAATGAAAATTCACCCACTTTAAGAAGAATACGTCTGTGGATAATATTATCTACCTGGAAGTCTGATTAACAATTGGACAGAGTTCTTGCAACCAGAGAATTTTAAGTAACCAATATGTTATATTGTGTTAAAGGACCCAGTCTGTAATATATCAATGGATGGCTCTATAGCACTGGTTCTCAACCTTCCTAATGCTGTGACCCTTTAATACAGTTCCTTATGTTGTAGTGACCCCCCAACCATAAAATTATTTTCATTGTTACTTCACAACTGTAGTTTTGCTACCATTAAGAATCAATACATTAAAAAAGCAAACAAAACAAAACAAAACTGTGTTTTTACACCTAGATGTTAGGGTCATTCATCCCACCAAAGGAGGGATTTCATCTGCCTAAGCAAAGAGGCCAGCACACTGTGAAACACCCAGAGAGTTCTCTATTATGGAGGGATTAATAAGGAAGCACTTGCTAAATCCTATACGAAGCTAAGCTGTCATAAAATCCGGATTTCTGGTTGTATATATTTAAAGGAAATGACCCAAATTCACCAGTTTGATACTACTTAGGATCTATTTAGTTAATCAAACATGTAGCACATCCCTAGACTTGCTCAGTACTTACATCATTCTTTTCCTGAACATGTAGTTTTGGGCCAATCAGCCAGACATTTAAAAATGTATCTATTGAACATTTGCTTTGAGTACAGCAGAATGTGACATCATATGAAACATATGTACTCTACTCTACGGACTTTCCACTCTACTTAAAACAGGAACAAATGCATAAAAAACTAAGTTTAAAAAGCAGAGTAGCAATAAGACTCAAGAAGAAATCTGAACATTATTTGTGTTTCATCACACAGATAAAGAAAGAGTCAGTTAAAAATGGGTATATGAAAGAACAAAACTCATGGTGTGTATGTCTTAACATAGCCACAGTGGGGGGTGCTGTGGCTGGAGAGATGGTTCAACAGATAAGAACACTTACTGTTCTTCCAGAGGACCTGAGATTGGTTCCCAGGACCCATATCAGATAGCTCACAACTGCCTGTAACTCCAGCTGCAAGGGATCCAGTCTTCTCTTTTTAATTTCTTGGGCACACACATACAAACACACACACACACACACACAAACACACACATACATACACATACAAATGCATATACACCACACACACATAAACACACACATGCACATATACATACACACACAGATACTCCACACCACTTGCACACACACACAAATGCATATACATAACACACACACACACACACACAAAGATACGTACATCTTAAAGTCATCTAGGGACTGCCAAGATGGCCCAGCAAGTAAACATACTTGTCACACAAGTCTTGTGGCTGGAGGAGTTTGATACCCAGAATCCCACATAAAGATGGAAAGGTAAAACTCATCATGCAAAGTAGTTCTCTGGCCTTCACACATGTGTCATAGCATATTCACCCACCACCATGCCCCTACACACACACACACACACACACACACACACATACACACACACACACACACGAATAAATCAAATACAGAAACTTTTAAAGTCATCTGGGAAGATGGGAGAAGGGAAGAATTGGTTGTGTCTCCTCCCTCTGACAGTAGCAGAGAGTAAGTTATAACTAATAGGGAGTGTGTAGCTTGGTTTGAATGTTACACAGATGAAGAAGGAATGTTCTAGCCCAAGCGAACTGCACAGACAAAATGAGAACTGACTCAAAGTGCCAAAGGCCTGGTAATTTAGCAAATATCTAAGAAGCCTGGGACCCATGGACAGGATAGTCTGAGGTCATGCTGTTAGGCTTGTCAAGGTTCCATATTCCTTCTGAAATGCTTGAGTGAGACTAGAAATATTCCAAATTTCAAATGCTTTTTAGACTTTTTAGTATTCTCACATACAATATTACATACGTCAGGGATACATAATTCATTTACATTTCATATATTGAAGCTCACTGCACAAAGGTCATTTTGCACACTCCTTGGTTTTACCTGTGCTGGCATGAGGCCACATGTGGAATTTTCCATTCATAGCATTACGCTGGTGCTCACGAAGTTCCAAGTCTGAGAGAATTTAACATTTCAGGGTTCTGGGTTAGGATAGCTCGACTCATCTTCTCACAAGGTAAGTGAATGCTGACTCAACATTTAGGGCTTCGACTGGAGCACGATATGATTAGTGCTTTATGGTGGGCATTGGAACAATTGTGTTGAAAATGGAAGACACAAGATGGAGAAAGACCCTTCTTGTTCACCCATGTGCCCATTCACAGGCTCCTTGTGATGGAGCTTGCAAACTCCTGAGCCTGGGACAGCTCTGATCTCTAACTGTGGAGCACATCTCTGTCTTTTTTCTCTTTTAAGATGAATAAAAATACAGCAACAGCAACAACAACAACAACAATACTAGGATTTCTCATACAAAAAGATATCTTCATCTTTTCTTTAAACAAAACAAAACAAAACAAAACAAAACAAAAAAACAAATCTGTATGAATTGAGTCCAAATTCCAGCTGAAGTTGAGCAGTGGAAAAAACCTCTAAACCAGTGGGTCTCAACCGATGGGATGTGACCCCCTTGACAACCCTCTATCTCCAAAAATATTCCTATTACAATTCAAAACACTAGCAAAATTATGATTATGGAGTACTGATGGAAATGATTTTATTGCTGGAGGTTACGGCAACAAAAGGAAGTGGATTAAAGGGTGTCTGCATTAGAAAGGTTGAAAATCACTGCTCCTAACAATCAGCATAGCAACCAGTTTCCGTAGTCTCCCGTTTCTACTGTTCCTGATGTTGAAATTATGTACTAGTGGCCACAGTTGTGATACGCTCCTCGTGGTCATTTACAGTAGAAGACATAGTGTCTGCTCCATCTCAGTGGTTTCAAACCAGAAGGTACGCCCAGGCTCTGGTCGTTGCCGGGGAGAGGGCAGACTGCAGAAGGGACACAGCTTCTAGGACAGACCCCATTTCTGGCTCCAGACATCCAGGTACCATCCCCACCAGAGCAGAGGTGGCCGACAGGAGTGCTCTCACTGCCTGAGCTGATAAGGGAGCCAGCCATCTATGCTCCTGTTTGCCCAGGCTCCAGTCTGCACTGGTGAGAGTGTGGACTACAGAAGCTACAAAGCTTTGGGACAGACAGAAGCAATCTAGCTTCTGGGACAGACCCTGTTTCAGGCTCCAGATATCTGGGCACCTTCCCTGCCAGAGGAAAGGTGGC
>NC_034598.1:82540849-82547266 GCF_900095145.1 Mus pahari | reverse complement strand
ATCTGGGGATCCATCCCATCATCAGCCACCAAACCCAGATACTAATGTACATGCCAGCAAGATTCTGCTGAAGGGACCCTGATATAGCGGCCTCTTGTGAGGCTATGCCAGTGCCTGACAAACACAGAAATGGATGCACACAATCAGCTATTGGATGGAACACAGGGCCCCCAATGGAGGAGCTAGAGAAAGTACCCAAGGAGCTGAACGGGTCTGCAACCCTATAGGAGGAACAACAATGTGAACTAACCAGTACCCCAGAGCTCATGTCTCTAGCTGCATATGTAGCAGAAGATGTCATATTCATTCATTGGGAAGAGAGGTCCCTTGGTTGTGCAAACTTTATATGCCGAATAGAGGGGAACGCCAGGTCAAGAAGTGGGAGTGGGTGGGTAGGGGAGCAGGGTGGGGGGAGGGTATAGGGGACATTCGGGATAGCATTTGAAATGTAAATGAAGAAAATATCTAATAAAATAATTTAACAAAAAGATCCAACTACAAAAAAAAAAAAGACATAAAGTGAGAGAAGAAGTCACTTCAGGGAGAGCAGGGGCAAGCAAAGTCCTTGCATGGTGGCCATAGGCCTATAATCTGAGCCCTTGAAGCAAAAGCAGGAGGATTGCCTAGAGGTGAGGCTAGCCTGAGCTACCAGGCTCTGGTAGTTTCATTTCTGATGTAATGCTGATAATAGAAGCAACGCGCTTAGTTAGGTTTGCCATTCCAGAGGGGTTACAGTCTAACATGGTGGGGAAAGCATGCTACAGGAGCATGGCAACTTTGGATTCAGAAACAAAGAAAGAATAGCACGTGACCAGACTACAATGTCTCAAAAACCACTCCCTGAGTGATGCTGGGGAGGGAGTACTTCCTCCAACAAAGCTTCACTCCCTAAAGGTTCTGTAACCTTTCCTAATAGTACCACCAGAAGGGACAGGGGTAAACATAGGATCTTGGGGAACTGTCTCATATTCAAGACACAGTAGCAAAAACCCTGTACAACCCACCACCCCAAAATAATCCCCAATGCAGGAAAACGAAGAGAGGGGCTGTGAGATGACTTAGCTCCTAAAGGTGTTTGTCTCTGAGTTGGATCCCCAGGACCTACATGGTGAAAGGCAGTAACCGGCTAAGAGCTGTCCCCTGACTGGGAATGACACACACATACATGTAGAGTAATTAACTTTCTAAGTGAAGGGAGAGTATTTCTTTGTAGAAATGATTACCAGTTCCATGTTTTGGATACAAATACAACATCTTTGCTGGAAGAATATTGCTCATCATTCCACCACACCCAACTGTGGTCATCATTTTACATATGAATTCCCAGCCTAGGGCAAGAAGTTAGGGGTGGGTCTTCCTGAAAAAGTATCCGGGCCCAAAGCTCACTTTATAGAGCCTAATATACTGTTTGCAATAGTGATTCCAGATATCCAGTGAAACTGTGTCAACTCTGATTTTCTCGGCTAAGTTGTTTCTAGGCTGCTAATGACTGGGCTAGCAAGAAGACAGGGCTCAGGACATGTTATGCATCCATTTAGCCAATAGTTCATCGTTTCCCAGGCTCATGGCTTTCCTGCTCGGTTTAGGAGGCACAGTAGAGCTCGAGAGAGTTATCAAGATGAATATAATAGCTAATGACATTTATAGCTAAATGACATGTCATACTAAAATATGGGCGGTATAAGGGAGAGGTTAGCGTACAGTTTAGAATGCGTGAAGGTCACTGTGCTGATTAAGAATGCTTCCAGCAGCAAGTAAGACAAAGTCTGGATGATTGTGTTTTAAAGTTAAAAAAAAAAAAAAAATCAAGAGTCAGGTACAAAGTTGCTACTGAATGCTTTAGTAGTGGTTCTGACTGGGGTAGTATTTATGGTTTCTAAACTGAATCTTTGGGGTCACACAGATTTGGGTTTGGATATAGATAATAGGGGAGTAAGAATCAAGGGATGTACAGACCTCTGATCTCCAACTTCTTAAATTATTTCCACCTATGATGCAATTTTGCATAAGAAAATTCCATATGAACCTAGGAACATTGGTATATAAAATAGGCTTACATATTAAATATATACTGATGATAAGTAAAAAGGAAACATTTTTAAATTATATACATTATATAATTTTATAATATAATTTCAAATTATATATATATATACGTCAATTATATATTATATATAATTTCAGCATTTATTAAAGATTAAATCAACTTTACTAAATGTACTAAAGAGATAGTTTGTCTAAAACAATACAACTCAAAGATATGCTAATTGGATAGTTAATGCCGAGGAATGATGGTAGGAACATATTAAAACCCTTTGTTTCCGGTAATTAATCCAGTGTTTCTATAGGAACTAAAATTTTGACTGTATTGCACAAACATTGCAATCCTAACATGAAAAAGTCTGGAATCTGAGCCAAGGCATTTAGGCAGAGTTCTTTGTCTTAAATGATATGACTCTGTACAGAGGGCAAAACAAATGTGTGTGAGTTCAGAACCAACTGTAGGGTATCATGTGATACAGCATCGAGGAGCACTGCCAGAAACACCTCATAGTCAGGATAATTTTGAATTAAAATTTAGCCATTATGTATTCAGAAACCTTTTACTGCCCTCCCCTGCTCTCTTTTTTCCCTCTCTCTCTCTATTTACATAAATACATGCATATATTTACATATGTAGATGCATATATATGTGTGTATGTATATGATATATATATGATGTATATGTATATTGCAACATCACATTCATTTGTTCCCATGATTTATGATCTCAGAAGCTTTGATCTAAACAATTGCATAGAAAGAGAGTCACTTCCAATGATGGCTAGGGGAGGAAGAGATGGTCTGTGAGGAAGGCTGAGTGACACTGAACCTGAGACATGTTAACAGAGGCACCAGGAAGGTGGCTTGGTGTGTAGAAATATTGCCTGAGAAAAGCACAAGATGAAATTGAAGGCTTTGGAGTTGTTTTGAACACAGATGGCTTTACCCATTCGTTATGACCTTCTGGATAACAGAACCATTTTATCTACAATTGATTTTTATAGCCTGGATCAGGCTATATCTTCTCTTTCCTTTTACTGTCATCACAAGTATAGATGTGTTAACTGATCCTGACTGCTCAGAATACCTACCTCTATCACCACAGGAATTGCTTCACAGATAGAAAAGTCATCATCATCATCATCATTATCACCATCACCATCACCATCATCATCATCATCATCATCATCATCACCATCACCATCATCACCATTATTATTATTTTGGTGGTAAGAGAAAATGCCTTTACTGAGATTGCTAAGTGCCTATGCAAAGGCATTCCGCCTCAGAGAGATTTGGAGCTTGAACACCATTCTTCGAGCACATGGGTACAACCAGACATGATCCACATCAAACACTAGATGCTCTCAATAGGAAACCAACACTTGTACTGGACTTCTGTCTTTTCAAACCCGAAGGGTGTCGGTCAACATGGGATCACCCATTTTAAGATAGTGATTAAAATCACCGGAGCAGATAAGATCATTCAGAGAAATGACACACAGTGAGAAAGAAAACAGCTAGCAAAGAGCTCTGAGGTGCCTAACCACTGAAAACCCACCAAAGATTGAGAGACAGGAAGTGTACCAGGGGAGTGAATAAGTTCTGGGTGTCAAGTGTTAAGGAAAACGTAAATCAACAGTTGCCTTGGGTCCTAATTCTATAAGATGAAAGTTTGGGACAATGTTGGTAGGATTTGAGTGGACTGGGCATAGATCAGAGTTATGCACTGGAAGCAGAGACACTATGATAGCCACTGTGAGTCACTCAAGACTTCCGCCTAGAAGAGAGAAAAGGATGGCAGCTGACAGTGAGTTAGACACTCCAGAAAGGATGTTCCTAAAACTAGAATTGGGGACACTTAAGGGGAATTGGGCTCTGGCATGGTCAGGTCTGGCAATGGGCATGCCTAAGTCAAACCCCTGAGGAGAAGAGGGGTTATTGTGGCCCAGACACTTCAGAGGCAACAGAGCAGCAGTTGGGCACCTTAAGAGATCTTCTCCCAGCCTGCTCAGCTCCGCTTTCAGACAGGCTCTGACCAAGTGCTGGTAATGTGCTCAAAAGCAACTTGGTGATCTCTTGGGGGAAGTCTCTCGTGTCAGTGGTCTTTCAAGGTATGTTGCTTAAAGGGCAGAAGGCTAGGAGGTGATTTGGGTTCATTCATTCTGAAGCATACCAATGTGACTAAGAACATTCTGGTTCCTCAGCAGCAGAGTACCTGCTCACCCTTACATGGAAAATAGGATAACAAGTTCAAGGATAACACACTATGGAAGTTCATTCTTGGACAACATTTTCTTAAATGGGATTTCCATTTGTAAGGGACAAAATGGTATCTGGAGAGGCAGAGGGAAAGGATGCATTCTGCCTGGCTTCACTTTCTTTTTACTGTTTTTTAAAATAAAATGAATTAATGTGAGAATACACCAATATGAATGGACAGGAGCTCTACGGCAGAGCCAATATCAAGTGCATTAAAAATGTATGACACATTGTATATTCTCCGAGGAGTTCCATCCAAGACCTTTACACAGATAAAATGACATAAAAATGTGATTAATAATATTGTAAATCCCGCTGATTGGAAAACTCAGGGACATATGACAGATTGATCTGACTCTCTGATTTAAGCCAATATCACAGAAATAACCTTTCAGGGCTTGAGAAAAATAATGTCTTGCCTGCAGCATAGACCACAACATGAGGAAATGCAGTTGTCTTCCAAGGTTTGTTTTCATACATTAAATGCCCTCAAAACCTTCTATATTTGAAATTTGATGTCTAGGTACCCAGCTTCTAGCCAAGAATTGCCACTATGTCATTAACCCCTGCAAGCCATTCATAAAATATTCAATGCAAAGTAAGAAAGGAAGCCTGCCATGATGCTAGCTGAGAAAATATCTAGGTAAGGAGATGGAGTGGTTTCTCTGTACTTTGAAGTACTTCACAAGTTTTTTTTTTTTTTTTTTTTTTTTTTTAATTTTTTTTTTTTTTTTTTTTTTTTGTTTTGTTTTCTGGAAATATGCACTTGGGAAATACAAAGCAAAAATTTACACTAAAAAATAGAAAAGTTCTCAGTTTTACAAATGAAAAGGATATACCTANTGCCACTATGTCATTAACCCCTGCAAGCCATTCATAAAATATTCAATGCAAAGTAAGAAAGGAAGCCTGCCATGATGCTAGCTGAGAAAATATCTGCTACCAGAAAATGACCAGTGAGGCTTTCAGCTGTAGGCGGAGGCTTCAGCCATTTTTTTTTTTTTTTTTTTTTTTTTTAATTTTGTTTTGTTGTATTTTGTTTTGTTTCGTTTTCTGGAAATATGCACTTGGGAAATACAAAGCAAAAATTTACACTAAAAAATAGAAAAGTTCTCAGTTTTACAAATGAAAAGGATATACCTACCATTTGACCTTCACCAAAAGAACCCCTTAGATACGAGTGGCAAATAAATAATTAACACTTTGTAGGAGGTCACCTTACACATAGTCACAAGGCATGTCCTGCCTGAGGTTCTTCATCTGGGTTCTGCCAAACCCTAGGAAATACCCTTCAGATAGGGTCTTCTATCTGATCTCCTCTCTTTTGGTTAGACGCACCAACCTTCAAAGCAGACAGATACCTTTTGTTTTGTGGTGCATTTTCTCCTAACATGCCCATCTCAACAGTCTCCTAGGAAACCAGCTCTCCTTACCCATCTTAGACTCTATAAGTTTCTGGTAGCACTGACTCAACCTGGCTCCAAGCATGGACATGTGACTCTCTCCTAACCAACCAGATTATATTTTCTGGATGTGGCCCTTGGCTCAGAAATAGGCACATGACCAGTTAAAGTAATGTAGTTAAAAGGAGGGAGAAGCACCTGCTCTTCTCTGATAGACTTGAACTTGGGTACCCAGGTAATTTCTTTGTAGTTGCTTTGCAGGCATGGAATGCCAGAGAGTAACCAACCCCTCTCTAGAGAAAGAAACCTTTGCATCATTTGAAACCTGAACACAGCCAATTCCAAAGTTTTCCCTGCTTCTGGATTTTGCTCCTATTTATGTTTAAAGCAGTATAGGTTTAGTTTTTCTGCTTACACCCAAAGGAGTTCCAATAGAGAGAATATTTTTTCTACTTAATCTTCTATTCATGGGGATTATCCCCAGGGAGTCATCACTATTCTAGTAGGATATGACCAACAGAGGTAGATAAGAAAATTCTGTGTTCCTTTGAATGTATCTACTTCCAATATTTCTGTAGTGTTCTCTTTTAAAGCTTAGATGCTGTACTGGATAATTTTGTGTCAACTTGACACAGCTGGAGTTATCACAGAGAAAGGAGCTTTAGTTGGGGAAATGCCCCCATGAGATCCAGCTGTGGGGCATTTTCTC
>NC_034598.1:82526550-82540584 GCF_900095145.1 Mus pahari | reverse complement strand
AACTGCTTCTTGGTCATGATGTTTGTGCAGGAATAGAAACCCTGACTAAGACAGATGCCAACCTTTGCCAACTGCATATGTAAGTACAACTACCAAATTACTTTAGTGCAAATAAATTTATATAAAATCCAATAATGTATGTTAATGTCAACACACCCAGTCCAATAAATAAATAGTGCTCTAGAGGATTCTAAACAGTCCACAATAAGAGATCTTATGTTTTGACAAAGATACTGGATGCAATAGTCAGTGTTAATTATCGACTTGGCAGAGTCTAGACTCATCATGTCCTCTGGGCATGTCTGTCAGGGGGATTATCTTGATGTCTTTAACTGATGTGGTAAGTGCCACCCACTGTGGGTGGTGCCATCATTTCCTTCTGGAGATCCTTAAATGAGTTAGTCAAGAAAAGGACCTGAGCCTATATTGCAGTTTTCTGCTTCTTGGTTGTAGATATGATGAACTCTTTCAAGCTCTTGTCTGCTGGCTCAGAAATGGCTTTTGTCAAGATTAGGTTTTTTTTTAGAAGGTTTGTTTGCTTTTGTCAAGAAGTAACTCAGATATGGACTATAATCTTAAGTAAAACGACCCAAGTCTCCTTGAGTTTGTCATCCCCCACTGTGGTGGATGATTTTATGTTAACTGAACATAAGCCAGAATCCTTTGAGGAGAGGGAACCTTAGTTGAGAAAATGCTCCCTTCCCTCCCCAAATGGGCCTGTGAACAAGTATGTGGACCATTTTCCTGATTGATGTCTGATGTGGGAGGGTCCAGCTCACTTGAATGATGTCACTTCATGGGCTGGTGGACAAGGATGAAATAAGAAACTAAACTGAGCTGGCTATGGGCAGCAAGTCAGTAAAGTGCCACTCTCTCATGACTTTTGCTTCAGTCAGTCCCTTGGGTCCCTGCCGATGTCCTTCAGTGATGGACTTATGATGTAGATGTGTGCTCTAAAAAGAAATTGCTTTGGGACAGCAACAGAAACCCAAACTAAAATATCCATAGTCCAAACAACTTGAAGATCAAGGGTTTTGCACCTGAAAATCTCAAATGTCTGTCTAATCTAATATCAGGCACACATTACTTGGGAATTCCATCCAAAGCTGGAATTACAAGTAAGCATCCATGTGGGGCACCAAACATGGAAGTAAATATACCCGTTCACTCTGAGAGGGTCCATGAGAAGGTTTCAGGAAAGGAAGCAAATACACTGTTCTGTTTTTCACCTTTCTCCCACAGAAATGAGATTCTGTGGCGGAGACCAGCACACTCATGACAGTGAGCAGATATCAGAGGAGAACAGCGATATACGTACTCTTCCATCGTTGTTGATGACAGTTATTTCTGCAGTGATGCACCCTGTACTTTAGTACACCCATGCCCTTCACTCGCACTCATAATCATATTGTTAGGACAAAACGTATTCTAGCTTCCAGATAGAAATGATGACAAATGAACAAAGCTTAACCTGCTCTCTCTAGATAAGGGATAACATATGAAATTCCAGCTACAGAAAAGAAAGGATTGTCTTTCTAATTCTTGCCATATGCCAAAAAGTATAAAAATATTTTATATTATTTTTCAAAATTATTCATTTTTTGAAAAAAGTATGATTTTTATGTATGTGAGTATTCTGTATTATTGAAATGCAAATGTGTGGGCAGTACACACGCAGGTCAGAATAGGGCATTTGATTTTCTGAAACTGTAGTTACAGATGGTTGTGAGCTGTCATATGGATGCTAGTATGCCAGGATTCCAGGAATTGGACCTGCGTTCTCTGCAAGAGTTGCAAGCCTTCTTAAGCACTGAGCCATCTCTCCAAACCCCATCAAATGATCCATTTCTTAATTTTTGCTTTATGTTTACTAACAATTATAAGAAGTTTTGTAAAAGTCCAAGCAAAACAGTAATGTGTGAAGCAAAATATAAATCTCCTTCCTACAGCTGGGCGGTGGTGGTGCACACCTTTAATCCCAGCACTTTGGAGGCAGAGGCAGGTGGATTTCTGAGTTCGAGGCCAGCCTGGTCTACAGAGTGAGTTCCAGGACAGCAAGGGCTACACAGAGAAATCCTGTCTCGAAAAACCAAAAGAAAAAAAAATCTCCTTCCTACCAACAGTATCAAGGAATCCAGACCCCTGGGAGCTCCCAGAGACTAAGCCACCAACCAAAGAGCATACACATGTATATCAGAGGACAGCCTTGTCTGGCCTCAGAGAGAGAGGATGCTCCTAATCCTACAGATACTTGATGCCCCAGGGAAGGAGGATGGGGGAGCACCCTTTCAGAGGTGAGGAGGAGTGGGGATTGGGTGAAGAACTCTGGGAGGAGGGACTGAGAAAATAAAATAATTTAAAAAATTTTAAAAAGCTAAAAAAATAAAATCTCTTTCCCAACCACCATATTTCCTCCTCAAAGATGAATAATATTGATAATTTCTTGAGTGTTCTTCCTTGAAATGTCTATGCACATGTAATGTCAACAAGCAAACATAGGACTGCCCATAAGAAATATAGAGTGGATCAAATATGTGCATCATAACTGTGAGTTTTCCTAACCCATGTGTTCGCCTGAAGAGAAAGATCCAGAAAGAAGCCTTGACTGAGAAAATCCTCCTCCCTTCTCTCCACAGCTATCAGAGGCCAGCAATCAGCCAGTGCTCTGGGGTGAGACCCCCATGGAGCCAGTGTGTATGTGTGCGCCTTCGAAAACGCCAGTTCTTTTCTGGGTTTAGGAAACTTATTTTGCAACTAAGCTACCACCTCCATTTTCTTGTGAGAAAGAGGTTTTCAACAACCCAGTCTCCCTTAGACATCAGGAAAACTAGTTAGGTGGCTTGGGTCTCAACAGAAAGAGAAACTGAGGACTCAACAGGGGGGAACCAAAGAATACCAACTTACCACCAAGGTCTAAGGCTGCCACGGAAGGTCTTTTGTGAGCTAGAGAACAGTAAAGCAAGCTGAGAATCTCGATATCTCCTTGGAATAAGCCTAGGCCACCATTGCTCCCAGAGTGATGAATCCCAGTGCCAGGACCGTCACAAGCAAAAAGCCCATTTACTACTGAGTAAAAGCTACCATGATGGCATACTCCGACACGGGGACTCTGACAGGGAGAGCTAGACTCATCTTCCATTTCCTTGTGTTGCATAAGCCCCGCGGCTTTTGAAAAGTTCTGAGGTCACATGGAAACTTGAGTGATTAGTAGAGAAAACAAGAGTGATACACTCATCCTTGGATCAAGTTCATGAAGCATATCAAGCTGGTTATACGCAAAAGGTTACATATTTTAAATGTTTATGTATACTTTATATATGTATATGAGTATGTTTATGTGGTATACTTCATTAGAATCTATGGGAAATTGGTACAGGAATACTTGAGGATACTAAAACCTTTGGATACTCAAATCTTTTACATAACATGGCTTAAAATTTGTCTATTTGCCTAAACATGTACCAAATATAATACAAACGATATAGAAGCTATAGTTAGGCTCCCTGTTTAGAGAATAAAGACAAGAACAAATACCCATTCATGTTCAATACAGATGCAATTTTTTCAGATGTTATCTGCAGCTGCAGAGTCCACACGTATGTATGATCCATATCCTATGCTATTCTTCAGAGAAATACTTAATATAATAATGTATTGGATTTTTTCTATATTTGCATATTCAGTTCATTCCCTTAAATGTATCCTTTACTATCTGGATTTCCTGCAAGTGACTTTAACTAGTTCCTTCACTATTTACAACTACAATCAATAGAGTACTATGTATTCTTGCATGTATATTTTTACATGTCAGTGAGATAAACTTTTAGAAGTGAATTTAATTGTCAAAAGAGGGTAAGAAGAGAGTATATACTGCATGTTAGCCTTCAAAAATTATTTAATATTCCTATGAATATAATAAGAACCATTTATGTTTCTAAAAAACATAGAATTAACTGTATAGTTTTATTTTTTACTTCATTGATGAAAAATACCATTTTATTTGATATCACAGAACGTACCAGGAAATAAAAAATATTTTCACAGTTTTTTCCAACAAGGAAACCAATGTAGAAAATGATGATATGACTTATTATGCTTCTAGAAAACAAAGGGGCTAGAGAGGTGGCTTAGCTGTTAAGAGCCCTTATTCAATTCACAGCACCCACATGGTAGCACACAACCATCAGTAACTCCATTTGCAGGGGATCTAGCCCTGGCTTCTGGATTATACAGGTACAAGGCATAAATATGGTACTCAGATACACATGCTGGCAAAACAATCATCCACATAAAAAAAAACAAAAAACAAAAACTAAACCTTCGAAAAGCTAGGAGAACATATCGGCTTTTGTATTTGGTTTTAAACATTCATTTATTCACTAACTCATTCACTTAGCAGAGTTTTGTGACTTTTAAGAATGCTAGGGGTGCTTATTTTATCTTTATATCAATTCTTCAAGGCAGATGCCGTTGATAGTCTCACCTCAAACATGAGATTGCTAAGCCAGTAAGAAGTGCTTGCTTCAAGTATCTAGTAAGTGGCAGAGTTTTGACTAGAGCCTCAGCTGGGTGACTTCAATTTGTCTTCAACTCATCAACAAACTCATGAAAAAACTTCGCAAAAAGGAAAAATAGTTCTCTCGGGCTGTATGCCAATGTGTGAGCATAAAGGGATACCCATGGAACAAGGAGAACCATTTCAATGAGTTTGAAAGGCCATAGATTTTGATATTCACCCACTGCCATATTTCTCTGTTTCCATCTCAGAGTAGAACTTCTCAGTTTTTTTTTTTTTTTTTTTTGTGTGTGTGTGTGTGTGTGTGTGTGTGTGTGTGTGTGTGTGTGTGTGTGATGTTCATGTATATGTGAGTCCAGGGCCACACAAACACCACAAATCATATATAGAGGTTTGGTGTAAGACAATGTCCCTTTTATTGACTAGTATGTAAGCCAGACTACCTGGGCCCTGAGCTTCTGGTGACTCTCTCTGTCTCCCAAATTCTGTTATGGTATCCCATGATTGTAGATATGAAAGCAGCTATGTCTGTGTTTTCATGTCTGGGCATCTGTACGTATGGCACCAGGTTTGCACATCAAGTATTTTATCTACTAAGTCATATCCCTGGACCAGTTGTTGGTCCTTTCTACTCAAAGTTCTACAGCTGTCACACACATTGTAAGCTTAAACTCAGGGGGCCAGGCATGTCCCAGCCATTGTGCATGATCTGCTCTAAGCAACATGTGTAAGTATGTGCCTGCAGAGTATTGACAGGTCATAATTTGAATTATGCTTAGAGCAATGCAAAAGAAGACTCATTATTCTAATGTTTGTTTATAATTAAACCATTTTTTATGAGAGACAGTCTTGTAACTTATTAAACCCTAAATTAGCATTGTTTGAATAAAAGACGAAATACTAGATTGCAATGTTACATCCATATAAATTAGTATTTTGGAAACATGGTAGCAGACAACCATTGGTAACTCCAATTTCAGGGGGATTAAAAAAATAAAATTTCCAAGGGAAAATATGAAGTATAGTTGTCCAAATAATAATTTCACAACTCAAATGTGAAGATGGACCTACGAGCCACCTAGTTATGCACATCCCCTAATAGTCTTATCTAATGTAAAGAATCTTACTAGATTTGGCATCTTTGAGTATATTCCACATCCATATAAACATAAATGTATAAATACATTTCTGTCCAGTGCAGTGGTGCACAGCTGTAACCCCAACACCTGAAAGGTTGAAGCATGAGGAAGATTATCAAGTTGGAGTCCAGGCTACGTTGTGAGGACTCTGCCTCAAAGAAAAACAAAGTCAAACCTGGGGATATGGCTCAGTCAATAAAGTGCTTATCATAGAAACATAAAAGGTTTGAGTTCAGTCCCTGCACCAATGTAAAATAGCCAGACATAACAGTATGTGTTTGTAACTCAGAACTGGAAAGACAAGGGAATTCCTGGGGCCTGATAGCTGGCTTGTCAGCCCAGCCAAATCAGGGAGCCCCAATCTAAAAGAAAAAAGAAAAAAAGCTCGCCCAGACCCCGTGTAGGGGAATGCCATGGCTGGGAGGCAGGAGGAGAGAGTGGGTGGGGGAACACGCTCATAGAAGCAGGGGGAAAGAGAAGAGGATGGGATAGGGGTTTTCTAGAGGGGAAACTGAGAAAGGGGATAACATTTGAAATGTAAATAAATAAAACCTCAAAAAGAAAAAGCTTGTCTCACACACAAGATGGATGATTTCAGAAGAAGAACATTTAAGGATGAACTCTGGTTTGCACACACACATTCACATATGCACGCATGCACATAGCAGCACGGGTATACACACACACACACACACACACACACACACACACAGAGAGAGAGAGAGAGAGAGAGAGAGAGAGAGAGAGAGAGAGAGAGAAACAGGCATCAGATCTATTAGCATTTTCACCCTGAAAATTCCAGCAGTCTTTTGTTTTTTTGTTGTTGCTGTTTTCTTTTATTAGATATTTTCTTCATTTACATTTCAAATGCTATCCCAAAAGTCCCCTTTACCCTCCTCCCATCCTGCTCCCCAACCCACCCACTCTTGCTTCCTGGCCTTGGCATTCCCCTGTACTGGGGCATATGATCTTTGCAAGACCAAGGGCCTCTCCTCCCATTGGTGGCCAACTAGGCCATCCTCCAGCAGAGTCTTTTGATCTGGGTAAGGCAAGCATTGTCCATGTTCACGTTTTACATACTTTTCACATTTTCCCTTGTCACAGAGCCCCAAACAATGCTAAAGAGTTGTCTCATTACTACTGAAGCAGGGTGCCATTAATTAGGCTTCTTAATTGACTGGAGTATACGGAAACTACTTTCACGGGCTTTTTAAGAGCAGTCTTTTTACTGAGACAACTTTTCTTTGGTGGCTATGGCTTATGATAAACTTTAGTATAGCTGTCTCCAGTCAATAATGCCAACTACTGTTCAGGTAAGAAACTGTGCTCATCCTTTTTATAGTAATCTCACTTTTGAAATGGTAATTTAGCTAGCATCTCTTAGGACTTAAACTCTGTAATAATTTCTCACAAATTGAACTGCACCTTAGATATAACAAAAGCTCAATGAGACCGGCCGACACTAGCTATGGAGGAAGTATTAGCATAACAATATTTTCAACTGCGTTCCTCTCCTTGCATCTTCCTGTCCTTCCCTCTCTAATACCCAGGTTCTCTCTCTAGATTTCTATGTATTGAGAAACAGAGATGGACTCAGAAACATAATGGAGTATCAATAATTTTTTAAAGGCAATTTGATAAAGAAGCATGCAATTCTAGATCGATAGGTCTGATTCCCATGGAGATTAAAGTAATTACACTGAAAACTGCATTCATTTTGAGGCTAGGCCTGACAGAGTTCTGTCATATATTTTTAAATACATATTACATCATGCTATTAAGCTCTATTATAGAAAGAAACACTCCACTTAATTGCTAAGGGGTAAAGCAATCAAGTAAGCATTGCATCCTGATCAAAACAATAGAAAAGTATTCATCCATCTGTCCATCCAACCCATTCATTCATGCAGTTGGTGGCAGATATCTGATTGGTTGGCTCCCTGCTAAATTTTAGGAATACAGCAGAGGCAACTCACTTCATATTGGTGACAACCTACAATTGACATACTAATAAGGACAACACAAGTGGGTCACAAGATGATAACTAAAGCAAAGACAGGGAGGTCAGGAGAAGACGGTCCAAGATGAATTATAATTACAGAAGGACTCCAAGAAGGTGGATTTATCTAAATATTTACACAAAGAAAGAAAGACAGCTATGGATATGGATGTGGAAGAGCATCATGGTGGAAACAATAGTTTGTACTCAGAGAAACAGTATGTTTATGGCCCGGCTAGAGCAGTCTGGGCAGAGCAGAGTGGGTAGAGTGGCCCTGGGAAGATGGGAAGGGCCTAGGTCCAAGTAAAAAGTCCTGGGTAGAACGGACTGATCCTAAAGTGGTTGGCTTTTCTTTGGAATGAGATGAAGAGCTGATGATGCTACCAAGCAGAAGAGAATTATGAGTGGACATCAAAGGGTCCTAAGGAATCACTCAGCTATGCTGAGCAGGACATCAGAAGGCTGCTAGGATCATCCAAAGAGAAGGTGGCAGACTGAAATCTGTGGTAGCCACAGAAGTGGTGAGTGAAGCGCATATTCTGAAGTCCCTGAAGGCAGCAACAAGGAGATCTGTTGACTCCTGGGAGTTTGGATTGAGAGGAAACAAAGAACTAGAGCCAAATCCAAGGTCTTTGGCTAAGGAACTTGGAGGGTAGAAAAGTGTCAAAAAGAACAGAGAGGCCAGAGAAAGAAAAAACTACACTGAATGATATTGAAAATGTCACAGGCCAAATACGAACGAATCTACTACTATTTGTTACATGGACACACCATCAAACTACCTTATATGTATTTACCTCTCTTCCCACTGACTAATGCAGCTCTCAGTTCTCTTTAGCAAAGCGTTTGTAGCAGTGTCCGGTGGCTAACACAGAGATTTCCCACTGGTCAACATGCAGAGAATAGGTGTCTGGGAAGTAGTGTTCAGCCATAAATAGATCTTCCACATGACAATCTTCCTCCTTCACCTTCCCCAGGTTCAGGGAATTGGGCAGAGGAAGAGTGTAAGAGTCAGAGTCTAGAGAGGGTGGCTGGAAAGCAGAACCTTCTAGACATGACAGGGGGTCCTTACGCCCATGAACTCCTAGCAGCCAGGGTTGCAGACACAAGACCAGTATAAGATCAAGCCAGTGAAAATTCCAGCGAGTAAGAGGAGGTGTTCATGAGCCGTCGCACTGAGCTGAAGAGCTATTTATGGTTGGTACCTGCTGTGGGAGGGAGCGAATATTCTTCTGCTAAATTAAAGGATCACACTCCAGTGGCTCTCTCATGCTCTTGCACATGTTCATACACATACAGGCAGCACTATTTAGACTTAGAAAATGGGACATGAAGAGTGTGAGAGAATCCTGGAAGGGTCTAGGAAGAGTTGAAACAGAGGAAGTAGGGGTGATAATATGATAAAAATTTGTTGGTTGAGTGTATGAAATTCTCAAGGAATTAATAAAAATATGTTTTTTGAAGATTTGAAAATTTCTCTGGCCAAATTGAGAAACGAAATGATTCCCATCACCTCTAACCACCCACAGTCAACAAGGACCAAGCAAAGATAGCTCCTAATTGGAGATTAGTTTTCTTGATATAAGCTACTTATTATCTACAGATTGTAAATACCTTTGGCTCCACAGGTTGTAAATATCGTTTGCTCTGGGAATACCTTTCAAGCTTAAAACATGATTCTAGAGACTTAGGTTTTGTTCATTTGGGGCATTGGTACTTTATCGTAGAAATAAAATTGTTCACTTGGGAAAAAATACAAAGTCAACACCTATTGTAGACCAGGCAAGATGTTGGGTGACGTCAGTAGGAACATTAGGCGCTGGGAGTATAATTACGAAGAGTACACACTTTCATCTCTTGCCTTTTCATGTTTTCCTAGTGTTTTGATAATGCACCTCTGCTATAAATAGGCTATTTGGAAGTAAACAGTACTGTGCTGGCCCCAACCTGGAGACCGATCTAGTCAGAAATGGCTGGTAGAAATCCTAGTCTGCAAGCACCAAGCAGGGAGAGTGAAATGGATGTTAAATATGAGCGTGACCTAGGAGAGAGTGAGGCCATTCATATTTACTATGTAAAATGGTTTCCATTACTGAGCCACTTCAGCTCGGCCATCTTCTAGATTAGGAAAATCAGACATGCCACATTAGCGATTTCTCTGGGGCTATGAGGCTCAGGAGCTTGGGGCAACTATACATCAAAGTAATATGGCTGTGCTAACGTTACACCGGTAGAGAAGGATGAAAACACGGGAGATGGATTGAAAATGTCACTAAATCAAAAGGTTCC
The DNA here is from genome assembly GCF_900095145.1 of Mus pahari. Lineage (NCBI taxonomy): Eukaryota > Metazoa > Chordata > Mammalia > Rodentia > Muridae > Mus > Mus pahari. Next base: position 82,530,641 of record NC_034598.1, on the reverse strand, counting down.
AGGCAGCAAGCTGAAATTGGCAGAATTAATCAAAGGGTAACTTTGAGGGAGTGCACAGGGGTGAATAGGGTGGCATTTGATTGTCACTGGAAGTCTTAGATGTAGGAAAGCCACGCTAAACATGCCTCACTCACACCTGCCACAGAACTCTGAACTCTGAGTCAGGAGAGGCACGGTGGACTATCTCGTGGCAATTCCCCAACTTAGTCTGATTTTCTTGATTTCACTCAACCTTGTTCTAGTCTTTCCTTCCTTTAATTTTAATTTTAGTGTTGTTTTTTTTCCTGTCAGGGAAGTAAAATTCATATTTGAGACCCAATGAGACATTAGAGCCCCAATCTCCCTTAGCTTTATTAGAAAACATGCATACCCACATTAGCCATTAAATGCTATTGGACTTATTTTCATGTCTTTGTTTTAATATGTATTCAGTTTAAATGTTCTACAGAGTCTGGATTGAATACTATTAAAAATATCTGTTTGTATTAATCCTTTTGGAAATAATTTTAATAATAAGTAGTAGTATTAAACAAAATAATTATTTTTTGCATTAGTATTAATTTCGAGCTGTTTTTCACTTTTTCCTTTTTGTTTTTAAACATTCATTTTTTTCTATTTTTATGGATGAGGTACAGAGTCCCAGAGGTAAAGTCCCAGGAAATCACCCAGTTCAGGACATTAAATCTCTCTTACCTTTCTCCAGCCCCTCCTGACCTTTAGCTCAATCGAATTTTACTTTTGAATGCATTCAAGCTTCAAGGAGAATGCAATGAGTGCTGGAATGCACCCCACAACTTCAGTCCAAAGGCAGCCCAGAGACAAAGAAGCCAGCCTCTCTGTGCCATCTAATCAAATCTCTCCCAGGTCCCCAGCTAAGTACAGGAAATCTCAAGTTTTTAGCCGGTCTTCAATTTCCTAATCCTAGCCTCCAGTCCCCTTGGCTCTTTCTGCTTGACCTGGTGATCTCTGCCTAGCCCACTGGTCTAGGCAGGCTGGGAGCCTCCTGTGCTCACAGTGTTGAGGACAATCTGAAGGGAACCTGGCTGTGTTGGCTCTGGAAAAGCCATATTGGCCTGACAAATACTTACCTCCTGGGGGAAGCCCTTCTTCCTGTCCTGTTCAATGAAGCTAGATCTTTCTGCTTTTGTTACTGCTTTGTTTCAAGGGAGGATTTTATTTTGACCACTAACGGGGTAAGTTTGAGAAAAGTTCACTTAACCAGACTTACATGGAACCTCGCTCTGATTGACTTTTCAAAACAATTTTCCATTTGACTTTCACAATGGCTGCAACATAAAAGTGATTTGTTGGGTGTCACTAATGACCTTTCTCTCGAAAGCTTGATTCAGATTCCTGACGACAGTAAACAACATCTATCAAAATCTTCCTGCAGCACCTTGGAGCCAACAACTGTCTCGACATTACCTCTTAGTCCTTCTAAATTAACCACATCCTGCGCACCGCATATGTGTGTGTGTGTGTGCGTGCACGCACAAGGCTGATTGATTTACACATGTATTTTTGGCATTTCTAGTTGATGAAGATGAAAATTGAGAGCATTCTCCAGGCAGAAGAAACTCATCTAAAGTTCTGGAAGAATCATAGATCCTCATTTGTAACTTTGGTACCCACACTCGCAGGGTGAGATCTTAGAGATAATTAACAACGAGAGGAAGCCACCGAGGGCACAGATCTGGAGTATTACAAAAGAATCTTGTAGCCCCTCTCAAGAACTCAAGATAAGTAGCTTTACATCATTACTTAGACCCCAGTTGTTCCTTAAAAGAAATCTGGGGGGCGGGGGTGCTATTCTTCAAACGTGGTCTTATTTTCTGTTTCAATGAGAAACTGTTGCATTCAAATTGACAAGCATTTACATAAAACTCAAATCCCAAGGGAGAGCAGCAGACTGAGTCCCTGTAAGTACGAAGACCTGAGTTCAAATCCCCCCCTCTCTCCAGACTCAGGTGAAAGAGACTAGGCAATACTGTGTCTGGCCCTGTTTCTAACCACGTACCTGGGGGGCAGCCGTGGGGAGATTTAAAAAACTCACCATCCAGACAACTTGGCTGAACCAGCAAGCCTCTGTTTCAGTGAGAGAAGCTGTACCAAAGTAAGGCAGATGGAAAAGTAACAAAGGAAGATGCCTGAAGTCCTGCTCCAGCCTGTGTATCCACACAAGGTCACATGCACCACAAACTCGTGTGTGTGTGCCACTTACATACACCATACAATTACACATAAAAATTTTAAACTAAAAGCAAAAGACCAAATCCCACTCAAATTGGCTCACATATATAGCTCAGTAGTTAATTTTCATTGTTATGACATCACCTCATAAGTTAGGACCCTCCGTTCATCACCACACAGAACAATGGGCTCTGTTTCAATGTTCTTCTTAGAACTCTTTCCTAGTTTACAACAAGACAGCAAGACAATGTTCACAAGAAGGCAAAGCAGTAATATTTAATTATGCAATTAACCCTTTAATGCTTAAAGGAAAAACACCACAGTAATAAAAAAAAATAGTAAAAATCAACGCAGGAAATTTTACACCCAGAGAATTAGGGATATCAGAAAGGCCTAGAAAAAAGACCTTTGTTCAACTTCACATCTGGAAAGATGACCCCTGTCATCTCCCTCAACACACTAAGGGCTTGAAAATGTAAAACATTCATGTGGGTTGCTTGGGCATCAAGGGCAGAAATGCCTCCGATGGGCAAAGGGCTCGGGAAGAAATGTTGAAAGAAACACAGTAGGAAGTGAGGCTTTCAGACTCCAAAGAGGCCAGTGAGGTTGCCCAAACAGAGAGGAAAGGCAAGGGAAAAGTTTGGGTATCAAATTGGCTTCATTCCAGATATGTTTGATATATACTGAGGATAATCACACGACTTTCCAAAGCTTGCCCACAGAATAAACAGTAATTCCTGGGGAACCTGTGTTATTAAAAGTATATTTAAGCTTATGGGTCCCCTTCTCACAAATGTAAACACATACACAATGCTTTATCTATCATTTCTGGTGTTTGGAAATTCCTAAATTTCAATAGTTAAAACTTACTGAAGTAACTCCTTGAAGAACCCATGCTGTTGAAATGGATGATCTAAGTCTCAAGGTTTCTCCTTTCTGCTGGGGCACTGTTGTCTCTGTGATGACTCATAGCTGCTGAATGGAGCCAACGTTGCTTCTGGAGGCTCTGGCACAAAGGTCCTACCTACAAGGAGTTGATGAGTCTCTGAACTTGCTCTGTTTTCAAGAATTTAACCGAAACCCCAGCTGTTTCTTGAGCAGATCAAACTTATCAGGAAATTACAGTAAGTCCCACCTCTTCAGAAGATCACTTAAAGAAATCACAGACTTGCCTCAATTTCTGTGAAAAAAAAAAAAATCTAGAAATCAGATCTAGCTTAAATGTATTGATCATTAATCTATACTCCTTAGAAGAAATTCTTATGCTACATTTTTGTTGTTGTTAAATTAATCGTGTCACCAGATGTTTTGCACACCTGATTTGTGTACATCAACACTTCAGAGAATGTGTCTCCTGAGCTAATTTATACCTAGTAACATAAACAGGCCGATAAACTGGGAATTCTGTTGAGAATGAAAAGGTTTGGCCCATTCTAGTTCTGTGCTGATTTGAGGTTATAACGGGGCATGCAGCATCTATGCTTTCTGTATACCTGTGTGGCACATGACTTTCTTCAATGATTTTGTTATTGTGTCAGAGGGTAGGTGCGCCATGGTGTACCTGCAGATATCTCAGGACAACTTTGTGCCATTTCTTCACTCCTTTATGTGGATTTCAGAGAGCACATATTGCCAGACTTGTATGGCAGCAACTGACCCACCAAGCCATCTTGCAGATCCCCCTGCAGTTACTACCCCTTTATTCCAGAATGTAACAGTGCTGAGGAATATTCCCTTTTGGGTTTTGTAATTTGTTTCCTTGTTCAGTTTTTCAATGTCAATGTGCTTGAATTTGGCTTCATTTTTATGGCCCATGGAGCTTTGTTAAAGGGAACTCACAGCAGAGAGGAGGAGGAAGAGGAGGAAGAGGAGGAGGAGGAGGAGGAGGAGGAGGAGGAGGA
>NC_034598.1:82515981-82525940 GCF_900095145.1 Mus pahari | reverse complement strand
AGAAGAAGAAGAAGAAGAAGAAATATTAGAGAGGATTTGGATGAAAGGACAAGAAGGAAGTCAAACTAGAGAAGGGAAATAGAAATGAAGAGTCAGGGGCAGGAATACAAATCCAGAGTCAGGAAAGAACACTAATGCCAGACATATAGGAACCAAGAAAGACAAGGCAGAGGTGAGTTGGCTTGAGGAAAGTCATGGTTTTTAGCAAGTGGAAATAGCTTAGTAAATGCTAGCTGCTGTAGTTGTTGTTCAAGAAACTTCTTTTTTTGTTTTTCTTTTTTTTTTTTACTGTCATTAATACACTTTTTAAAAAATTTTATTTATAATTCATTTTTACACTCCATATTCCATTCCCTACCCCTCCCCTCCCAACCTCCAACTGCTCCATATCCCCTCCATACCCTGTCTCCACATGGATACCCCCACCCTCCACTCCATCTGACCTCTAAACTCCCTGGGGCCTCCAGTCTCTTGAGGGTTAGGTGCATCATCTCTGAATGAACACAGACCCAGAAGTCCTTTGCTGTATGTGTCTTGGGGGCCTCATACTAGCTGGTGCATGCTTTCTGTTTGGTAGTCCAGTGTTTGGAAGATCTTGGGGGTCTAGATTAATTAAGACTGCTGGTCCTCCTATAGGATCGCCTTCTCAGCTTCTTTCAGCCTTTCCTAATTCAACAGCAGGGATCACCTGCTTCTGTCAAATAGTTGGGTACAAATATCTGCATCTGACTCTTTCAGCTGCCTGATGGGTCTTTCGGAGGGCAGTCATGTTAGATCCCTTTTTGTGAGCGCTCCATAGCCTCAGTAATAGTGTCAGGCCTTGGGACTGCCCCTTGATTTAGATCCCACTTTGGTCCTATCACTGGACCTCAGGCTCCTCTCAATTTCCATCCCTGTAATTCTTTCAGACAGAAACAATTATGGACCAGAGATTTGATTGTGGGATGGCAACCCCATCCCTCACTTGATGTCCTATCTTCGTGCTGGAGGTGGGCTCTATAAGTTCCCCCTTGCTACTGTTCAGAATTTCACCGAAGGTCCCTCCCTGTGAGTCCTGAGCGTGTCTCACTTCCCAGGTCTCTGATGCACTCTGGGGGATCCCCCCAACCTCCTACTACCTGAGGTTGCCTGTTTATATTCTTTCTGCTGGCCCTCAGAGCTTCAGTCCTTTTCCCTCACCCAATACCAAATTAGGTTAGCCTCTCCCCTCCCCACTATGCCCCCACCCCATCCACTTTCCCTCCCAAGTCCCTCCCTCCCTCCCTTCCCACTTATTGCTTTCTTCTCTCTTCCCAATGGGGCTGAGGCTTCCTTACTTCCTCACTTCAGCTTGTTGAGCCTTTTGAATTCTGTGGACTGTATCTTGTGCATTCTTTATATTTTTGTTTGTTTGTTTGTTTTTGTTGCTGTTGTTTGGCTAATATCCACTTATTTGTGAGTACATAGCATGTATGCCCTTTTGCATCTGATTTACCCTCTAGTTCCATCCATTTGCCTACAAAACTTAGTATGTCCTTGTTCTTAATAGCTGAGTAGTACTCCATTGTGTAAATGAACCACATTTTCTGTATCCATTCTTCTGTCATGGGACATCTAGGTTGTTTCCAGCTTCTGGCTATCACAAATAAGGCCACTATGAACGTAGTGGAGCATGTGCCCCTATGGCATGGTCTTTTGGTATCTTTTGGGTATATTCCCAAGAGTGGTATGGCATGGTCTTTTGGTATCTTTTGGGTATATTCCCAAGAGTGGTATAGCTGGGTCTTCAGGTAGATCTATTTCCAATTTTCTGAGGAAACTCCAGATTGATTTCCAGAGTGGTTGTACCAGTTTGCAATCCCACTAGCAATGGAGGAGTGTTCCTCTTTCTCCACATCCTCTCCAACATCTGAGGTTTTGATCTTAGCCTTTCTGATTGGTGTAAGGTGGAATCTCAGGGTCATTTTGATTTGCATTTCTCTGACCACTAAGGACTTTGGACATTTCTTTAGGTGCTTCTCAGTCATTCCAGATTCCTCAGTTGTGAATTCTCATCTTAGTTTTATACCCCATTTTGGGGGGGGGGGTTGTTTGGTGTTTTGGTGATTAACTTCTTGCATTCTTTATATATTTTGGATATTAGCCCTCTATTGGATGTGGTATTAGTGAAGTTTTTTTTTTCCCTATCAGTATGTTGCCGATTTGTCTTCTCGACTATGTCTTTTGCCTTAGAGAAGCTTTGCAGTTTTATGAGGTCCCATTTAGCAATTCTTGATCTTAAAGCATGAGCCATTAGAGTTCTGTTTAGGAAATTTTCTGCTGTGCCAATGACTTTAAGGAGCTTTCTCACTTTCTCTTCTATTAGATTCAGTGTATCTGGTTTTATGTTGAGGTCCTTGATCCACTTGGACTTGATCTTTGTACATACATCTTCTACATACAGACAACCAGTTAAACCAGCACCATTTATGCTTTCTTTTTTCCACTGTATATTTTTGGTGCCTTTGTCAAAAATCAAGTGACAGTAAGTGTGTGGTTTATTTCTGGGTCTTCAATTCTATTCCCTTGATCAACATGTCTGTCTCTGTACCAGTACCATGCAGTTTTTATCACTATTGCTCTGTAATAAAGCTTGAGGTCAGGGATGGTGATTCCCCCAGCTATTCTCTTGTTGTTAAAAATTGTTTTTGCTATTCTGGGTTTTCTGCCTTTCTAGATGGAATTTGAGAATTGCTCTTCCTGTGTCTTTGAAGAATTGTGTTGGGATTTTGATGGGGATTGCATTGAATCAATAGATTGCCTTTTGTAGGATAGCCATTTTTACTATGTTAATTCTTCCAATCCATGAGCATGGGATATCTCTCCATTTTCTGAGATCTTCTTCAATTTCTTTTTTGAGCTATTGTCATACAGGTCTTTCACTTTTTTGGTTAGAATTACCCTAAGATATCCTATGATATTTATAACTATTGTGAAGGGTGTTCCCCTAATTTCTTTCTCAGTCTGTTTATCATTTGTATAAAGGAAGGCTACTAATTTATTTGAGTTAATTCTATATCCAATCACTTTGCTGAAGTTATCAGCTGGAGAAGTTCTCTGGTAGATTTTTGGGGGTTGCTTATGTGTACTCTGGTAGATTTTTGGGGTTGCTTATGTGTACTATCATATCATCTGCAAATAGTGATACCTTTATTTCTTCTTTACCATTTTGTATCACCTTGATCTCTTTTTGTTATCTTATTGTTCTAGCTAACACTTTGATTACCATATTGAATAGATATGGGGAGAGTGGGCATCCTTGTCAAGACATTTCTTTTTTTTTTAAGATTTATTTATTTATTATATGTAAGTACACTGTAGCTGTCTTCAGACACTCTAGAAGAGGGAGTCAGATCTGGTTACGGGTGGTTGTGAGCCACCACGTGGTTGCTGGGATTTGAACTCAGGACCTTCGGAAGAGCAGTCGGGTGCTCTTACCCACTGAGCCATCTCACCAGCCCCATGTCAAGACATTTCTTAAACAACATAGTTTGTTAATAATCTAACTAGTCTCTGTATTTGTGTGTGTGTGTGTGTGTGTGTGTGTGTGTATAAGATTGTGGCTGGGGAGTATAAGAGATGCGTAGTGTTTTCTTTATACTGACACTTTTTATAGTCAGCAATGCATCTTCAAACTCAGAAAGAGTTGAAAGACAATAATAGAAGAGAAGCACCTTCCTTTAGAAGTTTAAAGCTTGGCCTTTGAGTTCTCAGATGTGTAGGCCCAGAGAGGATGCAGGCAGGAAGACTTGATGAAATAAAGGAGATCATCTCATCCATCCGTCTAAGAGCCATTGGATTCCCCAGGTCCAGAGGTTGTGGTTGAACAGGGTGGTGGCCAGACAGAGGGAAAGCCAGCAAAAAGGAGAGGCTATTCATATGGGGTGGTCAGACCAGAGACAGCATGGATAGGGGCAAGCACAAGGATGGCATGTATATCTGTTAACTCATCAGTTAAAAGGCACTAGTTATGGTCAGAATAGAAGGGGGTCACATCTGTAACAGTAATAAATACTAATAACAGTTACAGAATATCTGGAAAACATTGTTGAATGCTTAATGTAGGCCTGTTGAGGCACCTTATATATAGCAAATCTTATCAGCACAACTACCCTAAAGGGTAGATATTAGGTATAAATTCCATATAGTCAAATTTAAGCCAAGGAGTTAATTCATTATGAAAGGTCATATACCTCATAAGTAATGATTTGAGAAAATTTTTATCTGGAGGCTACAGGATGGACTAGAAGAATGCATAGACTGGACTTAGAGAAAAATCAGTCAGGGATATGAAAGGGTACATACAGGGAGTCTGGGCCCTGAGAATAGATGCTTTGGGGTGTCAAGGATGACACCAACATTTCTGGCCTCTGTATTGGTGATATCAGAAATGCAGAGAAGCAGCAGATTAAGGGTAGAGAGATAAGTTATATCAGAGAAAAGCTTAGATTTGATCCAACCTTAAAGTCAGGGCAAAAATTGAAACACAGCAGAAACCATCATGACACAATCATCCATAATCAATAAGTAATTCAACTGCAATTTCTCATCTCATCAGATGGTTGATAATCGATGCCTGTGTCTAATTGCTTAAGTCACAAAACTGAGAGTATTATGACATAGCAGTAAATCAAGACCAATGAATATAGTAGAAAGATATAACATCAAGGATTTCTTCTTAAAATATTTTACAGCTAAAAGCAGATAATAGGATTCAGGCTCTGGAATTAACAAAATCAAATTTTAAAAGACAGAATAATGGTCCCTCACAGACGCTTAAACAGCACACTTCATTTCTGATAGATGTGGGAGTCCAAGGGCAAGGCATCATAAGATCAAGTGTTTGATGAAGGCTCTCTTCCAAGTTCATAGACATTAGTTATCTCTTCACTGTGTCCTCCCAAGACAGAAAGAGAGCCAAAATGCTTACTGAGACCCTTTTCATGAGACTATAGATGCCACGTTGGAAAGTTTCTTTCCAGAACTTGGGAATAGTTTAGGATATTTGGTAAAGAGAGAACTAAAGTTACTAATGAAATTGTGACTGTTAGTCGACCTTCATCTGACTTCATCTAACCTTATTCTGACTTTAACTAAGGGAATTGCCTTAGTTTATCCAAGTTGGCTATGTGATCACAGGGGTATCTTAAAAGGTAGTAAGGGAAACAGCAGATAACTGGATAGATGACAACATCAGGAAGATGCTCCAACACTGTTTATTTTAATGATGGAGGAAAGAGTTCTTAAGAGAAAGCATACATGTATTCTCTAGAAGCCAGACAACGTATGCAAACACATATTCCCTTGGAGCTTCCAGAAAAAATGTTTACCTAACCAGCACCATGATTTTAGACCAGTGAGACCCATTTTGTACTTTTGACATCCAGACTGTTAGATGATTAATGTCTACTGTTTTAAGCCACTAAATTTGCAGTTATTTGTTACAACTGTCATGAGGAACTAATATGGTATGTTGGGAAACAAACCATTTCTTCAGATAGTTCAGATTTCTATCTCATCCACAAATCCATGGAATGATAATTTCCTACGTGAAACAAACAAATACAAACAAACCATCATCAATTCCTATTTGTGTTCCCAGTAACATGGACAGCCAACTACCGAGCATAAAAATGTCTAACTGGGTCAACTTCTAGTCAACATTTACATTGGGAACAAATCTAGCAGCCCCCGAGAGAAAACATCTTCCCTTTACTTGCGCATATCCCCTTGAAAACCAAAGATGATCAAAGAATAATTTGTCTTTTAAAAGAAAGAAACATGATCCTTTCTTTTAGCAGTATAATATAAAGGGGAGGAAGCCCTGCTTCAGATAAAGCTTCTTAAACTATGTCAGTAGTCACCATAAAAAGAAGGTTGACTCATTTTCTTACAGTCAGATGCCTCCTGGCTTTCTCTCAGCCAAGCAGTGCTGCTCCTCCTGCTAAGACTTCTCCAGGTTCTTCTCAGCAGGATGTAGGCTTTGGTGTCATGTAGATCCTTTCAGAGCAGTGCAACCCTTAAATGTTATTAAGAAATAAGACAAGAAAATTCCAAGCACTATGATAGACTATACTGCCATTAAACTCTTTTTCACCAGATCCCCAGTGGAGTGTGGGAACACAAGCGATGTTACCTTAGAATGTAGAATGAAACCTGCCCTGTTCAGGGGTCAGAATGTAGGGGAAAACACAGCTTGGTTAAACGAACACTTTAGTTCATTTTGTACAACTTACTGCTTGGGGGCATCTGAGATGGAACCAGCCTTATGCTAAGTCAACATTATCACCTGCCCAGGAAACTGCATTACCCACCTGCTTAACTCAAGCATGTTACAGGAAAACAGCACCTCTGACCTTGGTTTCAGACTTTGAATTTCATGAGTGAACACAGATTCTCTAATAGAATCAATTAACCTCTACCCACATCACAAGCCATAGGAATCTTTCTAAGAGGAAAAGAACAAAGTTGTAGCCAAATAGAAGTCCATATCAGTCAGGAGAATTCCTTCTGCCAACAAGTGCTCAGACCTCAGCTTCTACTTCCTGTCCAGATTGTCAGATAATTAATGATCAACCAAGAATGACTAAGAGTTCAACCAAGCATGAGGGACAGACCCAACAAGTATAAGATATGCTTAACGCTGTCTACAAATTTGTAATTAAGTTAGGAAAATTATCCAGGGATGGTTCAGTGAGTATTATGTGCTTCTTTGTATATTTATTGATCTTGCCTCTATACTATAGCCCAAAGAATATGTGTCTTATCCTATTATATCCATAATATCATGCACAGATTAGCACTCAGCACTCTGTGTGTGTGTGTGTGTGTGTGTGTGTGTGTGTGTGTGTGATTGAAGCAATAAACATAGGAATAGTAGCACCAAAATCAAGATATTACAATGTAAAAGCTTTTTTCTGACCTCTCTTGGGTGATTGGTTGATCATGTCAAGATTTCCTTTCCAGACACTTGCTGTCAAAAACTTATTGAAGTGGAAAATGAATGCAAGTCGTTTCTTTCTATGTGAAGCACATGGCCACAAAGATTGCTGCTGATGTTCTGGATAAAGGGTGGTATGGTCTTGTGGCCTGAATCAGTGGTAGGAAGGACAAATATGGTTCTCCCATAAAGCAATGTGTTTTGACTCATTTCAGACTATGGCTGCTATCAAGTAAGGGACAGTGTTGCTATAGAACTAGGAGAACTGGAGAGAGGAAGCATTAATCTGTTTGCAGATGTATTGTGATGGTAATCTTATTGTTCTCAACTTGGTTGTGGTTCAAAAAATAAAACAGGAGAGAAAGGTGTTCTTGGACTGGTGGATACTACTGTGTCTTTAGGTTGGGACCCAAAAGAGCATGTAGGGTCCAAAAGCTTTCCAGTCTTCCGTGAGGAGTGTGATACCTGCTAATAATGTCAGAAAGCCCTTAAGCAAAGAAGAAATGAATCCCAGGGCCAAAGCACCCACCATTCAGTGTCTTATTGCTCCATGTGTCCTGCAACACAAACACTGAGATATTGTTCTAATGAAACAATGAACTGAGAAAAATAAGGAGAAAGATGCAGAATGTGTTAAACCTTTGGCCAAGAGAATGAAGGAATCCAAGGAAAAACACCAGGAACTGATTGCCTAGAGATATAGATGGTCCTCACTTGGAGCTTGTATTTCTGAGTTCAGTCAAAAATAAGTACCTAAGAAACCGTAAGTAATAAATGAGTGATTAGATGATAAAAACAAAGACCTTGAGATACAGATTAGAAGCTATATTTAGAAATAAGGTATGATGATTTGAATATGCTTGGCCTAAGGAATGACACTACTAGGAGGTGTGGTCCTGTTGGATTAGGTATGGCTTTGTTAGAGGAAGCGTGTCATTGTGGACATGAGCTTTAAAACCCTCCTCCTAGCTCCCTGGAAGCCATTCCTTTCCTAGAGGCCTTCAGATGAAGATGTAGAACTCTCAGATCATCCTATACTGTGCTGGCCTGGACGCTGCCATGCTACTGCCTTGATGGTAATACACTGAACCTCTGAAACTGTAAGAGTCACCTTGGTCATAGTGTCTGTTCACAGCAGTAAAACCCTGAGACATAAGGGAAAAATGTATTTTCCCAATACTACACATACGATTAAGAACATACTGCTTGTGCATAAGAAGCATGTTTTTGTTTTTGTGCTACTACACATGTATGAAAGAAGTTAACGAGACCAAGGAACCTCATGTGTTATAGAATTAATCATGAAAAGTTAATCTCCCATCAGTTGCTTTTCATTTGAATGTAGAGTTCAGATAAAAGAGAGATCAAGTGTATTTAGTTAAGATAGATTGTGCAGTCTGGAGACATGGCTGAATAGATAAACTGCTTGTCTTCCAAGTATTAGGACTACAGTTTGAAACTTCAGAATCCACATAGTAGTCAGGAAGGCTTGTAGTCCCCATACACAAGAGATAGAGACAGGGCATCCCATACACAGGAGATAGACACAGGGCATCCCAGGGCAATCTGGTTCTCTAAATCAATTTGTGAGTTCTGGAATCTGCTGAGAGACCCTGTCTTGCCAAGTCCTACATGGCTGCAGAAGGGATGGCATGACACAGTTCCTGCCTCTGGAGCAGACCCAGCAGGGAGTAAGCCTCTACCTGTGATGATGGTTACTGTAGGTATAAGGCTTGGTTGTATAGTAATGTATATATTTTGCTTTATGTGCCTCCTTTGGGGAAATGTCCTCTCTGCCAAGTTTAATGACTCCTTGATGATTAGAAACAACACAAATCTGGGAGGCAAGGGAATGTATGGTATTCCTCAGCAAAATGGAAAATGCTGTGACCTTCAGGGAAGCCCTTAAGGCTGTGGAAAAGAACTCTGAAAACATGAGTTCAAGAGTATACAAATCAGTGTAAGAGCTGCCCTTTACAGGGTCCCTCAACTATATAAAATATAAAGATGAAATATGATTTGTATAAGTGGTTTCATGGACCTAAAAGAACAGAGGCAGCTGCACTAAGGAGCCAACGTATCAGAAAGATATTAAGGAAGGAAATAAAGAAATTTAGGGAGTGGTGATGTTAGGGCAAGATCCTATTCAACTAAACTTATTGTTTGTGTTTACAAATGCAAGCAGATTTAAGTTCAAGGTCAGCCTTGGACAGAGCAAGTTTAGGTCCAGGTGTGGTAGGAATAGTGATCTCAGGGTGGGATCCCACCCAGCTAGCTTATTATTTGTGCTTACAAAGTCAAGCCGATCAGAGTTTATTTGCTATGTTAAATATATATATATATATATATATATATATATATATATATATATATATATATATTCTGGTTTTTTTCCTAAGAGTCAAGAAGCTAAGGTCATAAAATGCTGATATATGGGTTAATCAAAAGGGAACCTGGAGTAAATGACTGAATTGATGCGGAAATAAAAGACTGGGCTTTGGTCTGCAAAAGCTGAGCTACCTAGAGAGAGCTAACTAGAAAGAGCTGCTTGGAGAACTAACGTAACTCTTAGAATTTTTCTGTTGGGATTTCTGACATTGGTCAGAAAAAAACAAAAAGCTATTTAGAGAGCTAGCACAGTTCTCTTAGAATTTTTCTAGCAGGTTTTCTGACTTTGGTTGGAAAAACCTGAGAGCTATCTCAAGCAGAGAGAGCTGGTGAGCAGAAAGATGTCCCAAGCAGATAGCTGTCTCAGAGTCAAGAGCTATCTACAAAGCTGTCTGGAGAGCGATCTCAAGCAGACTACAGATCTGTCAGCTTGCACCCCATCAGTGACTTTGTGTTGTTTCTTCTGTCACTCACAAACATCTCTTCCTCAGGACCCAACCCTCAAGCTGAGGCTGGTACTTGGCACTATCTCAATAAGCAAAGAGGAAAATTGGAGAGCAATTAGGAAGATACCTGGCATCAACTTTAGGCTTCTTCTCCCTCTCCCTCTCCC
>NC_034598.1:82502012-82515826 GCF_900095145.1 Mus pahari | reverse complement strand
ATGTCTGTCTCTCACACTCAACCTACACACACACACACATGCTCATACATGCACATTAACACATACACACAGGTGTGCCTACACACATGTGAACACATATACAAACACATGCATACCACATGGATATAAATGTAAAAAAAAAAGAAAGATTTTTCATTTGTTGATTTTTCTAAACAGTAGTGAGAGAGACATTCACTCTATTTCAGGAAGAAGTATAAAGACATTTACACTATGTGAAGGCAGAAGGGGCTCTAGGAAGGTGGCGATTGAAAGCTCTTTCATCTTTATGAAATACAGCTTTAAGTATCTAAAATGTTGGCCTTGCTCTGTGTCTCATAAGCTATGGGACCTAAGGAAAGCTTGTATATCACAAATGCTCATCTGTGGGGTAATATTAGCAACAATAGCAATATTACAGACTACGATTGAATGGCAGAAACAACAGTACAGTACTCTATGTGCTTTGTTAAGTTCCTTATTCTCCTTACAGACTATCTGATAGTGGGCTGTGAGAAAACTAGTATATATTACCTCTAGATCATCAAGGAACTCAGGAACTAACACACTATTATCCATGTTCTGTTCTCCCTTTCCCTTTGCTATGGAGAACCCACAAGAGATGACCACTTAGACACAGTTTATAGCCAACTGAAATCTCTTATTCCAGCCAGCTGGGACTACACTCAGGTACTTGGGTCCCAAGTATAGCCCTGAGCATTTAAAACAATGAGTTTTTAAGGAAAGAACCACATTCGGGTGTCTCACTCAGCTGCTGGAAGGGATCAGAGGAAGGGGCTTGGGGTGGCAGGACTGTTGCTCAAGCAAGCAGTTTAACAGAAGGTAAGGTAAGTTACCTGCAGTACCTTGACCTGATTCCTAAAATAGACTTGGGTAATTTTCCATGGGGTTCCCCATCAAGAAGATCAAATTCTAGTTAAACCTAAAATGGCCTCAGTGAGAACTCAAGATGGAGGAGGCCTCTGCATGGTCTTGCCTTGTCACATTCCCTACTAGTTCTATGAGCATGAGTCAGATTGTTGGCACATCCTGTTCAAGGAGAGTATAGTTTGTCCTAAGGACAAGTAGCTTAACTGAGTTTACTCTTCTACTGATGTAGTTGGCATGCAGCTGAGGGTCCACCATTAGCCCAATCACATTAAGGATCAACCCTCCAGCTAATGCTGCCAATAAGGCCATGGGTATTAGCTAAACAGAGACTGAAACCAATTGTCTGATCTGGGTTCTTCTTTCTTCTCCTTACTTGAGGTTTTCTCTGACTGTGGCAAGGTTTGCCCTAATTACCACTGATAGGTTGTCATAGACACAACAAGTTTTTCCTAAAACCATGCAAAGTCCTCCCTGTGTCATAAAAATGGGTCCAGCCTCTTTTAGTTCTGCAGGACTACCTATGCGAGGATGTCATAGAAATAAAATGGCTCTCCAGCCTAGAAATAAAATTCTTCAAATAGCCTGAGTCTAAATCAGGTTAGAAACTGAGTTTGCTAAAGTTTTGCCTTCCACCAATCAAGCCTCAGGCGCTGTGGCAGTCACACTGATTACACCTGACCCTACTGGAATTGGGAACAGAATTGGAACCTGTTTGACTTTTGTTAACATTAAGTCAAAGCCAATATGAGCTCTCCCTTTTACTCCAGTATAGGCGCAGACCTTGAGGATAACAACTGATGTACATAGAGTGGGGATATGACATTCCAGGGAGTCAGAGCAGGCACATTTAGTCAAACCATTAATATAAGCAGGTCATGTTATTTGAGGAAATGATATAAGTACCTTGTCCTTGGCAAGACAACCCTCCTTTGCCAGGGCATGCATAAAACTGCAATCCTGGAAGGCCTTGTTCTAGCCAGTCTTCTCTACAACCTGATTTACTGACCCCATCCATCCCCTAGATCCATATTGTTCCAGCCCCAGAAGGGTCATAGGGGAGCAGAGACCTACCCAAAGGATAGTTTCCCATCCTCGTTCTTTTCTGAATTCCTATGTCCAGGTTTGGAGCTCATGGGGATTGTTTATCCCAGGTTAGTAGACAGTCCTATTTTAAGGAGTCCAAAGTCCAAGCGATGGTCTATTTGTCCTTAATGGCCCTTTCCCCTCCAATGGATCACACCAGCTACTTTGATAGCAGTTGGGGTATTTAGAATAACTGGGTAGCATCCCTTTCAGAGAGGTTCCAGGGTCTAGGCAGGGACCTTCTTTATCCAAACCAAATCACCTGGCTGAAAATGGTGGGGTGGGTTTAGAGGTCTGAGATGGCAGGATTCCCTTCATAGTCCTGTCAATGGCCTGACTAGCTTTATTGCAAATCCAGCAAGGACCTGAGAAGGGTGCAAAGAGGCAGTCTCCCAAACACAATTGCCACAAGGAAGCCCATCCCAATATGAAATACTTTGGGCCCTGAGCAGGGCAAAGAGAAGAAGGTTGGCACTTTTTCCCACCAGTTTCCAGGACCAATTTAGAGTCTCCTTAAGAGTTCTATTCATTCTTTCTACCTGACCTTAGTTCTGTGGCCTATATACACAATGTGATTTCTAATTAATATCTAATACCTTTGCCAGAATTTGAGATGCCTTGGTTGTAAAGGCCAGACCATTGTTAGATCCCAAAGCTAAGGGCAGCCCAAACCTAGGGATTATTTCCTGAAGAAGTTTCTTTGTAACTATTAGAGAAGTCTCTATTTGGGAGGAGTATGTCTCCAGTCATCCTGAGAAAGTATCGACAAACACCAAGAAATCTTTATGGTCAAAAACAATAGGCCAGATTTCAATAAAGTCCAACTTCCAGAGTCTCCAAAGCCCATTTCCTTGAGCCTATCTCACCCGTAGGGTCTTTCTTCCTAGTGTGGGGTTTTACTTGGATTCAGGTGACACATCTAAAAGCAATATCTTTAATCCGGCTTTCCAAATTTGGAAATGATACCTGGATCTGTGGAGTTTTGTGGTTGCCAGGGTGGCTTGGTAGAAATTCAGAACCAGTCTCCTTCCTAGACCCTAGACTGTCTGGCAGCATCCAGTACCTTTGTTTATCCTGTGTGGCCAGTTCTTGTTTCACCCAGTCAACCTTTCCTGGAGTATATTCTTAGCATTCTACTAAGCAGTGACCCCCAAGACTTGGAGAGGCTCCACTCATTCTTGAGCCACTCACCAGGTGCCCAAGTCAGCTGTTCTATTGTGTACAGCTTCTGGGTAATCTCTGTTTTGGTGTCCTTTTCAACAGACAGAGGCCGCTGGGGAACACTGCTATTAAGGTAACAGTTCCTCATGATATTAAGGTAACAGTTCCCCATGACTGGATGGCTTTCTGAGCTCAGTGCCAAACGAGGGATTCTGTTTCTCAGTGGGGCTTCCCTGTATCTGCGTCTGGAGATTATCCCTAAACACAGATGCCTGGCCTTGTCTGAAAAGTGACCTTGTACAGAGCTCTCTCTACAAGGCTGAATAATTCGGCATACACATCCCACTCTGGCTTCTTGCCCACATGATATTTGGTGCTGTATTATAACCAATCAGCCCTTCCTGCTTGCTTGATGCTATGACCAATTGTTCCTTTCCACCCATACCCCTAGAAAAGCCCTTATATACCCTATGCATGAAAAAAAACCAGTACTCTCATCTCACTGCAACAATCTCCAGAGATTCATACTTATGGCTGTCCAAACCCCTGCTCTCTGCCTCTGTCCCATTTCTCCCCTCAGGCTGGTGGACAACAGTCTCTAGACAGAAAGGGGTAGGGTACAAATGGCCACCCTTTGGGGTAACCAGATAGCTTCCAATAGGGTTAAGATTTCTTCTCTGCTTTTAATTTATTTTCCTGCTGAGGCTAACAATTCTCTTTCCTCATGTACACCCCCCATGGACACGGGCTGTGGCAACATCATATTGACTATCATTTATACTTATATGACAAGAGCCTTATCTTTCTCCCAGTGGAATGCTTGAGTTAAAGCTAAAATCTCAGCCTATTGCGCTGATGCTCCTCTGCTTAAAGATTGTGCCCATAAAATCTTATCTCAGGTAACCATTAATGCTTTTGCATACCTGATCCCACCATGAACAAAACTGCTCCCCCATGGTTGAAGCTATGAGGAGGCCATCAACAAACTAGAGCAGGGTACTTTGTAGATATTTTTGTCTAAATTTCAGCAAATCAGTACATAGAACTTCATAAACAGTTAGTGAGTTTTTGAACCCTTTCTCTGGTCTATTTCCCATGTTTTCTCTCTTGTCTATTTCTCTGCAACATCTATCAACACACAGGAGAGTTTCTTTCTTTGTTTTTCCTCCTCTGAATCTTGGCTATTGTAAGCTTTCTGAGAAATTTCCCAAAGTTGACACCTATTCATCCCTTCAAATACCTCTAATTTCTGGAGCTTTCTACTTATGCCTGGGGCCAACTGCCTGATAAAAGCAATATTATTGGCTCACTGGTTTCAGAGGCCATCTGGGTCTATAGGAGTAAATACCTGATCTGCCTCATAGAGCCCTTCTAGAAACCCAGTGGGCTGTTCATCACCTCCTTGAATAACCCAACTTGTCATGGATAAGTTGGTAGGTTTTCTCACTACCACTTTTAACCCTCCCAATAATGTTAGGTAATGAAATCTCCAACACTCTTATAACTTAAATAGTTTCAAATAGTCTGAAAAGGGCCTGTGATGTCTCCAAAAAAAAGGGAGAGTTAGGGGTCTTCCAATAATACAGTCGCTGATAGAGAAGAGCACATAAACCATAAATGGAACAGGAATTAGGCCTCTACTTTTTCTCCTGGGGCCGCTGGGTAACTATTTTCCCCATCTCTGGGCCTAAGTTGCTGCTTAGAGTAGTCAGGAGAGGGACCAGTGGGGGGGGGCAGTGGGGAGCAGGGCACACATGGCTTGGGGAACTATTTCTTTCTCCTTGCAAAGGGGCTGGGTGAACATGCCAAAGTTTTGGATTTCCCTGGGCAATCCAGCCTGAATTCAGATCTCCAAGAAGTCAGATCTTAAGTCAATGAGGACATCTTGCATTATAGAAAGCCACTGGTTCTTATAGGAAAACTTTCTGGCTATCATTGCCACTCCAACCACTAGTGTAGCCCTAACTACAGCATCATCCAGATAACAACATCTTGGCCACTGTTCCTTCCAAAAGACAGGTGCCAAAGCACAGGCAGGCAGCCCAGCATGGTCTGTGATTCTGTAAGAAATCAAACCTCATCTTGGGGACAGCAGTGCCTGCTGTTTCACAACAGCTTATTCCCCCTTCCAGTTAAGCTGTTTCTTTAACCAACTGAACTGAGAGAAACACAAGGAGAGACATATATGGAGACATAATCATACAGGGAGATCACATAGACAACCATGTGTGGCCACCACACATTCATATACCTGAACAGACCAAGAGAGTCTGATAATGTCTCAATATAGATCCTGGTCATAGGGTCTACTGTCATGTCTTACTTTTCCTCTTGTGCCCTAACCAGATGATGTCTCCCATGGACCAAACTTATCTTCACAAATGTTCAGATCAGATGACTTTTGATTTATTTCTTTTTCTTTTGGGTAGTGGTATGGAGTATCCGAAGCACACGAGATCAATCGATCAGAAAAAAAAAAAAAAATTCCTATGGTCCTGGGATTTATCAGGTGGTATGCCCCCTAGGAGTCCTCTCTAGCCAGAACACTATTTCCTGAACCTGGGAGTTCCCAAGGCATCTAAGTGACAAGGTCCAGTTTCTGGGGAGCTTTCTTGAGGACCAACAAAATGTTATGAAGAACCCATCAGAGACAACCACTCAGACACAGTTGAGAGCCAACTGAAAGTCTTTATTCCAGCCAGGTGGAAGAACATTCAGGTATTTGGGGTCCCAGGAATTTAGAGCAAATAGCTATTAAAGGCAAAAACCACATACTGGTGTCTCACTCAGCAGCTGAAGAGGGGGGTTTTGCTTAAGCAAGCAGTTTAACAAAAGCTAAGTTAGCTGGAGCATCTTGACCTCAGGTTCATAGATTAGAGGTGGGTAATTTTCAGAGGGATTCTCCATCAAGAAGATCAAATCCCAGTTAAACCTAAAATTCCCTCAGGAAGAATACAAGAGGGAAAAAACTTTGCATGCCTTGCCCTCTTAGACCTTGGAACTGTGATGTTGGTTATTGACATAGTAGAGCCTTGGCCATCTTGAATACTTGAGTAACCACATGGAGCAGACCATATTTTCTTATTACTATACACATTTGACATGTGATGTGAAGATAAATAAATCTGTGGCTAAGATTTCAGGGTGAAGTTACTTCTAAACTCAACCTTGTCCCTGTGAGCTAAAGCAGATAGCACTATACAATACTTGAAACAATAACTCAATAACCAGTTATGATGTTCATGCCTTTAATCCTGGCACTTAGGAAGTTAAGGCAGAAGAAATTCAAGGTTTGAGGCCAGCATGGACTACATAGTGAATTCTAGTCTATCCTGAACTACAAGTTTGAGAACCTGCCTCAAAAATCCAAAAACAAGTAAACAGGAGAAAATTAACCTCTTCAAGGAATGTTACAAGAACATAGCTAAGATCAATGTAAATACTACATTGGGAATAAATGAACACATGGTAAATGTTAATCATGGCCTTCAGACTTAAGAAGAACTTTCTTAGAAATAACCATTGAATGGGGACTTGCTTACAGTTTCAGAGTGTTATTCCATTATTATCATCATGGTGAGAAACACGGCCTCACACAAGTTGCCATGGTGCTGGAGAAGTCACTGAGAGGTTCATCTTGATCCAATGGCAGCTGAGGGCAGAGGCAGGGCAAGCTACTGAACCTAGCATGGACATTTGCAACTCCAATGCCCATCCCTCATGACACACCTACTTCAATAAGACTGAACCTCCTAATCCTTCCTGGACAGCTCACCAACTGGGGACTAAGCATGCAAACATCAAACATACGAGCCTACAGGAATCAATCTCATTTAAACCACCACAAGAGTCTCTTGCCCCATATCCATTAATTTTGACTTGTCCCATGATTACCTTGATGTTGTCCATAGCCTTGCCTTGGTTTGCTGCAAAAAGTCTAAACAGGCTAATTAGGTAATATTTCTATGCATTAAACATGGGTGATACTGCAAGCATCACTGAAAACACAGAGTCCTTTGTGAAAACACGTTCTGATTTGCTCTCTCATCCTCCATGCCTCTGCTTTCTCTGCTATCCAGAGAAGCCCCTGGCCATTCTTCTCACTTCTCAATACTAGGGACATAAACACCAACAGCCACGTATTTCAAACCTAGCGACTTTGAACAACAGAAATTAATTGTTTCAGAGACATGTGGAAAGGAATACCCTTTTACTTTCATCAAGCTGTAGCTGTTACCATCAGTCTTCAATGTAAATATGTATCACTCATTTTTTCAAGTCATTCCTCCTATGTCAATGTGCCTCATGTGATCACCTTCATATAATAACAGCAATATATTAAAATAGCATCCGCCAAAAACTTCCATATGACCTCATCTTAACTCTCTGTACTGGCAATAACCCTATTTCCTGACAAGATGCATTCTGAGACAGGAAAACTGCACCTCAGTGTGGGCTTTAGGGGGAAGGAACATGACTCAATTTACACTTGGATTATATTCCTGTGGAAACAGAATCAACTCCCACGAGTTTATCAACTTTTTGTATTTTATATTCTCTAGGCCTTACATAAAATTCCCATTGCATCTCAGATATTGTTGCTGAAAGTACTTTTCTACTAAAGAAATCCACTATGATTGCCACTGAGAATAACTGAAAGTTAGGGACTTCTATATTAAAATATATCAGCAAACTGGAGACACCCAGAATGAGAGGAAATAAAACTCAAGAAAATTGGGTAGGGAAACGAAACTAAGGCATATTGACATTGTGTAACTATTTTGATAATTCTGAATTCAGAGTAAGGGGCATGAAAGTATAGATTGTGAGCAGAGGAAGGTTAGGGAAAGAGAAAAAAGAATTTCTGCCCTGTTTTAGGCAGAAAGACACACAATTTAAGGGTTTATACAAGCCAAGATCTTTGTAACAAGGGAAACATCTACAGCTATGCCTGACTATGCATTTGGTCATCCCCTTAAGCACATGTCAAAACAGGGAAGCTCGGCAAGTCGGCTTAAAACCAAGCAGATAAATTGCAAAGCAAAGCAGAGTTTTTTATGATTTCGAGTCACAGTGAAAAAGAAATAAGAGTTTAGGATTTGGCAGAGGGAGGGGCTCAGCGAACTGCACAAACTCTTCAGAGCATTAAGCCATAGAAGCAAAGAAAACCACCGAACAGAGACATAGCCAAATGTAAGCATAGCTTTTATTAGGCTTAAGAAATAGCAGGAGAAAAAGTATCAACTCTGAGTTGGAGATAGCATTATCAAGAGACCCTGAAACTTTCTATTTATAATATGAGAAAAATAATAAAAATTATTTATTAGGCAGGTCAAGAAATAGGGCATGTTCAAATACCCAAATTTTTTTCCCTCATAATTGATTCATGTATTAAAGTTAGAAGATAAAAACATCTTGAAACTGTCTCTGGGTTATAAGTTCAAAACAATAAAGTAGAAGAATGTTCAAATAAATGAAGAGATGAGAAATTTTAACAAAGAACTGAAATGTGGAAACAAAGTGTCAGAGGAGAACTTCAGAACTGAAACCTATAATTACTAAACATAAACTAATTGGAAATTAAGACTAATTACTAAGTTAAGAACATAATGCCACAGAAGGTAGAACAGAGGATACAAGTCTTGAATTGAAGGTAATACAATAAAAATCCTGATAGAAAGAGGAGAAAAAGAATTCAAAAGTTACAAAAAAAGAAGACAAACCTATATGAGATAGTAATGAAAAATCTAACATAATTAATATAGCAAAACAAGACACAAAGTAAGAGATTGTTAATTAAAAGAGTACCTGAATATTTCCCAAACTCATGAACATGGTAACATAAAGTTTGAGGAATTCTGAGGACCATAAGCAAAATCACTATCCCCTACATGTACCCTGAAAAGACTAAATAGACCCACATCAACCCACATCACATCAAACTTCTGACACCCACAGATACTAGCAATAAAATATTTGAGAGAAATGTGGGAGAAGATGTTATCTTTAAAAAGCAACAATAAGCCAGGCGGTGGTGGCATACACCTTCAATCCCAGCACTTGGGAGGCAGAGGCAGGTGGATTTCTGAGTTCGAGGCTAGCCTGGTCTACAGAGTAAGTTCCAGGACAGCCAGGGCTACACAGAAAAACCCTTTCTAAAAAAAAAAAAAAAAAAAAAAAAAGCAACAATAGCTAAATTCTTATCATAGATGATGATGAAGAGAAGACAATGGAGGCCATCTTTGAAGTGTACCAATAGAACTGCCAATCAATGTATCCATGCTCAAAAATAATGGGAGACTGGAATAGTGATCAACAAAGTCTCTCAATGGAAAGAATACTTTGCTAGCACATCTAAGATAAACAATAACATTAGATTTTTTTTTGTAATATATAGGAGGAAAGTGTTTCCAAGTAGCAACTTGAAACTACTGGAAGCAAGAGAGAGCTCACCTCTTCCACAGCCCGCCCAGAAGCCTTGCATATACCATGTGAAGCTGTGTTTCTGTCCTTTCTCATCTACCTAAAGCATTTTCTGATTGGTTTTAATAAAAATCTGATGGCCAGTTAGTGAGGCAAGAAGTGGAAGGCGGGACTTTTTGGGAGGGAGAAAAGAACTCTGGGAAGAAGAAAGAGGGGAGGCCTTTTTGAGATATGAGAGGAAAAGAATGTGGCTATGGCACCTAGAAGATACAGTTAGCCATGTGGCTGGATGGGGGGGGGGGATTATCTGGGTTAACATAGATGAACTTAGTTGAGAGTCTGCCCAACTAAGGTCTAGACTTTGAAATAGTAAAAGGTGTCTGTGTCGTTATTTGGGGAACTAGCTGGTTAAGGAATAACTGCCGCCATATTAATTTTCAGCATTATTAAAATATACAGAATATTAATATTATTTTACACATACCTTTAGCTACATATAGCTGGACTCTAGCAGGCTGTTAGTCACATAGTAAGTACTTTATGGTTAAAATCATGTTAGCTCAACTTTACTCCAAAAAAAAATTTTTTTTTTGTTGCTGATTCTTGTCTTTTGTGTTTTACTGTAGTTTTTGAGACAGCATCTCACTATGCAGCTCTGAGTAGACTAGAACTTATTTAGACTAGGCTGGTCTCAAACAAATCTCTGACAAACTCAAATATAGATCTGCCTTCCTCTGCCCCCACCCAACAACCCAGTACTGGGATTAAAAGTGTGTACTACCACACATGTTCAAATGAACATGTTCTTCACTCCCATCCTAATCCATCTCAAAGAAAACACATATTCCTATTTTCACATGACTGTATAGAGTCAGTACAAAGTTTATTATTCTTAGCTCAGCAAAGAAATCCTTCTCATTGTAATCTCCAGTGTACAAGTCTAAATATTCTAGCACTACAGATGCCAGACTTCCCTCCCACTTAATTAATTAATCTCTCTTTAATTAATTAATCAATTGATTAATTAGGTATCTTTATAGAAGGGACCTCACAGATGATGTGGGTTTTCTTACACACCAGTAGTGAAACTCACAAGCTTTTTGTTTCTTACGCTGATTTAGGAATTTGTTTGCTTCCTTTGGTTTCATTAATCAGGGGCTTAGTATGGAAATCAATGCAGATCTCAAGCTCATAGCAATCCTTTTGCCTCAGCCTCTCCAGTCTGGGATGACAGGTGTCAGCCAAAATGCTGGACCCTTATTTAACTATATCCATGCCCACAGGAAGCGGAAGGAAAAATGGTGCAGGCATCACCTTTTGGGCCCCTGCCATACTCTGTGCATTCTTTTCATTACTAAATGGCCACCAAAATGTCTCCAGGACCCATTAAAGGTTTAAGTCCCCCAATATGTAATTAATGAACTAGCAAATTCTTGCCACTACACCTTAAAAGAAGCAGAGGTCAGGTGGTATGGAAAGGAATAAATAGGGCTACAACCAGTAAAATAATGCTGCCTGCCTTCTTTTTATTCTAAAGACTCATTGGTGCAGCCACTGGTTTTCCTGGCCACTCTCCTTTGGGGCAGAGTGCATTGCACAGCTTTCTCCAAGGCTCAGAAGCTAACTGCAGTGAAAGTGCTCTCCTGATGGGGCTTATGAGCACAGGCACTTCCTCCTGTCTTATTTGCAGCTCTCCACAATAAGCCCTCTCCCACACAAATACATATTTCCATTATCTTATTTTTAGAAATGCAATTTGAAGAAGGGAAACTGGGAACGTGATCTGACATTCTAATTGTAGTAAATTCTTCCATCTGAGTCTCTCTAGGATCTGACCGCAAATAAACAGCTCACCAGTGGATCTCGGCACACCCCGCTCCAGTCCTGCTCATGCTGATGCTGATTTCAAGCCATGTGCATTGTAGTCACAGAAATGCCCTTCCACACATTTATTAGTAAGAGCCCATCCTGTGGTATTATTATTCCTTATTGCACTGCTGTGTGTTATGGACTATGCATGTAGGAAATGAGTTTGAGGTTCTGTGAGCCAATGAATTACATTTTCTGGCTATTTTCAAGTCTTAAATCAGCGGCAATTCCTGCAAGGCACAAATGTTTTTTCCTGTGCATTTGATCCACACTTTTTACGTCAGGACTTGGGCGATGGCTCCATTAGTAATGTGCTTGCTTTGCAAGCATGAGGACCTGGGTTCAATCCCCAGAACCCATGTCTGAGGAATGACAGCTTAGGTTGCTCTCTGGCCTCCACACCATGCATCCATACGTGCATGTGTTCCTGCACACATACAAATACAAATTCACAAAATATGTTTAATGCCAATGAGATTGATAGGTTATTTCTCTGATGGTAAAAATGAGCCAATTCAAGCCAGATTAAAATATATACAAAGACAGATTTATTGGGAAGCTGCTCTAGGGTGGGCAAGCTCACTGGCCTCAAGGAAGGATGCCAGGAAGTTACCATGGAAAGGGAGACAGAGGAGAAGGGGAAGAGAAAGAGAGAAAATATGCACACAGATAGAAGAAAAATGGGGGGAGAGGAGGAGGAAGAGGAGTAGGAGGAGGAGGAGGAGGAGGAGGAGGAGGAGGAGGAGGAGGAGGAGCCAAAATAATGTCTGGGTTATATAGCAAAGAGCTTCTGGGAGGTCAGCCAAGCCCCTGGGCTGGAAAATCTAAAGTTGGGGGTAGGGTATGTCAGGTAGTGACTGAAGAATCCTGGAACACCTTGGAATCCAGGTTTGCTTTGGTATATAAAATATACACCTTAGCCCCTTGACCTGGGGTCTGAAACCAAAGTTAGATTCTTAAAGATAATTGATACGTGAGCTAGTAGAAACATTATGGCCTGACTCAGACACATTCTTAGAGTGGGGAGACTTGACCTAGGGACTTCTTTGACTAACCAACTCCATCTCTAGTCTGTCATTCACACTTTCTTTAACTCCATCTCTCTTTTGCTCTCCTAGCCATCCTTTCCTTTATGTATAATTATCTCATCATCTGAGATGCTCAGAACACTACTGGAAGAACCAAAGGGACCAAGAAAATAAGTCATGGTCTCATTCATGTTGGAGAATATAAATAAGCTAGAAAAAAAAATCATTAGACTACAAAGTAAGACAGATGAGCAGGGATCAGAGGGGAAGTGGGCAGATGCGGGAGGAGACACATTTGAATTGAGAACAAAGAGCTAAGCCTCAGTGCTCCCTAAAGAGGTACTCACACTTGGACTGACCCTGTTGGTGGCATACGGGCTGGTATTGGATAACTGATTTTTAGAATTTGGGGTCTAGGAAAAGTAGACAGTAGAGGGGGCAGACAGAGTAGAAAGAGTCTGTCTCTATGTGCTAATTAGAAGTTACTGCATTTATACTTACTGTGGGAGACTGGGGAGGACATGGCAGAGCAAAGAAGGTGTGGGCCCTGGCCCCCATGAAGCTGCAAGCAAGAATGTACTTCTTCACCTTGGTTCCTTTCTAATTGAGTAGTATGGAGTGAGGAACCTTAGGAAGGTGTTAGGGAAACAGTGCCCACGTAATTTTCAGGGGACTGTGTGACATGAAGGTATTGGCAGGGCTACAAGGGGACAGAAGGGGCCTAATACAGAGGTGAAGAGACCATCTCCTACAGAGACAGCATGGTGCCTTGAAAAGTCGAAAGCTGGAAAGCCTCCGATGACCCTTGATAGAGGCAACTGAATCACTTAGAACCAAAGAAACAGAATGAAAAGGTTAGTTCAATAGAGGGAGAGAATGCTTTGAAAGAATTTAGTTTGTAGGACTGCCAGTGACTTGACAGCCCGATGTCCATAAGAAAGTTAGGAACTCAAGGTGCTTGGCGTCCCTCTAGTGCGTTCATGGAGAATCCCTCCTTCTCTAGGAAAAGCCTAGTGTTACTCCGAAGGTCTTTAACCCACAGTGTAAGGACTTACCCCACAGCACAGCGTGCCTTATTTTAAGTTAATAAATGTCACTCACATAACAAAATAGTGTCAGCGTGGACCCTAGTATTCAACCAAATAGCTGGGTACCTTAGCAGAGTGAAGTAGGTACTTGAGGTTAACCATTACAGCATCAAATAGAAAATTCTTATCCGACAGTACAGACATGGCTGTTCCCATCATGAACTCAAGACACCAGCAAGGGTGGCAATTGTGGCCAGTTGTAAGGGGATAGAACAAAACTGTAGGACTCTCAGGAGTATATAGGATGTCCTCTGGGTGTTCTCCCTGAATCATG
>NC_034598.1:82478692-82496982 GCF_900095145.1 Mus pahari | reverse complement strand
AGAGAGAGAGAGAGAGAGAGAGAGAGAGAGAGAGAGAGAGATATCTCATGCATGTCAGTGGTAGTGGGTAGTGGGTAAGTATTTGTAGAGACCAGAAGAGGCCATCAGATCCCATGGAGCTGGGCTACAGGCTACCACTCAATGTGAGTGCCAAGAATCCATCTGCAGACCTCTGAAAGAGCACCAAGAGTTCTTTACCCCTGAGCCTGCTGAAATGGTGTGTTTTTACCACCAGCTAAAACTAAACAACCTCACTCACAACTTGGAGCACCTTCTAATTTTATTGACAGCGCAGTGGAACACAGTATCGTGGAAGAAACCATTCCAGTTGAGTTGCGTTTCACAGATCACCATCAATCTATCCCAAGCTTGGAAATGGCTCCACAAAGAAGCCCTGGAGCTGAGTTTAAAGGGGGAGCTACTTTTAGTGACATCCGTTGGCAAGGTGAAACTGACAAGAAAGGAAACTAAAGAGAGCAACATCTTTCCATCGCTCTGCTCTTCTTGCTTTGGGAAGATCAGATTTTGATAAAACAGGAAACTTCTGGCCAAGAGCAAAGCAATTAAATTACACACACACACACACACACACACACACACACACACACACAAAACTAATAAATGTGTCAACAAGTTGAAATACTTGACATTATGTTTCCTAAACCCAGGATTTGCCTTGTTATATGAGTGGTTTCTATACAGGGCCAACACTGTGACCATCCTAAAATTTAGCTTTAGGAACACCCAGTGCATAGGGGAATTCAATAGTCACATGAGGACTTAAAAGGAGATGCTTCAATGGCCAAGCATCGTGATCAAGCATCCTGGTCAAGCTAGAGACAGCTCTAGCACCCTGGACTGCCTCTCAGTTGCTCACCTTATTTTCTCTTGACCCAGACTCTTCCTCAGTGCATGGAGACTTGAGGCACGTGGATGGGTTATTTGGAGCATTGACAGAATTCACAGAACATCATGTGCCTATAGACTCTTCTCTACTTCTCATAGCTTCAGGGTGAAACTCAGTGTCCATAGAAATTAATTAGGTCCACCTCTACAACCAGCTACACATGATTCCTCCCTGTTCTGCTTTTAACCGGGGTAAGATCTAATTCACTAAGAACGTGCCTGTACATAGTGAAGCATCGCATCCATATAACTGTTCAAGATGGACACATTAGTGAACATCCTTCAGTTGTATATAGACAGGAAGAGGAAGCTGTTTCCTAAGGAACACACCAACAGTGACACAAAGAATCTTTAACACAAGGATGTCCAGTATTACTCCACTCAAGTGTAAACTCAAGATTTACATCAGAACACACTTTAAACCATTATTAAAAGGACAAAATAAGTCAAATGAATGTAAAATTCATGATGCTGAGTGATTGTCTTGATTTGCATTTGA
Organism: Mus pahari; assembly: GCF_900095145.1. NCBI lineage: Eukaryota > Metazoa > Chordata > Mammalia > Rodentia > Muridae > Mus > Mus pahari. The sequence continues at coordinate 82,495,577 of NC_034598.1, read as the reverse complement.
CCAACAATGAAGAGATAACTGCTAAGCATAAACCAGTCACAACCAAAGCACAGTTTAGTGGTCCGTAACCTTCCTAATGCTACAACCCTTTTGTTAAAGCCAGAGTAAAACATTAAGACCTAGGTAGAGTGTTAAGGCCTAGGCAACTGTTACCTGGCTAACAGCAATTTTGTGCTGTTACTACTATTATTAGGAAACTTTTTTCATATGTTGTTTCTGCTATCACTAGGAAACTTTCTCATGTCCAAGTTGACTACATACTCTGTTATATTCTGTACCCTTGGAAACAAATCACAATAGAAGTCAGTAGAACTGCTTTGTATAGTTACCCACAATAGGCTCAGACTTGAACCAACTACTCAGCAGCACTTCCTACATCTGTGTATAAGCTTTTTTTAATAAAAGATTTATTTATCTATTTATTTTATGTATATGAGCTCACTGTAACTGTACAGATGGTTGTGAGCCTTCATGTGGTTGTTGGGAATGGAATTTTGTAGGACCTTGCTCGCTCCGGTTACTACGGTCATGCTCATTCAGTCCCTGCTAGCTCCGGCCTAAAGATTTATTTATTATCATAAATAAGTACCCTGTAGAGAGGGAATCAGATCTCATTACAGGTAGTTGTCAGCTACTATGTGGTTGCTGGGATTTGAACTCAGGACCTTTGGAAGAGCAATCAGTGCTCTTACCCACTGAGCCATCTCACTAGCACTGTGTATAAGCTTTTATGGTATTTGCCTTTATATGCTGTCAATGGGATGGACCCAACCATAAGAGAGACATCTGTACCTATATAAGAAACCATTTGAAATAAGACGTCCATTTTGAGTAGGGGTCGAGCAAAGTTTAAGTTCCCAAGACCTCCATGGGAATCGATATCCTACTTGGCAGAAAGAGACGTGTACGTAGGTAACTGACATCCTGGTTGGCAAGTTAAGACATGAATGTTAGACAGGGCAAGTTCCCTGCCACAGGTGAATACCCCAGCCAATGGGAACAGGATAAGTGTACAACAAAGACATGTTCTTAAGGAACTCCCCTATCCCTAAATCCTGATTAGTAGAATAACTTCGTACAGATGTTTGTGGATTTTAGGCTTAAAAACATTGTAGATTTTAACTCAATGGCTTAGTGGCGGTCCCAAGCCTGATTTGTGGTCCTGGTTGATCAGTCCTGAGGAATATGCTCAAGAAACTATCCCTGCCTGACTGGGGTTGGTGTTGATAGAGTTCGTGAGGTGACTCTTGGACCCTACCACCTTTACTACAGTCCCTTATGTTGTGGCGACGCCTCAAACATAGAATTGTTTTTGTTGCTACTTTATAAGTGTACCTTTGCTATGGCTACTAATTTTAATATAAATATTTATGCTTCCCAATGGTCTTAGATGACCCCTGAGAAAGGGTCATTCGATCCCCTAGAGGGCTCTGGACCCACAGTTTGAGAAACACTGGTAGATCAAGTACTGAGAATTGAAGTCAAGAAATCTTGGAGGCTCTAATATGTACTGTAAGCATATATAATTAAACAACAGAACTCCTACCTTTACAGTGACAGTACATTGGCATTTTACCATTTAAGTAAGTGTATATAATTTACTTCATGGGACAAAGCATCAAAACAATAAAAATAAAATAAGATGAAAGGGGGGAAACAACGGCCATTCATCAGCTCTTTGGCGGTTAACTCATTAAGCCCTTAGCATGTAGCATATTCCATTGGAATGATCTTTGCCCAGACTGTCTGTCCTTAATTGGGAGGCTGTGGTTGGTCATATGGCTCAGGGAGCAAAGCGTCTACTGGACAAGTGTGAGAACATGGGTCTGGGTCTCTAGAATGCATGTAAAGCATGGTACAGTCGTGTACATCTGCGACTCAGCACTCCTATGACAGGACAGCGAGACACAGGAAACAAGAAAATCCCTGAGAGTCCACAGGACAGCAAACCTGGCATCATGCTGCCTCAAATATGGTGGGAGGTGGGGACCAACACCAGAGTTTGTCCGCTGGCCTTAATATGTACCTGTACACACACACACACACACACACACACACACACACACTGTCCCTCCAGTTCAGAGTAGTGATGAGAATGACTGACCTTAAGAGTATAATCCACAAATATATGGTGAAATTGTTCCTTACTGTGCAGAGTACAGATCGTCCAGAGTATAGCAAAAGACACAAGTACAAGACACCAAAGAGTACACATGGAGGGACCTGCGCCCTGCATATGTAGCAGAGAATGGCCTTATCTGGCATCAATGGAAGGAGAGGCCCTTGGTCCTGAGAAAGCTCGAAGCCCCAGTTTGGTGGAATGCCAGGACAGGGAAGTGGGAGTGGGTGGGTTGGTGAGCAGGGGAAGAGGGGATGGTATAGGGGTTTTTGGAGGGGAAACTAGAAAAGGAGATAACATTTGAAATGTAAATAAAGAAAATATCTTCAAAAAGAAAGAAAGAAAGAAAGAAAGAAAGAAAGAAAGAAAGAAAGAAAGAAAGAAAGAAAGAAAGAAAGAAAGAAAGAAAAGACTGAGAGAAAGCTTTACTTGGGGATCTAAGTACCATGTTCAAATTCTGACCTCTCATGTCACAAGGCAGAAAGCCCCACACTATCTGGCTAGTTTCAGCCTCTGTAAAAGGAAGGATGAAAATGACAGCTGCCTCTCTAAAAGTTAATGTGGATGAATCACAACATACACTTGACCTCTAAGTTCAGTTAGCCATGCTTAGAAAACTGTTGCACTCAATCGTGCTCTGCTCAAAGCAATGCCTGCCATGAGTTTCCTCTCCTTTATCATGTATAACCCAAGAATGAGTATGGAGGAATATATACATATACACATACACATACACATACACATACACATACACATACACATACACATACATATACATAATCTTCACGGTCATGCCTGGCATGTCCCTTAACCTGGATGAGCATCACTTTAGTCTTAACCACTACCTAAGCCCCTCACTATGATCAAGGCATAAGGATCCACTGCTCCTGGTGTCACTTTTGACCACATTTGTATTAGTAGGTCCCCAGTGAGTTGCACTCTGCAACCCACTGCAACTGGGTTTTCCTAAAACAAGAGCATAATAGCTAAATCACACATAGGCTGAGAAATCATCATAAAACAGGAAGCCAGAGAGAAGTTCAGAGGATCAGGCCCTTGTGAGAACTGACTGAGGGTCTCAAGAGAAGTGTCCCCCATCCTCTGTAGGCCAAGGCTTCCCTTGGTTTCCTCAGGTTCTAACTCTTGAAGGTCCCTCCTATCTCAGTGCTTCTATATCAGTGGTTCTCATCCTGCGAGTCGAGGTCCCCAAAGAACATCAGAAAACACAGATATTATATTATGATTCATAACAGTAGCAAACATTGCAGTTATGACATAGCAACAAAAATAATTATTTGGTTAGAGGTCCCCACAAGATAAGGGAACTGTATTAAAGGGCCGAGGCATTAAGAAAATTGAAACCCACTGCTCTACACTGATGATCAAGCCTCCAACACATGAACCCTTGGAGGAAAATCAAACCAGATGCAAGTCACAGCACTTATACAATTAGGATGATTTTTTATGCCAATTAAAAAGAATATAAGAGTATTTTAGAGTTCAGAGTCAGGCCAATGGTTATAGACTCAATCAGCACACACACACACACACACACACACACACACACACACACACATACAACAAATACATACACACATGGACTAAGAATACCTTCATGTTAGTATGCACTGAGTAAAGGACAGGTTTCAGCAAACCATAGCGCTGGGGTTATTGAGGTGAGAAGCTTTCTCGGAGTATATTCCTTTATGATTTTAAGTGTAAGGGAAAGTTTCTTTGATGGTATCAATGAATAGTTATAAAGTAAAAACATTTGTGTAGGGTCTGGTAAGAGAAACATAACAGCTATATTTTAAATACATGTGTGGGAGGTATACAGATAGTATAAAAACAGTATTAAATAGACTTTTGCCCCCAGTTTATCTATAGGAGATCCGATGTGATCCATCCAAGGCTGTGGGTAGTCATGGCAGTATCGCAGCTCTCTGTACCTTCCCACACTAAGGAGGCTGGAAAGCTACAGGTTTTAGCTTCTTTTGTTCTGTATGTGACCCAGGTTCTGCTGGGCAGCTCAACCCTAGAAGACCAGGAAGGCAGACATGAACAGCAAGAGGAGGTGTGGGATTCTTGGGCACAGAGTCCTGCCTAGGGCTGGGGCAAGGGAGCTGCAGTGTGTGGGAGAGGCAAGCTGTACTCAGAGCTGGCAGTGGGGTCTGGCCTCAAGAAGTCCCTTACTATTTTGGAGTGTTTCTCCTAGCAAGATTATTTCTGTCTCTCTGAAACGCACATTTTTATTCCCAGACCTGGGAAGTCTGTAAATTATCCACTGCCCTGAAATAAAGTGATTTTTGTTTAAACTAATTGGAATGAATCGTGCTCTTAGCATCTGAAGGACTGGGAACAAACCAATGATCTTTTAAACTCTGTGACATTAAACTATATCTATGTGACCCTCACCATTAAAACCAGTGGATTTTTGCTGGAAAGAAACTAAGAAAGGGAAACTAGAAACAATAGCATCATCAACAACAGTAAAGCCTACATTCAAGCCTCTTAAAATGACGGAGATAACTCTAACACAGCAAAGAGGTGACTGGAAGAGTAAAAGAACCAAGCTGGTTAAGAGAAATAAGTTTTTTGAGTATAGACTCTGGGGAGGACTCAATCAAGAGAAATGTGGAAAAGAAGCGGAAAACAGAGCCTCCACTTCAACTAGGGTGAGAGAGAAATTGAAAGAATGTGGACGGATAGTTCAGGGTAGGTCAAGAGTGTCTCTGCTGGGGGCAAAACACACCAGTTTGACCTGAACTCCATCACTGAAGAGACTCTAGCCATCAATTCCCCCTTACTGGTTCAAAGACTGCCGGGCTTGACAAAACAGGTGCAGTCCGGACCACTCGCTCACAAACTATAATTCAGAAACAAATTCTCAGCCACTGGCTTTATTTTTTTTTTTTTTTAAATCAAGTTCTATTGAAATACATCTATGACCGCCATTTGCATATTGCCTATAGCTGCTTTCAGGCCACAAAGGCCATCTACCTTACAAAGCTTCTGATGTTTACTATCCGACCCTTTTCCAGAAACACCTGCCAGCCCTCCAGTCTAGGTGGATGGGAGGACAAAGTCATTGGAAGCCGGTGTCAGTTTTATATCTGTGACGGTGATCACGGGGGCGGGGGTGGATACAAGAGCAGAGTTCTAGGTTGCCTCCTAATGAGAAGAAAAGTTTTGACCCCTATGGTGGAAGCAGTATCCATGAGTATTTTGTCTGCAGGCATCCCTGCGTGGGTGGGAAAGAGCTTGGCAATGAGATGCACTGCGGAGACTGAAGTGAGGAGGTAGCCAGGGGAGCTTCAAAGCAATGAAACAGTAAGCCACAGGGCAAAGATGATAAATCGGGAGGAAAGGATCCCGGACAGAGATGGAAAGTTTAAAAAAAAAAAACTCCAGATAACACTCCACAAGGCATTCAAGGGAGAAAGGGAAACTACAGAGGAGTTATCAGAAGAACGGCAGGTGGTCCACGCTGCAGAGGCCAAAGAAAGGCACTCAATAGCTCCATGAGCTCCTATATAAGTGCCAGGTCAGCAGAGTCTGTGGGGAAGTTGAGGATAAAGGGGTAGGTCATAGCCTGGAAACAGTACAGTGTCTGCCAGAGCTGACTTTGGATGAGGCAAGGGAGGGAACCTTCCGCAACAGGGATGCATGGTGTGGGCTCTGGATGACTCCTGGTAATTTAGAGACAGGCTCTTCTGAAAGAGGTCTCTGGGAATTTAAAGCCGTGAGATAGAACACTGCTCCGGAAGTGATTCAGGATGAAAGGAAGGAGACGAAAAGGGAGCTGGAAGGCGGAAATGGCTATCTTGGTGCTTTCTGAAAGATGGGTACTATGGCCGAAAAACCACAGAGATTTCAACAGGGCAGCATTCATTGTTATAGGATTTGACCTGTAGGTGAGGACTTTCCATTTTCTCTGGCAATAAGGGGAACTTTTTTTTTTTTTTCTTGGCTGTGTATTAGACAAACAGAAAAGAATCACAAATAGAAAGAAATCACTACGGAAAATCACTATCGATGCTGGCCACCTCAGGCACGAGGCTGATTTGTCTCAGAGTAATGAGAGGGTGCGTGGAGGAAGAGAATCCGCGGCAGTTCTTAGGTGCAGTCGGGGCTTCCGTGGAGGAAGTGTAGAGAAGAAAGCAGCGCCCCTCACTAGCTAGTGAAAGACCACAGCAGAAAGGTGTACTAAATAATCAGAAAACCTGGGCCTCTTGGAAGCTTGATGCTGTAGCCGTGTTTGTCTTCCAGGGGAAGAGAGAATGCAGTTCAGATATACAGGGGTGATGCAGAAGCTAGGAGATGCAGGGAATAGATTGGTACCAGGTAAAGCCTCCCACTATGTGGGAAAGCTGAATCCTTTATCTCTGGGCCACTCTTTGGGTCACCTCTGGAGACTCACAGCTTGGGGGATATCACAACTTCTCCAGTTCCTTTTTCCATCTGTAAGAGTGGTTGAAAAAAGCCATCTGTCACTCCTCAGCAATTTGAACCACTGATATGACCACTGCTACCATAATGTTTAGTAAAAAAAAAAAAGGATTGTGGGAAGGCATAGGTAGAGTCCTTGTGCTTTTTCTCCATTTCTGGAACATCTTAAAGGCCAATGTTTGGAAGCCAAGTGTGCACGAGAGAAGTCTCAGAGTCTGGAAGAGCCTCCTTGCCAAGTCACAGTCCTATGGGTCCCATTACTAGATGTGGCACTTCTGACCAAGTCAAGGTACATGTGTGGCCATGGACAGAAAAAATTCCAGAACAATACCAGTAGCATGGATTCTACAATTGGACCACATGGAGTAGAGTTCCAACTCCTCCAGTATCAACATGTGGGTTTTCTCAAACTTCTCAGCCTCTCCACACTTCAGTTTACTCACTAATATCTCTCTCTCTCTCTCTCTCTCTCTCTCTCTCTCTCTCTCTCTCTCTCTCTCTCTTCCTCCCCTCCCCCTCCCCCTCTCCCTCTCTCTTTCTTACACACGCACGCACACACACACACACACACAAACATACGTGTGCATGCACCCATGCAAATACAAGCATAATATGTAAATAGATACCACTACTTGCCTTTGCATTTTGTTATAATCTTCTTTCAGACCCCAAGAAACAAAATGGAAAAGAGAAATGAGACATATTAGTGGTGTGGGGAAGCAGCCTACTGGTATCTCATGGTGGGAAATAGGGAGTGATGATAGCAGATGGAAAGCTCTAGTTATGGGAAAATCTGGCATTGCATTTCCTAGATAGGAAAGCTGGTGCCCTCAGAAGACACTGTGAGGGAAAAGGTACTCATCAGGAGGCCTGGGGCATCACCATGAAGGAAATAGCTCTGGGTTAAGGACCAAAACTCATGAACCACAGGAGGCTCGGACATTGAGATCATCTAATGGCACTGTGAAATGTACAGTGGACGGAAGGAGAGAAGATGATCTGGGGAGACCCTCTTCATTGCTCTCCTTGATGAGCATGAAGCCCGTAGCCTCACACATGGTAAGTTACATCCTCAGCCCCTCCAGGGACTGAGCTACATCCCTAGCCCCCTTGAGAGCCTGTTGTTAATCAGGACATTCAAGTCTTTTCTGGCTACAAAATGCTACCAAGAAGTAAAACAGTGAAGCAAATGAGGGCCCCCCCCCACCCCCTGCTCACAGTCTGCAGTGGCATGCTCCACTCCTAAGCATTAGCAAAACACAGCCTTATTTTTCTGTTTGCAGTTAAATAAAGTCAAGTATCCCTTCCAAGGCACTGAGAAAATAAAAACAATATTAGAAACTTTCCCCAAACTAAATTGCATGTTCTGCTCTTGAGATTGAGCAAACATCTTTTTTCACTCCATGTTGTCCTTTATTAAAATCTGATACTAATGTGGGGGGGAGGTGACAGCCCTGAGCACACAGATGAAGTTATAAAGGAAATAAGCTTTTATTACTTTTCTAAAGACAAAGCAATAACTTAGAATAACAGAATAATGTTAAACTTTCTGCCAGGTGCCACCCTCAAGTCTCCCCTTTATCTTTCTCTATATCTCAGAGATATTTTCTTTAAAAACAATGAAAGTTCCATCTACAAGTTCACGGTAGATTGGTTAGCAAGTGTGGCATGTCTTCTGTGGCATCTACTAGGAGCAGAGAAAACTTCCATTGAAGTTAGCCTACAAACTTACCATGTCTCCATTTTATTCTTGGATATATTAGTTAAACTAATAAATTCATTGTCACGGGGCTTTCTCTACCCCACCCCCACCCCTGTCAATCATTCCACACATCTAATTAGTCAATGATTCTGTTTAACTTCCCCGGCCCGCCTTGGATTTTAGACCCTATTTTCTTGGTTGTAATCTTCTGGAACCCAAACTAGGATGGTTTCTAAGTGTGTACCTCACCTCCTGCCCTTTATTTGAAAGTTCAAAGATTTCTCACCCATTAACCTGACATATTTGTATTTCCCACTCACTGTGACCCTCATCAGCTCTCTCCTCAGTCTTTTTCTCCTCTCACCTCTTCTACACATACCACTGCCCCATTCACAGCCATATTGTCATACCACCCACGAACGATGCTGCAAACACCACAGTCCTAGGAAGAAAATCTCTGGTACTCTCGCCCAACCACGAAATCCACATCTCTGTTGTTCACATTCAGAACCTTGTGTGTTAGCCTACATTCCCTGCTTGATTGATTTAATAAATAATTATACTGTACATGCCCTTGGCCAGGACTTGGACAATGAGCCTTCTGAATGCTAATGCATTGAAGCATGACAACAGCTTGTAGGAAACATATTACCCTCCCCCACTTAATAAGATCAAGTTATAACACTAGCTCAAAATCCCACGAGCAGGAGGAACCAGGACCCCAACTTAGAGGAGGTAGTTCCTGAGTTCGAGCCCTTGCTTACACACTGAACGGCCTGTCCCTGCTCAGTCCAATTCAGGTATCATCACTGAATTGCCCACAACCCTCTGTTGCTAACCAATCCTTATTATGTGGTCTCACGCTCTTCTCCTCATTTTAGACCATAAGTTACTAGAATACAGACACCATAATTCATCATGGTATCTGCAGCACCGGTGCTCAATATTTGCTTGATGAATGGCCCATTAAGGGTGATAGATAGCCGTATTCCATGCCCCATAGTCAGCATTAGGAGAACTTCAAAGGAAGTACATACAAAGGAGTGTTTCTTTTTGTTTGCCTTGCTTCTAGCAAACATTATACCTAACTCACAAATCATAGGGAAACTTTGCATGTCCCTACCTCTCCCAACACCTACATTTAGTAGTTGTGTTACATAGACTAGTGCCATCATCTATAATGTTGATATTGATTGTCTATTGATGTCCTGTGTCTGCATTATCCAATAGAGGGGGTATTGAGTTCAAGCCTAGAGACTCAGGAACTAAAACTTTGACTGTATTTAATTTTAATCATTTAAATCTTAAGTAGATACATGTGGCTAATTATATACAAACACAGCATATTTTGGAGCCACTGGCAAAGCAGTGATACAAATAACTGTTAATCAGAAGTAACTCTAGATGCTAGGTTTGTCTGGGCCTAAGGAATTGTCTGGGATGGACAATGCTAAAACTGAGACAGTTCCAGGCAGACAGAGAAAGTCAATCATGCCACTCAGTGCCTAGGCAGACCTAATGTGACTTACATAGGAGCTATACAGGAGGTTCTACACAGGAGCTAGAGTCAAAGCAGGAGATGCAGTTTAAGAAAACCTGGGATGCCAGGTGGTGGTGGTGCACGCCTTTAATCCCAGCACTTGGGAGGCAGAGGCAGGTGGATTTCTGAGTTTGAGGCCAGCCTGGTTTACAAAGTGAGTTCCAGGACAGCCAGGGCTACACAGAGAAACCCTGTCTTTAAAAAAAAAAAAAAAAAAAAAAAGAAAAGAAAAGAAAAATAGAAAAAGAAAGAAAGAAAAAAGAAAGAAAGAAAGAAAGAAAGAAAGAAAGAAAGAAAGAAAGAAAGAAAGAAAGAAAGAACCTGAGATTAGACATGGGTGAAGACGTAGAAACAGGGCAGAGGAGGAGGAGACAGCCATCGCAGAGGTAATTGTTTCAGTCTCTTGACGTTTCAGTGTGTCCACACATCCTAACACCTGGTTTCCAGCATGGAGATTTGAAGGAAACATGTGTGACTCTCTTTGATGCCTGCTCCTTTTCAAACACTCGTGCTTTGTTTTATTTGTCTGCCTCTTAGCTGGAGAAGTCAAGAAGACAGCCTACTCAACGCTCTTTGATCTGCCATTTAAATTCCCATTTTCATCCCATAATCTGTTAATCTTTCCCGCATCTCAGCGCAAGGTTGAATTAAATTCCCATATTGAATCCCAACATGAAAGGCATTTCTTTGTGAGAGGCTCAAGAAAATGTTCTTCAAAATGACATTTAAAATGTTCAGCTCAGTAATGGAATGATAAAGCAGGGCTCCTGGTGTTAGTACACACTGGTAAAAAGAACATTTTTTTTTATTAGTCAGAAACTAAAAAAAGATAGAACAAGATAATTTTTTAAAAGTTTATTCCTGCTAGATGGGTGTTATGACTCAAAAGTGTAACCGTCACTGACTCCCTGGAGGAATCTAACTTCTTAAGGAGACATCAGACTGCAAAGCCTGAGTCACACCACATTAACCACCAGTGGCCAGAGAAAAGTTTGAATGCCACTGGAAAAATTAAATATTAGATTTTACACTTAAACTCAAAGACGCAAGCACTGCAGTTGCCATGCAGACTTGTATGCACTCTTTATAGGCCTACAGACAGATTGCTTCATGCACCCCTTCTGTTGCCATGGTAACCCAAATAAATTCTCTCCTGAGATCTATTTCTCTCAGATGCCAATGCATCGGGTCAAGCGGACAGGCAGCCTAGCAAATAACACACTGGCCCTAAACATTCCCACATTCTCTAGGCAACTGCAAAGAATGATCTCTCCACATGTCACGCCCAATCTCAACACTTCTGCATTTTTTTTTTGATTCCACTATAGCCAGTAAAAGAAAAAAAATGATCTCATGCTTTGTTATTTCTTTGATTTTGCTTCACCATCAAAATGAATATGTGAAAATGGAAGAAAGGAAGGAGAAATTCTCTGACCACTTATCCATCATCCTTTTGCTCACCTTCAAGACTACCCAGAAGGAGGCAATAAGCCAGCAACTCCTGCCTGTCTTCTCTCCATATATTAATATGACATTAATATCATTGAATATGGCATTTAATACTAAGAAGTAGGACTGGTGGGGGGTAGACTGTGAAGGAAACTGAGCTACTACTAAAAAGAAAATCCTGCAAGAAGGTGCTTGACTCATAGGAAATATGCAGCAAGCTTTCTCTACCAAAAGAAATCACTTTGAAAATCTCTGACACTAGAGATGTTGTCTCTTAAAGTGTCTCATGTGTGAGACCCCTCATATATATGAAATATATATATCCATATTGTAACAGATAAGCATGTCTCAAGATGATCACCTACAGAAGCCCAGCATTCTATGGTGTATATACAACAGGAAACATCCTAACCGCGCTTCTCAAAGGTTCAAATCTATACTGATGGCAAAACTAACTCAAGGTGTTTTAATAAGGAAGGGTAATGTGGGCATCCTCCCTCAGATCTACTGACAATAAACGAGAATGGATAAACATAAAATGTCTCGCCTCAGACCAAGAGCTGGTCCTGGAATGTATATCCCATCTTGGTAATCTGGGTTTGCACCTTCCTTGCTCTGTCGCTGATGGTCCTCAGAGAGCTGGACAAAGGAGATTTCTAGCCTCAATGCTTCAAATTTGTCATATCATCTATTCAGCATTCTCTCTCTCTCTCTCTCTCTCTCTCTCTCTCTCTCTCTCTCTCTCTCTCCTATTTGTGATGAATGCCTCTTAGGGGCTAAACATTTGGAAAGTTTGTCCCAGAGCTTATTTCATTATTTTGGGCATCTATGCAGCAGGTGAGGGAAATACCTAGCTGACAGAAGTAGGCCACTGTGGATAGACCTTTGAGGGTTAGATCCAGGCTCATAGCTCCTCTGCGATAAGAAGAGTTGCCTCTACGATCTCTCCAAGCCTTTCTGGGCATGGTAAACTGAACCCAGGGAGTAGGCTAAAGTGGACATCACCCTGGAACTATTATTCTGGGAAGAGCAGCAAACCCAGGAAGACAAAAGGCAAGACCATCTCTGAACCCAGCAATTTCATCTATGCCATAGCTTTCCCAGAAACCCAACACAGGAGCGAGTCAACCTGAGATCCACCTGGACAATTGCAATAGGACTGCCTTTGAGATGACTCCACCCAGTGGCTTAGATGGAGCAAAGTGGGGAGGTTTGAGCAAACAAAGAGCAAGTGAGCACAGCTAAAGGTATTCAGAAAGGGAGGGTAGCAGAGTAAGTGACTATTGGTGAAGGGTAACCAGCCATATTGACAGGGCCTCCATGGGCTCTAGACCACCACCACCCCTTCATTGAGCTCTAATATATCTCTGAAGCCTTCCTATACCCATTCTTGAATTCTTGACATTCAGGGTCTGACGTTCAAGCTCCTTTCTCCATTAGTGGCTTAAACAGCATTGGGTATTAGGGAGTCAGCCTGCGGATTTCTCAGTGAGTTTAGTATATTACTACCTAACCTGCCCTTTGATAAATCAGTATCAACATCATACTAGGATTTCAAAAATGCATATGCTTGAGAATCTTTAGTCTTGAAATGTCTGTTGAATTTCTTAATGGCTGACAGGGCAAAATGGGACAGAGGAGATGAAATTTGCCTTAAGGGCAATAAACTTCGGAAGGGTAATACATCTCCATATCAGGAGACACCTGTTCTGAGATTAAAGGGGTCCTCAGATTTCGTATTCTTCCCCACTGAGGATACCTGAGGATCTCAGCAAAGAATCCCTGCATTCCTCAGTTGTTATCCTTTGATGCCCTGGGCACAAAAATTGCTCATCAACAAGACTTGGTGGTTTCCGTAACTACCTTGTAAGTGGATTCAGCTCTTAACCTGGGATTCCTATTTGCTTCTTCATTTCCAGTGATTTAATTTCTCAAGAATCAAATTATGTGTTGTTTTTTTTTCTAGTTCCTCCAAATTAAATGAAGAGTAAATAAAAAAGGCCTTAGACAAAAATGGAGTAATTTTATTAGGAATATGATAAATGTGATAGGTTACAGTAGCCTGAAAATGCCATTATAGGCAATTAAGAAGCTACATTAATGTACTTGTAGACTTCCTAAGCATTTTAGCAGAACACATACAGTATTTACAGATAATTGCTTGGTAAGGGGGGAAGCGCAGGCTGTGAATCTGCTGTGCACGTGACTAACATTGTCAAATTAAAACCTGGTTGGGTTTCTCTTTGAGTTATTAGTCTTCAAAGAAAGGAAGATTAAATATATCTTTTCAAGAGTTGGAAAATGCACCAGCATGTGCAGTAAAATGTCTTCTCTTAGAATCCATCCCTGACACTGTGAAATAACAGATACCATTACGTACCATTACATACACAGTGGGCATTTGGGTGACACTCAGTACAAATCTATTCAGTACAAATTTATAACTGTTTGACCCCATTTTACTGAGCAAAGAATTCTAATGTAAGTAGATATTGTAAAGAGGCCAGAAACATAGCTCAGTGGTAAAGCACTTTCCCTAATATAGAGAAAGAACCACACATATATAATTAATACACACACACATACATCATATATACTTATGTATACACAGCTTATGGTTAGGAATATATATATATATATATATATATATATATATATATATATATATATGTATGTATATATACACACACACATATATCCCCTGTTACATACTTTTCTGATATGAAAATGGTACTAAATACAGAAGAATCAATGCAAAAAGATCTAATAGGGAAAAAATGCCAAACTTAATTGGAAGGAATCTACGTTCATACTCTGCTGACATAATTACATAATCTCCATAATCTCAACATCAAAGCAAACCCTCTACATCTATTTCTTAGTGACTAAATTCAGAGGTTACATTAGTTCGCCACGAGGCTCTTTGGTATTTAGAACGTCTCTGATCACCGAAGCAGCCCCATAGGAGAACTGTTTCTCAGTCACCGTTTTGTTTCATTAGAATAAACAATTCCCTATTTCTTCATTTTAATGTACCATCTTCAGACGAGGCAGTTTCAATTCACAGCAGAACTGAGCAAAGGGTACCAAAATCTCCCTTTGATCCCCTGCTCCTACCCAGGCACAGCTTTCCCTATGACATAGGGTCTATGTGGTGGCTTGGATGGGAATGTCCCACATAGACTCATTATTGGAACACTTGGACCTCAGGTGGGTGGTTCTGTTCGGGGAGATTGTAGAATGTTAGGAAGAGGTTATGGAGCCTTGTCTGAGAAAGTATATCGCTGGGCCTTGGCTTTAAAAGTTAATATCACTGATGCAGTTCTAATTTGCTGTCTGTGGTTCCAATGTGAGGTGGCAAAGAGATCTCTCTGTGTCCTGGACTGGCTGCCTGTTGCCATGCCTTTCTTGTTGGTATGGACTCTCCCTCTGAGATTGTAAGCCAAGTAAACCCCTTTCTTCTCCATACCCCATAGCTATCTCCTCTACCAGGCTGATGGCTCGCACTGACAGCTTACTGCAGGAAACCCTTGGCTAACATTAAAGGTCACTTTTGGTGGTTTGTGGTCAGTAGACTTAGACACATATACAAGGAATATAGCATATAGTATTTTCACTGTCTTGAAGATCCGCTATGTTCTGTCTGTTGATTCCTGCCCTCTCTCATAATCCTTAGCATCCACTGAAGGTTTTTTCCTACATCTATAACTAGGGTGTCTCTAAAATGTCACATAGTTACTTTTATCCATTCACCTAATGAAGGATAGCTTGGTTCCTTCCAACTCTGGGAAATAACGAATAAAACTAACACATCCATGTGTATGTTTTTGTGGATCTATGGTTCGCTTTTTAAATTCTATTTTTAACATTTATTTATTTTTATGAGCATTGATGTACTGGTGCATGTATGTCTGTGTGAGGGTGTCAGATCCTATGAAAATGGAGTTACAGACAGTTGAGAGCTGCCAGGTAGGTGCTGTGAATTAGACCTGGGAAAACAGCCAGCACTCTTAACTGCTGAGCCATGTCCCTAGACTCTATTTTAGGGTTTTTATGTTTATTTGTTCTTGTTTTTTAAATGTGATTTCCTTATATGTGTGTGTGTGCTTGTGTGTCTATATGTACTCATGAATGTGCAGTATCCACAGAGAAGGTACTAGATTCCTTACATTTGTAACTACAGGCATTTGCGAGCCACGTAACATGTCCCAGAAATCTGAACTTCAGGTGTCATGATTGAGCAACAAGTGCTCTTAACTACTGAGCTATCTTTTCGGTTCCTGTAGATGAATTCTTAATTTCTTTAGATAGATCTCAAAGACTGCGGTTTGTGGATGTTATGTTAGAACATGGTTTGTTTGACTGTTTTAGGTGATTCTGGGGTTGAACCTATGACCTGATGCATGTTGTGTAAGGATTCTACCATTAGACAACATCTCCAGACATAAGTGGCTGTGCCATTTTTGTATTCTCCGTAGTAATGTGTGAGGGTTCTTGCCCTACATTCTCACCAGCATTTTATGCTACCCGCAACCCTGGTTTAGGTCATTCTGATGTGTGTTATGAGTATCTCATTGTTGTGTCAATGTTCAGTTCCCTGATGATAAATGACTGGACCATTTTCTCTCTCTCTCTCTCTCTCTCTCTCTCTCTCTCTCTCTCTCTCTCTCTCTCTCTCTCTTCACTTACTTAGTGTACATGTGCATGTTTTGGGGGTAGGGTACATATAACATTCCCAGATCAAACTCAGGTTTTCAGGCTTGGCAGCAAACACTTCACTCACTGAACCACGCTGTTGTCCCAACATAGAGCACCTTTGTATGAGTCTTTGTGATCTGTAAGTCCTCAGTAAGGAATCTGTGAACATCTTTGACCCATGTTTTAATAAAGCTGTTTTCTTACTATGTACGTGACTTTTTTCACTGTTGCTACCAACTATCTGACAGAAGTAATTTCAAAGAGGCAGTGTTGATTTGGGCCTATGGTTTCAGAGAATCCAGGCCATCATGTCAGAGTGGTACGACATTGAGTTATGGCCCACGGTAGTTGGAGTTTGAGACATCTTCACTTCCTGGTTGATTAGGAAGCCTGGAAGAGCCAAGCTGTAACTCTCAAGGCCCACTCTCAGAGGCCTATATCTACTAGAGAGATCCCATGACCTGAAGGTTTCATAAGTATTGGAAACAATGCCACCATCTCTCCTATGCTGAAATAACACCCGCTCTTGTTCAGTTTTAGGGATTCTTTTAATGTTTTAGATAAAGTTCCTTTATCTTTTGCAAATATTTTCTTTCAAAAAAAATGGGTTATCCTCTTTTCACTGAACAATATCTTTTTACAAAGAAATGATATTTAATTCACCCCAGCTTATCAATTCTTTATAGTGTCCATTGTGTCTTTTAAGTTATGTCTTAAAAAGTCATTATCAAATAATATGATGTAGATTTTTCCCATTCTGTCTTGCAGGAGATGTATAGGTTTTTACTTGCTTGTCTGTTGGTTTATATTTATATCCCTGATCTATCTTAACGATGTCATTTTTGTGAAAATCTCAAATCTCTGTACATGTGTGTGGGTGTGCATATGATTATATATATATATATATATATATATATATATATATATA
>NC_034598.1:82451299-82476092 GCF_900095145.1 Mus pahari | reverse complement strand
AAAAAAAAAAAAAAAAAAAAAAAAAAAAGTCCTCTAGGGAAGTGGTATTCTATTATATCAGCACAAATGGGCCATAAGAGGATTACATGAAGCAAGCACTTTCTATTTGCTAAAAACTACACTAGATACTTTTGCATAAGCTTAAAATATGTACTCTATTGGAAAGATGATTGAGTAAACTTCATATCAAAATATTCATACTGAATAATTTTAGATCAAAAAGAGATAGTGATCATTTCAAGGTTGGTGAACTTAAATGTATTTCGAAACTCACCATGGTCATGGTGGTTGATGTGCCAGTGTTTGTTGGGTACTGAGCACTGCACTGAGTGTGCTGGGTCTTTAGTTCTCCTAAGCAACCCCCAGGGAAGGTGCTATTCTAACCCCTACTTGAGAGATGCTTGAAGAAAGCCTTGGAGATCTGGAGCAGTTGTCCTGTGGCCAGACTGATCAGAACATTCAGGACTAGCCCACGGGTCAAATGTTGAGTCATGTGAATAGCAGTTCACTTGTGGACTCCAAAAGAGAAGTGATTCCTTTCCCTCTGCTCCCCCATCATTAAAAATACCAGAAGGAATTGGATATAATGGACACTCTCCATCAGTTTCTTCTAACAAATCTTCAAGAAGTAAGTAGCTGACTTGGGCATGTTCCCTGCACTTGCCCTAAAATGATAGAAAACAAACGTTCTTGCTAACAGGCCTGGATAAAAGTTATCAACAGGAATGAAATCTCAAATGATAGCTGCCCAGAGCTACATGACAATACATTCTCACTCATACCCTTCATGGAACATCCATTCACTTCCCTTAACACAAAGTTTAACTTTAAAGGAGGCAAGTAGTGTTATAAAATTGAAGGGAAAAAGAAAAGAGTTCGAAAATGTTGATATGATTGTCCCATAGAAGGTAGACGATTTGCAGGGAAATAATTGGTACATTTCCCCCACTGCATTATGTTTTTCAAAACATGTTACTGTGGGTAGAGATTAGCTTCTCCTTTCTTCAGGGAAAAAAATGACTTGTCTCCCATGGTGAATAGAACTGTCATTCGGCGAGCTGACAAATGCCAACAACCCTTGGAGGTGTGGTGTGTCAGCATCTAAAAGGTAAATAAAATAAAACGAGGAATCCAGTAACCAAAGAAAGAAAGGTCATAAGAGGGTAAAGTGGAGTAGGACCCTAATCATGCAAAAAAGAAAAAGAAAGAAGAAAAAAAGAAAGAAAACAAAACAAAACAAAGAAGAAAGTCTGCATAATGCTAGAAATAACAGAGCCGTAGACTAAAAAAGAACAGAAACAAAGATAAATCATTTTAAATTAAAGCCATTCCACTACTTTTCTTCTGGATGCTGGGCTCTGTAACTTCATCTTAAATATAACGGATTCTATTCTTCTCTCAAAAGCTCAGTTGTACTACAGAGGCAATTTGTGGAGCTGACCACTTATTAGAGTAACAAACGCTCAGTCTAGTGGTGTGCGGAGCCAGAGGTGGGCTCATTGACTGGGGCTGCACCTGCTCCTTCATGCACACGTACCCTTGATCCCTGTGGTGGAACAGAATAAGATGTGTGACCAACAGAAATAGACAGAAAGCTGCTGGATGGTGTCAAGTGAGTAAAGAATCCTGGGAGGCAGCTGTGGCAGAGCTGAGTGAGGTTTCAGCAGTTGGTGGTAGTCAAAAGAAGACTCAGTCAAGGTCAATCAAGGTCATCTGTTTTTCCTGTCAGAAAAGGCTTGGAAATAATACCAATTTTATGAGGTCATTTTCCCTCTGACTTGTATTTGTTTTTGTTTTTGTTTTACCAAATACAAGTCTATAACTAATAAGATTCAAATGTCTGTTCTGTTCAGACGAAGCATTTAAATCCCTTTTATCCTCAATACATCCCCACTTTGGTGAGCTTAAATTGGACGAAAGATCATTTTGCTAAAAGCCAAAGCAATCGCTGTATCTTCGAAATCTCATCTTAAACAATCACAGGTGCTCTTCTGCATCTCACAGATATGTGGATGTCAGAGGTAGAAGGGCCTTTAGCAAATGCCCTGACAGCTTTTGTAAGAAATGTGATTTCTATAAATTCTACAAAGTAACTGTGGAAGTAATCTATGTGTGCTGTCTATTGAGTGTGTAAGATAAGCCATTGGCTATGGGAAGGACTCAGCACATGGTATTTGTTTATCATAGTTCAGTGAAATATGCCATGATCACTCCTGTTTTGAAGACTTACAAATACAGTCAGAGAGCCTGTTCACAATTCTGATGCCTTATGGTCAACATTGTCAATTTTAAGTTTTTGTAGGTTGGATACATTCATAGTCTTCTCTTGATCTTTGTTTGCTCTAGATACAGTTGAAATACTTGGGATAAAATGATTCTGTTGGGGATTGCTATCAAATCTTGCTAGCCAGCATGGTGTTTTCATGGGCTAATTACTGTGGAATCTTCAAGATGTTTTACTTAATGTCTATGTATTATTTAATGTCTATGAATTACAAGATTTTTTCCCCTATGTGGGCTACTATTGTAAGTATTTCTTTCAGGTGATTCTCTTCCTCACCTAGTAGCGATTCCCCATGTTAATATGCTGATCAGTCCTAAGCTGTGGCTCAAAGCAACTTTCCACCACTTTGATCCACCACTACAGATTCCCCAGTGCCTTTTGTCCATGTCTCATCTCTCCATCACTCTGTCACAGAAACTCCAGATGTGATCTTCCTGAACTCAGCCTTGTCTTTTCCTCTCTGCAAGTGACCCCCTGCTCTACCCGGATTCCTTTTATGGTAACTCAGTCCGGAATTTCCTCTAGGCAGTAAGTGAGAGTCCTCACAGGGTTCATGGTCTGATGTCAATTGTCTTTTGACCTATCCAATTCCATCCATATATGTTGTCCAGTTTTCTACTACTTTGGGGACAGAAAACAAATCTACCACCTGTCACTTTACCTCGGCCAAAGGTAAATAGTGTCAAGTTCAAATATTAAATTAAACATTTAGGCTTTGGAACCTAAGTCCACAATATCTTCTTGACTTCTCATAAAGTAGTTGAAACTAGAAAGATAAGCAACATATTAAAGAACATACTATATGGATCCAGAATTCATCTTCCTTACCACATGTGCCATTCCCAATATTATTCTTTGTATAAGGATATTAGGAGAAGGAAGGAGAAAGGTTCAGATCCCATGTTTACTTGTCTCTTAAAATTCCACCTGTTCGTCACTCAGCTGAACTATTAGATATTCCTCTAAAGAACGGTCAAGCCATACGCCCTAGGAGACCACCCACAGATTATGAGCCTCCACATGCATGCACACACACACACACACACACACACACACACACACACGCTTATACATCCACTTCAACAAAACCACCCAGACACATGTGACTATACATATACACACTCACACACACCACACACAGACACAAAAATTTTAATTTTCATTAATGAATTATACAGGAAATTTTAAAAGTCATATAAAATGACTTTTCATATGAGAAGTAGTTTCATATAAAAAAGAAATATAAAAGTCAGAAGAGGGGCCAAAGAAATGGCTCTGTGGATAAGAGCACCTACTACTCTTGTGCAGGATCTGGGTTCAATTCCCAGAAAACATTGTTGTCCATAACCATCTTAAACTCTAGTTCAAGAAGATTCAACTCCTTCTTTTGGCATTCTTCAGCATCAGGCATGCAGGTGATACATATATACACATGCAGACAAACACGCACACATGTATATAATATGTATATGCAAATAAATCATTTTTAAAGTCAGAAGGAATAAAATATAAGGAGTTGTAATCTCTAGTTATAAGAACGTTTATTGATATGTGGGGTTTTGGTCTATGTTTAGATGTATTAAAAGGTAGACTGCCCAATGTTTTCTTGGAGTTCTATAATTAATGCAATTTATACTTGGCTTTATGTGCCTTCACTGTTCACTTCCTGGGTGTCATTCATTAATAATTACAGAGCATCATCACCCTCTGAAGGACTGAGGCTTCTTAACCACGTTAACACATCCCCACCATTCAGTTAGCATTTCAATCAACCACATGCTTCTTTCGGGATCTCCACAAACACAAATCAAATCCTTTAGTTCCAAACATGCTTATCATCTTTCACAAGTAACATTTTAAAAATAAGGACAAAACAAAACAAAACCCATACTAACAGCTAGAAGCACCTATAGAAAAGGGGATTTCTCATGTGTTGCTTTAAACAGCTGCACAAATCAAATCCCTGGGATATAAGCATTCTTATCATTTTTTTCACAAATAACACTTTAAAAAAAAAGTTAGTGATCATGCTAGTACTACCTTCAAAATTATAGAAAAGGAAAACGTTAATATTCTTTTCAAAGTGCAGGTTTTTTTCCAACAGAGCTACTTGAATAAGCCATGGAACATCTCAGGGCCGTTGTTTGTCTCAACCCATAAAAGCAGATTAAGTCCAAGAGAATTGACCCAGAAATCTTACAAGAATCAAAATAATGCTTTATTTAAAAAAAAAAATCTAATGCGTTGTTCAAATTCATGGTTGCCACTATTTTTGTTTGGTTTCATTTTTTATATTATTGTTTTTGAAATAACATCTTACTCTACAGCTAAGATTGGCCTTGAACTCATGATCTTCCTAACTCCATCTCCAGAACGTTGAGAAGGGTGTAAACACCACAGCTTGCTATATTTTTATTTGATGATTCTGGCACCCATCAGTGTGTTTGAAATAGGCATATGCTTATATTTTCATAAAATCTAGAAAAGGCTATATGTTAACATAACTGTGTAAATTAGTAGACTATTTTAAAATGTGAAGGCTGTCAATGGTAAAAGATATGAATATTTATGATATTGGAAAGGGTTTTGTACAATTTCTCTTCCTGGTGATTCCAACAAGTTTTAACACAACACAAATATAAAATGTCATCAACTCCTTTGAACCTCAGGCACTGAGACAGTAAATGAAGACAAACCTACTCCTCCCTTCAGAAATATTTGTCTTTGGATGGGTAGTTCCAGGATACCACTGACTTTGTGGCATCTAGCAGACAATAAGAGGTGCACACCAAAGCCAATTTCAATTAATTCAAGATGGAAAATTTCATGTGACACTATCGCACACTTTACCAAAATTGAGATAGATTGCATCTACAACCTCACATTACTTTTATCTACTAATCTTGTAGCTCTATCAAAAAAAGCAATCAAGTTTGTCTGGCACAATTTGCTCTGTTTAAATTTCTGTTTCATAATGTCCAATATCATTATCTTTACGTACTTCACCCATGCTTGCAGGCTTTCTGTTAATATTCATTCCACTTTTTAATACAGACTGACTTTGCTTCTGCTAGATAGTTATCTGAGCCCTGTTCTTCTTAAGAACAACAATAATCATTAACATTAGAGTAATGCTCCAGCAATTATTTCTCATATTTGGGTTGATAAAGGGACTCAGATCAATCCTAAAATATTTACTGTGCATTTACTAATTGATTATTGCTCTGATGAAAAGTATGGGGAAAGTAGTCTGGAAAAGGAAAGAACACTCTAAAGCCATGAATCTCACTTGTAGGGATTCTAGTTTTGAAGGTACCTGCTAGTTGATAAATCCTAACAGGACAAAAAAAAAAAAGTAAGTATCTTATTATTAATATTCAGTTTCGTGTCCTATTCAGAAATTCTGAGCGAACATTTGCATTTTCAACAAGCAGCTTCAGGTGATTTCAGCATTAGTATTTCTTAAACTATGCTTTAAATCAACAGATGTAGACAGTCAATTATTACAGACACAGACTAGAACTCTCAGCAAATACATAATCACACCATACAGAACACGTCATCCTAGGAGAACCTGACTTCAAACATGGCAGTAGCAGAGTTATTGCCTAAGAATATGCTGGAATTATTTTGAATTATACTTGATTCACAAAGCTAGACTTCGGCCAAACCAATTATGCCATAAAAGCAAGATAACTAAACAATGTTAATGAAGGCAATAAAGTGTTGATGCAGTGAATAAAGTCACACCAACTGATGGATGGTAAAATGGGCACCTGTCTCTATGAAAAGAAAAAAAATCAAGCTATCCTTCATAATAACAAGATGTATTAATCTGTTTCATGTTATATATTTTGGATATATTCCAGAGCTGGAAAAGCCATCAACTTTTAAAACGAAAATCCAAAAAGCCACACTTGTCGATGATTTCAGTGTGCAGGAAGTTTTTATCCTACAAGTAAATTGTGTGGTATTCCTGTGAAAGTCCACCAAGTCAAGTCTGATTATTCTAAATTCATGAACTAGCAAAGGAAAGTTTTCTCAACACTTATAGATCCTCCCTTTCCCAAACATCAAAGATGGTACTCATTCCTTGTATTATCTAAGTTAAACCTCCGTATTTATCACATCCCAAGCCAAAAAGTAAAAAAATTAAATTAAATTAAATTAAAAATTAAAAAAACGGAATTTAAAGCAGAATGAATTTAAGTGTGAGTGACTTTGAAGAGAATGACAAGGAGATGGGGAGGTAGCAGGGGAAAGTTTACCACACAGGAAGGAACCTCGCATAAGGACAATACAGGAGTTGGTGCTACCAGAGGTCAGTGATGCTAAGCCAAGGAAGACAGAAAAGGAGGAGCTGAAATGGAAGAAGCAGAAATGGAGAAATGGAAGTGAAGCAGAGAGAGAGGAGGGAGGCATACTTGGCTTCTCTCTCCCATCTCGTGTCCATGTGTCTTTAAGAGTTGACCGGCAGCTCTGAATCTGAGATGACAGAGGCACTGGAGATCAGTGTGAGGAAAACTCTGAGAGCAGACTGGAGACTGCCAGGAATGGTCCAGGAAGGTGACTGTCTTAGTCTGGGTTTTTTATTCCTGCACATCATGACCAAGAAGCAAGTTGGGGAGGAAAGGGTTTATTACGCTTACATTTCCATACTGCTGTTGATCACCAAAAGATTCAGGACTGAAACTCAAGCAGATCAGGAAGCAGGAGCTGATGTAGAGGCCATGGAGGGATGTTGTTTACTGGCTTGCTTCCCCTGGCTTGCTCAGCCTGCTCTCTTATAGAATCTAAGACTACCAGCCTAGAGATGGTCCCACCCACAAGGGACCTCTCCCCCTTGATCACTAATTGAGAAAATGCCCCACAGCTGGATCTCATGGGGGCATTTCCCCAACTAAAGCTCCTATCTCTGTGGTAACTCCAGCTGTGTCAAGTTAACACAAAACTAGCCAGTACAGTGACAGTGATGAGGGAAGACATTTTTCCCAGTATTCTTTTTAAAAATGAGGAAAATGTACTTTGCACAAGGATTTTTAAAGTTTCATCAATTCTTCAATTATTTAATAATTCATAGCATACATTACATTTGATCTACCAAACACATTACACTTTATTCTCTTACATTTTGTTACCCTGGTTTCCTATGACTCAAAATCCAAGGCTTAAATGGGCTTCATTATCTTTTTTTTATTGCCACTGAATGCAAAATGCAAATCTTTTGTACCTATTCATCTTCTTTACCTGTATATCGGAAGATATTCTTAATTCATTCCTAATACATGTTAAATGTCCATGTGCCTTTATTTCATGTCTTTTTTAGGTGTGCATTCATAAAGGATGGTTTGCTATTTAACCCATTTAACTACTATAATTTTGTTCCTAGCGGCAGTCATGGGTGAAATCTTTGTATTTAATCATTTCTATGTTCCATGCGTAGGGTCCTATATGAGTCTCTTCAGCTCATTTATCTAGTGGGAAGATGTATAGACAAAGAAAACTTGGCAACTCCCACACACCCCCAAATCTGCCATATTAAATATTACAACGGAGGTTGGAATGTATATGTATGTGGATGCATATATGTGTCTATACATACATGTGTGTACATGTGCATGAGTATGTATATTCATTTGTGCGGGAAGGGCGCGCACATGCATGCATGTGTATCTGCAAATAGGAATGAGTAAGAAAGAAATCAAATTAAAGAACCTGGCATTTCCACTCCTGTGCATATACACAAATGCAAACCATCAGTGGTTTAACAACTGTATGAGCACATACTTAGGATGTATAATTCCCTTTGTCGCAGTTACCCCAGCCTCATAGATTGTCTTTCAACTGGTACTTTCTTAGCAACTAATTTCTAATCATCAGATCCACCTCTTTACTGGCCAATCAACATGCACATAAGTAATTCGTGCTCCATGATTTTCCTAGTCTAATTGCTCACAACCTTTGCACTCCTCAACTTCCTACCGTGTGGGCTCTGTTTCCTGCAGTTGACTATGAGCAACTATGATCCCAAGGAATGCCATTGTTACATCTTCTTTGAACTCCTGCAAGATGTCATGTCTGTAGTGTAACTGACCACTCAGTCTTTTATGCACATGTTTCCTCAAAAGTCATTAATGTTTCTAAGAGCACCATGTAATCATCATAACACAACTGGTATGAAATATTCCAGAAGAAACAGGTTCCCAGGAAATATGCACTGAAAACAGCAGGAGCTTCAAAGTCAATCAGGAATGATTTTGAAGTCATCATAAGGTGAGGGTATGGGGATGTGGCTCAGTTAATAAAGAGCTTATCTAGCACGTACAAGACCCTGCGTTTGATCCCTAACACCATATATAAGCCAGGTATAGTGGCACCTACCTGTAATCCCAGCATTTAACAGATAGGGACCAGGATGGTCAGAAGGGCATGGTCATTGTTGACTACACAGCAATTCTAAGATTAACATGAGTAGCTTGTGACTCTGACTCAAAAGTAAACCACCATCCCCAACGCACTGGAGAAAAGACAAAAGGGAAAGAATCTGGAAGACCAGATGCACCTATGACTTAGAACAGTGGTTCTCAATCTTCCTAATGCTGCGACCCATTAATAAAATTCCTCATGTTGTTGTAACCCCCAACCATATAATTACTTGCACTGCTACTTCATAACTGTAATTTTGCTACTGTTATGAATAGTAATGTAAGTATCGGTTTTCTAACAGTTTTAGACAACCCCAAGAAAGAGTCATTGTCCCCCACAAAGGGTGAGGACCCACAGGTTGAAAACTCCTGACCTAGAAGCAAGCAGAAATATACCAACTTCATATATGCAAAAGTAGACCTTCAGAAAATGTCTCATTCCTTTTGTAGAAATCTCCACGACATTTTTTCTCTTCCTTTGGAGGAAGAAAAATTATATTTTTATCTTCACTGATTAAATTTCTTTTGTTTTAGCCAGCAATATATTTTTTTGTTGCCTCTTGTATCTTGAAAAATAACTCTGAAGAATTTCATCTCATAGTCGCTCCTTATGATCTGTCTTCCACCCTGTCTTAATTCAGTTGCTTCCAGAGGATCAAATCTAAAACTCATCTGTACTGCTGATTAGGTGTTCACTAAATGTGATTTTAAAACTCAAGTCTCCTGATAACCTCTTCTGGGAACCCCTTGAAGGTCAAGGGGGATGACACTGCTGACAATTAAGCAGTGTGGCTTCCCCTCTGGGCATCCTCCATCCCTACCTTCCACTACCAGGACCCTAGACTTCTGCCCCATTTCCTCATTTAAACCTCTTACCACCAATATGTCTTCAACTTAAAAATCAATTCTCTCCCTGTTCCAGCTTCTGTATCACCATTGCATCTTCATTTAATCTCCGGGGTCATCTCAATCCCCATAAATCTAAACATAGCAATCAAACATCTCAGCTCTTTAAGATGTCTTGCCACAGGTGGGGTAGAAATCCCACTGCCTAATTGATTGGGCAATTTAAAAGAAAGATGGCGAACAGAGAAAATTATATTTCCAGAGAAAGGCCACCTGCATGAAGACATGGAGATGGAAGGGCTGAGTTTTGCTCTTGTCATGGAAAAGGCTTCCCTTTTGACAATTATTTTATGAAGTTTTTCCACTTGAAACCCCCATTTCGTCACTTATAAATGGGGTCTGAAAAAAAATCAGGGTTCAGATGTCTTTAACAAGTATCCAGTTTACTAAAATTGGAAAGTTGCTATTAAAACAAAACGGGCTGTCTTTTTCTCCCTCTACAGATAACTATCCCATCACTGAAAAGACCTGCCATAAGCTTGCTTAGAGCTATGCTTCTCTCTTTTTTTGGTTACTGTGTTTTTCCTGAGTGAATACTTAGCAATCAGCAGGTATTAACCATATGTCTGTCTCTGTCTGTTTGGGTAACTACAAGGAAAGCCTTACTCTGGGCAATTTAAACATAATAGAAATCTAGTGCTCACAATTCTGGAAAACCGTAGATCTACATAGCAGAAGATCTGGTGTCTTGTGAGGGTCCACTCTCTGCTTCCGTAGCAGCAGCTTTCCATCTGGACATCGATCCTGTTCATGAGAATGGATTTCTCATGACTTCATCTCTTCCCCAAAGCTCTGACTACTATCACCTTAAATTTTTACAAATCGTAAAACATGAAAGGAACAGATCACTACAATGCAGTGGAGTCGGCTAAGATTCCTTTGACATAGTCCTTGTCACTAGCTTGAAGCATACTGCTGCAAGTAACTATAATATGGGAAAACAATGTGCTGTGTAGATTACGTGAAATCTACTTATTGAATGTGTTCTTTAATTAATTTTTTGAGACAGGGTTTCTTTGCATAGCTTTGCTGTCTTGGAACCTGCTCTGTAGACCAGGATAGCTTAGAACTCATGATGATCCACCTCCCTCTACCTCCTGAGCGCTGTGATTAAAGGTGTGCACCATTACTGCCCAGCTTGAATGCTTTCTCTATGGGGAAAAAAAAAACTCTGCAAACACAATAGAGAAAACAACAATAACAACAAAACAGGCACCCTTCCTTTGTCCCTTGGAGTTTCCAGTTTTGAAAAGAGATGGCACACATCAATGTAGCCATCACATTAATAAGAGTCACGAACAGAAAGAAGAATCCCGAAAGTGACATGTATCAAAGTACTGGTGTGAATGTACTGATGTGGATGCAACAAGCAGGGATCGAAATTGGAGCTGAAACCTAAAGGATAAAAAGGTTGAAAGCCTTTAGTAGGATGTTCCAAACATGGCTGAAGAGTGGAAACTTGCTGTGGGAACTTCTAGGGGAAGAGTGTATAAAGGAGGTAGGCAGAGGAAGGAGAAGAGCAACTTGGAAGGGTCGAACACTGGCTTTCATTAAGTCTGGGACTTCCTTCAGCCAAGACTGCAAGCCAGAGAAGGCAAAGAAATGCCAAGGAGGGGAGCATCCAGCAAATTAAGTAACATGGGTTAGAATGGCAGAGAGCACTCTATATAAAGAGGTTAGGAAGGAAGAAATTCATAGCATGCACCCCTGAACTAAAGTAAAATAACGTAAAACAAGCTGTATTTAACTCCAGATATCTGACGTTTCCAGACACATGCTGGAAAGTCGTTGAGGTCTCAAGAAGGGAGTCTGAAGACTTGGAATTACTTCCTAATGATAACAATCTGGGTGTGAGGAAGCTGACGTCACAACATGGAAAGGACAATGGAGAAACAATGACTAACCACAAAAGTGGATAGCTTAAAGGAAGTTGTGGGTGCCTGGGAGGTGTAAAGAGATTTTGCTTTGACAAAGGAGAAATAAATGCATGCCTACTGGGACATATTGTCAGATCCTCTGCGGGGCACATCTTGTGAATGGTTATGTTTAGTTCCCAAGAAAGGCTGAGATGGGAATTGTTCTCCTCGTTTGTTTTGGGTTGAGACAAGTTCTCTCTCTATAGCTCTTCCTGACCTGAAAGTCACTACAAGTAATTTAGGCTGGCCTCAAACTAGTGGGATTCTCCTAGTTCAGCCTCCCAAGCGGTGGGATTACAGGTGTGCATCACCAGACCCCATTTATTATCAGACTCACATGTCCTCAGGATTCTTACCTGAGTAAGATTCTTACCTGTGAGTGAGCAATCGGGTTCAAAGGGGTTAAGTAAGTAGTCAAAGGGCAATGAGATGGTCCTGTAGTCAAATAAACTTTGTTTTATACTCCAGGGTCTTTCTTTTCTAATTCTCCATTCTTACCCTGTCTTTCATTCCTCAGGACTCTATTGACATTCAAAAGGATACTCAGCACTCTGTGAACCTCTGACTGAATATGAGAAATCCCCAAAGGATACAGAAAGGCAATGTCACATATACTTATCTGCGGGGTGGGAAGGAAAGGAGCTGTGATAAAACAGACAATTGCAAGCATGAAGGAGAAAAACAATATTCGTTTCTGAGGGACCTGGCCCGTCTGTTCCTAAAAACTGCCAACAGTAAAATATTTGTGGCACCCCCCCCCAAAAAAAAAAAACGGAAAAACAAAACCAAAAAAAAACAAAAAAACAAAAAAACAGCAAGATGGTAAGTGCTACGGGTTTCCTTTCAGTTTGTAATTTGTACTTTTCCTGGGAGGGATCAAAAGATAAAACATTCTTGTCAAAGCTCATACCACCGCTCTAATGACTTAATTATTAGCAGTGCAAATCTGATTTTCAAAGTTGTTTGGTAGTCACGCAACAAGTCAACGTGAGATGACAGCAGATGCTGCTGCTCAGGCCTCCACAGAGTCCAGAGATGCCATAGTTACCATTATTTCCTGACTGGAAATAGAAAAGATCGGGCTCTTGCCACGGATCGTACCACAGTTGCCCCCTGAATAGATAAGATAATTTTTCCACTTGGATGGGTCAAGGAGGAGATTCTTTCATAAGTTTTTCCCCCAACCTCTCTTTGTCATAACAGATAAAAATAAATTTCATTATTAGGCAGAGGGAAAAAAACACATGAACCAATTATTAAGCATATTGCGGTATGCTTAGGTTTGGTTTATAGCTCCTGCTATCACCACTGGCTGTGGATTTCAGCATTAATTATGTAGGGGCATCAAAAGTGTACTGATATTATAATTTGAAGCCATTATACGATGCATCTCCACCCCAGCTCATCGCGCCTGGCAACAAATGGCAAGGTGAAAAGCAAAGCAGCCATAAAAAGAGGAGTGAGGACCAGCGAATAATAAATAGAATAATCCTATATTAGTTGTGGGAACAATGGGAACCTGTCCGCGCATAAATGACACTAACGAGAAGCCTCTGCAGGCTCATCCACAGAGCAGCAATACCCTTCAAAAGTGGAAGGTGGATGGGTAGGCTGGGCTAGAGCTGAAAGAGAGGATTTCAAGACGACCTGGCCAGTAACTACCGAGGCAGGGTGGCTTTGGGGCTTCTGAAGCTAAGGTCCCCAAGAAGGGTTTGTCAAGGTTTAGACTGCTCCTCCTTCAGAAAAACAAACAAACAAAAAAGAGAAAAGGTGTCTGTACCTTTGACCTAATCCACAAAGCAGCCCACAGATGTGCAAGTCTCAGTGTCTGAATAGAATGAAGGCGGGGGCAACAGGAAACAGTTACTCCTCTGGCTGTACTTGTCTGTCACCTCTTAGATCGCCTGGTTATCACTGCTACCTTGGCCAATATATCATTCCCTCTCTCTTCCCCTCCCTCCCTCCTTTCCTCTCTCCATCCCTCCCTCGCTCTGTCTCTCCTTCCTCCTCATGTAAACACCCCCCTCTCTTCTTGGCCACATTAACATTCTTAAATCACCTCTTCCATCTAGAGAGACATTTCATGTATAGAAACGTATATGTGACTTGGAGAAGGCATTAGAGATTGAACATATGGCTGCACACAAGCTGAACAGGTGCTGTACTACTGAATCACATTCCCATACCTGTACTTTTAAAACCTACCTGAGAGTGTTTTTTTTCTTGCCTATGTTTTTGTCCTAAACTAATTCCTCCCCAACTCCCTATTCAAATCCGGACCACTGCTTTAGCTAATGCTATCCAGCCAAATTACTCAACCTCAGCAATAGGCCTTGTGTTGCTAGATCCGGTGACCACTCTTTGGTTGCAATTTTCTGACCTCCTAGTGCCAATAATGGGCTGTTCCTTAACAGTATATTTTCTGAGGTTGTCTCCCTGGTCATCTTGGCTACCTATTTCTCCTATAGGTCCTACAATTTTGAGGGCTGTGGCTTTTTTTTTTTTCTTTGTTTGTTTTAAGTCCTGAGTGAACAATTTTTCTCACTCCAAAGAACTCCAATCAACACTCCTATAACCTCCAAACCCATCCTTAAGCCAAGGAGTTTGCAAATGGCACGTCCAGATCAAAACAGAACTCCACATCAGTATGCCTGCTATAGTTTGAGCATGTCCTCCAACACTTGCGTGTTGGTAGCTTTTTTTTCCTCAGTGTGGTAGCGTGGAGAGATGGGGCCCACTGAGGATTGGCTGAATCATGGAGCAGAAGCCTGGAGACTGAGGACTGGTCACTGGGAAGAGTGTATGCAGCACAAGCGTGGGTACTTGAGTTCAAATCCCCAACACCAACATAAGAAAACCTCAGATGGCTGTATGTACCTGATGGACAAAGACAGGCAGATCCAAGGAGTTCTCTGGCTGCTCAGTGTGAGTCATAGAGAAATAGAGAGCTTCCAGTCCTGTAAGAAATCTTGCCTGAAGGCAGCAAAAGGGAGCAGGATGACAAAGGAAGACACTGTCCTGCTCTGGCCCCCTAGTTGCAGGGACATGTACGCCCACTAACACATTTATACAATATACACACAAACATACAGAAAGAATCCGTACTTTCTTGTGGAAATGGATTCACTATAGTGGAGTACAGCCTCTTGCTATCTTCCTTGTAACCAACTGTTCTCTTCCTTTCTGCCACAGGTTAGCCAAATATGAGAGGCCCCCGTTAAAAACTGAGTAGACTTCAAGAGTGCTTGTACAAACTTGCACTCACATCAGCCAGGTAGGAATGCTTCTCCTTGTTCCACATCCTCAACAGCCAGTGCTGTCTCTTGAGTTTTTGATCTTAGCTATTCTGATGGGTGTGGGCTAGAATCCCTGAGTTGTTTTAATTTGCATTTCCCTGAACATTTCCTCGGGTTTTCATTGACTACTAGAGATTCCTCTGTTGAGAATTTTCTGTTTAGCTTTGAACCCCGTGTTTTAATTGGATTATTTGGGTTATTGCTGTATGACTTCTTGAGTGCTTTATATATTTTGGATATTAGTAGGATGTAGGGTTGGTGGAGATATTTTCTCAATCTGTAGGCTGTTATTTTGTCCTATTAATGGTTCCCTTTGACATACAGAAGATTTTCAGTTTCATGAGGTCCCATTTATATATATATATATATATATATATATATATATATATATATATATGCAATTTATTCCATTATAAGCACTTACACAGTTAGTCATAAAGAGTAACAGGGCTGATGGTGAGACAGGTCAACCAAACTGGAGATGGCCTCAAACTGTAGTGGTCAAAGACTAACTCTTAAAAAAAAAAAAGCAACTTTTATCAAGGATTAACTTAATCTTAAAAACAAATACAAACTAGCAATTCACTCTTTCTCAACTTGACAGCTTACCAGTGGTACAACTGCCAGGTAAAAAACATACATCTTTACAACTTGGTGGTCCCATGTTAAGAAAAAGAAAAAAGAAAAAGGAAAGAATAAAGACTAAGGAAGGAAGGAAGGAAAAGCCACACACAACAAAAACCAGACTTTGTTCATCGATCCAACCACAATTGGAGCAACAAACGAGACTTTACTGACTTAAGCCCCCAGTTAAGATTTAGAAAACACCCATGGTTTGGGCTGGTAGCGTTGTTGGTGACACCTATTGTAGCTGGGTAGCTGAACAAAGTCTGTGCCTCAACCCAATGTTAAATCCATCTCGGGGTTCAGAGGAAAACAAGGAAAGTCTAAAATCACAAGTGCAGACACGACTAGGATCCTTGTCCCTCTGGAGCCACACTTCCTTCAGAGTCTTCATCATTATAAATGTTCTCTGCCATCTGCCACTCTTGAATGATATTGTCTTCTGATACAGAACAAGCCACCCAAGGTTCATTGGGATTCCAGAAGTCAGATATCTTGGCAGTGTGCCCGCCATGAATAAACAACAACTCTGGTGGGCCATCCTCTGCATCTTCTGGGGACTGCTCTTCTCCAATTTTACTTAGATCCCAGACATTCAGCCTAAGATCAGTACCACTGGAAGCTAAGACAGTCTCATTGTGAGGTGACCACTGAACTTGGAATATTTCATCCTTATGGGATTCAAAGGAATGCAACTTGAGTTTCTGATTTCTCCGATCCCACGAGGCAACAGTCTTGTCAGCTAATCCTGTGGCAAGAATGAACTCACTGTAAGGATTGAAAGATAAGCAATTCACTTCAGCATCAACTTGTGAGCATCAACCGAGTGGCTTGGCTTGGAAGTATTGTTTGAACAAGTGTTTCAAATCGTTACGTTTCTGATCATCAGCAACTGACCCAGAGACTTGGGGAGCAGATGCCAGGAAGCATCTTCTACTATTGCTGTATGCCCTGTAAAGATGGCCTTTGCATCCACTACTTTTCCTTCTTTTGGAACTGCACTGATGTCCCACAGACAGATATGGTCATCTGAAGCACTGAGTAAGTGCCGGCTGAGATTTGGATCCTAAGAAAGCCCATATCCTTCCTTCTGATGTCCACAGAGATGCAAATCTGGGTTGCATTCTCCAGAAAGGTCTGGTTTAGAAGGATTCTTTGTGTAATCAAAACAATGAACATCACTGGATGGAGTCTTTGTTGCAATGATGCAGGGGTTCTTAGGCATGTACCGGGACCTGTTTACTTCTCCCTCATGGTTGATCTTGGTTTCTATTTCAGTTTTTCCACTGACAGAACCAAAACCTCCAAATTCTCCTTTTTCACTGTCATAATGGGACACATCAAACGGAGCATCATCATTAGGGAGCTGGACACTGGCTATCACCAGATGGTTTTGTTCATCAGACGTGTGTGTTCCCAGGACAAGAGGATGAATGCTGAAATCTTCCCTTTCAGGCCTAGTCACATCTGGAAGCAGTTAAGCTGGGCCACTCCATGGCATGGGTCATCACCAAATCATAAAGAAAGGAGTGTTCTTCTACCATATTTTGTACTCCTCGTTGATCACACTTTCTTCCACCAAGTCATCAAAGGCCGCTTCCTTGTCAGCCATGGTGGCAGGTGAGGCAGGAGGGGTCATGCATTGCAGGAGGTGCAGGGAGTCTATGAGCCAAGGTCACATTTATTAATTGTTGACCTTAGTACAGGTGAGCTATTGGTGTTCTGTTCAGGATGTTGTCTCCTATGCTAATGAGTTTAAGCTATTCCTCACTTTCTGTTCTAATAGATTTGTGCTAGAACAGAGTACCTGGAACATGGTAGTTTATGGTCTTTGATCCACTTGGACTTGAGTTTCATGCAAGGTGATAAGTATGGATCTATTTGCATTCTTCTACACGCGGTCATCCAGTTAGACTAGCACCATTTGTTGAATATGCTTTCTTTTATCCATTGTATGAGTAGATGTTGGTTTTATGTTTTTGGACTTACTATCCTCCAGCATCATCAAGAAAACAACCACAAACTATCATGTAAACAAGAGTAAACAAAGTAAGACAACATTCAAGAGTCTACTAGGTAGCTCCGCTTGATGCCTTCTGAATGCACTGAATATATTTTAGAAACAAGTTAATCTTATTATTCTAAACTTGCTCTTGATTTAGTAAATAGCACTGTCAAGTATATACTCACTCAAATTAAGTATCTGAAAGTCATCTGGTACCCCCATATTCTCTTGTTCCTATTTTTTTCCAAATCACATTAAGTCAAGTACTGATCTATTTGGTTATTCTAAAAGTACTTATTGAGTCCACCATCTATTTTAGGTGATGGGGGACAAGCCTGTCAAAGCCACTGGTCCTCACTGAGCTTAGAAATTGCTGAGTAAAACCAAAGTCACTATACAACCAAATGAGTAAGAATTCTTAAAAATGAGGTGAAAGATAATCAGGTTCGGACTAAAGATGGGAATAGAAGAAAAAAGCATATGAACAGAAATGGTTTAGAAGGTAAAAATGGACCCATCCCATGGGTGAGCACCAATCTCTAACACTATTAATGATGCTCCATTATGCTTACAGACAGGTGTCTCACAAGGCTGTCTTCTGAGAGGCTCCACCCAACGAATGACTCAGACAGAGGCATAGACCCACAGCCAAACAATGGATAGAGCTTAGGGACTCTTATGAAAGAAGAAGAGGAAGGACTGTAGCCCCTAAGGGAATACAAACTCCACAGGAAGACCAACAGAGTCAACTAATCTGGGCCGTTAGGGCTCTCCGAGTCTGACCCACCAACTAAAAGAACATACTCAGGCTAGACCTAGGCCTTCCCCTACATATGTAGCAGATGTGCAGTTTGGTCTTTACGTGGGTCCTGAACAACTGGAACAGGAGTGGGGAGCTATCCCAAAAGCTGTTGCATGGATATGGAATATGTTCTTTTAACTGGGCCGCCTTGACTAGCCTTGGTGGGTGAGGAAGCACCTAGCCTCACAGAGACTTGATGTGCCAGGGGGAGAGGGTACCCAGGGGAGATTCCCACATGCTCAAAGCAAAAGAGAAGGGAGAATGGGGAAGGATGATGGGAGAGGATGACCAGAAGCGTGTCAGGGAGAAGAGTGTAAAGGGAATAAGTAAAATTAATAAAAAATAATAATAATATTAATAGTTATTTTTTTAATTAGAAATGGAATGCTCTCAGGCAGGTAGGCTATGGAGCCTAAAGAGGGAGGTTAGAGATTTTTCCTAGTCTCCTCTGTTGAGTAGCTAAGTAGGTGGCAGTGCTATTGAAGGAGGTATAGGGAGGTAGAGAATAGACAAGACATCCTCAGATACCTTGAGTTGGAAATCTCTGTTAGAAGTGCAAAGGGGCTTGTCAAGTAAGTGGTTGACATCCTAGACTGAAATGTCAAGGAAAACCATGTGACTGACCAGCACACAGATCACATAATCACCTAGAAATGTGATGCAGAGGGAGCGAGGAAGCCCAGAATGAACCCTGATCAATCCCATCGAAGTTGGTAAGAGAAGGGGTGGGGAGGAAGGAAGAAAGAAAATCAGAGGAACAAGAAGGAAAGTGTAAAGAGGTTAGAGAAGATGAGTTAGCAAGAGCAGACTGAGAAGGGAAGAAACATGTTAAAAAGTAAATAAAAAGTAAGGTCACAAAAACTGACTACTGGGGCACTGGGAAATAAATCATCAACAGAAATATATTCATAGACCCAGCACTAGTGACTGTGACAGTGACAGAGATATTGTGGAAAAAATGACAAAGTCATAAACAAGAAAATCGGAGACTGGGGTGATGACTCAGTAGGTAAGAGCACGTGTTGCTAGAGCATGAGGAATTGGGTTCAAATCTCTAGCACCCACATAAAAATAGCACACAGCACTATGGAAGACAAAGGGACAGGAGGATCATTGGGGTTTGTTGACTGACAGTCCAACCCTGGGTTCTGTGAGTGATGCTTTCAAAGGAATAAGGCAGAGTGATAGATCAGGATATCTGTTGACTTTCTATTATGATCTTTACAT
This sequence comes from Mus pahari, assembly GCF_900095145.1. Taxonomy (NCBI): domain Eukaryota; kingdom Metazoa; phylum Chordata; class Mammalia; order Rodentia; family Muridae; genus Mus; species Mus pahari. The sequence continues at coordinate 82,456,607 of NC_034598.1, read as the reverse complement.
GTTTACACATGGGCACGCACAACCACATACAGACAGACTCAAACCATACACAAACACAAAATTAAATAACTAAGGCAGAAGTCAAATGGCTCCAACTTAGCATTGTCTCCCAGATGCACCTGTTCTACTCCATCCTAATTCATGTTTAAACCACCAACATTGCACACATGTATTGCTCATATTCCCTTCAATTCACTTCTCTCCCTACATGCAAAGCCACCTTGCCACACAACACAGTGACAAGGATGCTACTCCCTGACCTCTCCTGGGCTGCTTTATACAGTCCAGCAGTGCAGACATGGCACACTTCATTCTCAATTCATTTCATTCTCCTTTGATGATCAGAGCATCAGCCATATTGAAGAGTTAAGATTCCAGATGCACCCAAGCTTGCGAACATTGCCAGAGTCACCAGAGATGTGAAGTGAGAGAGGTGCATGCATGTAAGCTCCAGGGAAGTGTGTAAGCAAGGTGAGCATTGCACAGGTCAGCTGACTCTCCCCTTTCTTGTCTTCTTCCTTGACTTAGGTCAGGATTCCTTCAAAACTATCCTCCTGCTCCAGGTGACACTGAACAATTGTACGATGCTGGTCTTTCCCAGGAGTGCTATATATTCCTTGTGCTCCCTGCTAAAATTGCCAACTCTTGTAAAGTCAGGGAACATTGGCATCCCAAGAGTATAGGCATCTGTGTTTGAATTCTGCTTCCTTCATTCCCTGTGTGTGTGTGTGTGTGTGTTTGTATACATGTGTGTACATATGTGTACATATATGTACATGTACATGCATGTGAGTTTGTGCATGTGTGCAAATATGTGTACATTTGTGCATGTGTGTGCATGCATGTGTACATGTATATGGCGGTATACTTACCCATGTATGCACATATGGAGGCCAGAGGCCAATGCTGTGCTTCTTCCTCTGTCACGCTCCATTTTATTCTTCTGTGACAGGGTCCCTTACTAAACCTGGGCCTCTTCGTTTTGACTAGACTTGCTAGCCAGCAAGCTCCTGGGATCCACCTGTCTCTCTTCTACCCTAATACCTTGGTTATCAATGCATATATCCTTGCACCTGGCTTTTAAGTGGACTCTGGGGATCCATATCCAGGAACTCACTTTCCTCATTGAGCCATCTCCCAAGACCCTTGGATAATATTTTTTAAAAATAACTCTGGTGCTGGAGAGATGACTCAGTGGTTAAGAACACTGACTGCTCTGCCTGAGGTCCTGAGTTCAGTTCCCAGCAACCACAAGGCGGCTCATCATCATCTGTAGTGGGATTTGATGCCCTCTTCTGGTGTGTCTGAAGACAACTACAGTGTACTTATATATACATAAAATAAGTAAATAAATCTTAAAAAAAAAAAAAACTCTGGATTTCAGTTTCTCCATCAATAAAAATGAGATTGTATCAAGCACCCAATTCATAGTCTTTCGAGTATCCTGCAAGATAGCCAACTATAAAATAGTCTCTCCAACACTAAGCACAGGGTGCACATTCAACAGATGCTTCATTATTTTATTACTCTGACTGGGCTTATCTCCTAGGATCTAGAGTGTTTTACACAGTACAGGCAGAGTCAGTGCTTAACAGATACTTGTTGGCTGCCTGACAGCTGCTAGCCAGTGGCCTTTCCCCATGTCTGATACAGTGCAGTATTCAAAGACAAGAGTAGTGTGCCCATCCTTATGATGAATTCCCCTTTCCTATTTGTGCTGAGTTATGTTAATCAAGTTCACACATCTCACCCCTTAGACAGAAATACAGTGGCTCTAATTTGCTCTCTCCTAAGGTAGAGGTGGATGTGCATAATGCAGAAGACTGTAAAAAGTTAAAACTTTCTGGTATAAAAGAAACAGCAGGCTGCCTTATGTTCTCAACATTAGCATTTAAGCTCACTGCAGCTGAACTCAATTGGTATCAGTGGAGACGTATATCAAACAGTAGGAAGGCAAGTCATATCCTACCGCTGTCTTGCAGAATTATCATCAGGAATGGTGCCAATTTTAGCACAAATAAATGGTAGTTAGGGAAGTAGCTTGTATGATCAAGTCCTATAATGGTCATTCTTTGATTTAGGAATATGTGCTGAACCTGTCACTTTGCATAAGTTTGATTTTCAAAGGGAAGCCGGGAGGGGGCATGGTGGGAGGAATGGGGGGGGGCCGGGGGAGTGGGGGAGCGTGGCCCCATGCTGTGCTTTCTACAGTGAGAATGGCACAATACAGCACAATATACAATAACAAAACAGAGAAAGTTAAAGACCGTTCTGCTCGCTGTTTTATCCTTTCCCGTGTACAGAAAATAACTAAGTGGCAGGTGCATGCCTAAGGATTAAACTAGATACAGCCCAGAACACTATTGTCACTGTCACACGCCTCAGAACGGAGGCACTCCTAAAGCGGGCATCTTGTCAGTGGTCAGAAGACTGCTGGAATACTGGTTTCAATTTTATCTCTTTATCTCCTTTCTGAAGCAAGAGTGCTTTAGGAGACTCACAGATGAAGAATGGAAAAAACAAAACAAAACAAAACAAAAAACAACTGACTGTGTGCATTAGATGAAAGTGCGGTTGAAAACAATGCCTCAAAGACCACCATCTTCACCCCACACACATCCCCACATACCAATAAGGCAACAGAGACTCAGTAAATTCAAACAGCCATCCCAATGGCACAGTGCACTCAGGTCATATGATACCTGTATTTCAAACTGCCACTAAGTCAGAGCCAAATATGGCAGCCCATTGGGTACATGGAAAGAAACATCAGGTTCCTAGATACACAAACCTGCATAATCAGAACCTCTAACAGGGTATACAAAGTCCCAGGTTCTTCAAAGTCTCCCCAAGCTGATCAGATGCCAACCATCCAGGGACCAAGGCTCAGGAAACACAGAGCTGCCTAATCCTTGGGTGTGAGAGCAGGTTTAACTTGTCCACCATTTACATAACTGCTTTATCACAAATAACATATTTGTAAGGGTCATTTTCCATCACCCCATATATTTACTCTAGCTCTACCCTAAAAGCCCATCAAATTTGCCATACTTTGATTATTTTATTAAAACCTTTGTACGCATTGTCATCTTTCTTTCTCCCTTCTCCACAAAAGGATGATACTCAAAATGTAGGATTTTCCCTTTAAGAAAAGAATTTTGAGGGCTGGAGAGATGGCTAAGCAGTTAAGAGCACCAACTGCTCTTCCAGAGGTCCTGAGTTCAATTCCCAGCAACCACATGGTGGCTCACAACCATCTGTTGCTCTCTTCTGATGTGTCTGAAGACAGCAACAGAACTCATATACATAAAATAAATAAATCTTTAAAAAAAAAAGAAAAGAAAAGAATTTTGATTTCTTAATTACCTGATAGTGATTCTGTTCTATTAATAGTGTTATATATGTGAATATTAATGGGCAAAAAAGCATGTTCATACCAAGGCAATCATATACATGCTGGTTGCTTGCCATTCTCCTACAGTTATGAATATAGCCTGAGTATTGGCAATAGAAGCAACATTTGTCAACAAAAGGGAACTTGAAAATGAAATTCTCTCCCAACCCTACACTTCCTCTGTGGAGTGCATTTTGGATAATCTACCAAACCACCCTTGACAGAAACTATGGGAGCCACCTACATTTTCCAGAATTTATTGAAATTTTAGTTGCAAATAAAAGAAGGTCAAATGATTCTGACTTTGGTAGAAAATAACTTACTGGCTCATCTTACTGCAAACCCTACCACTTGATTCTGCCTATATCTAAGACTGAATCCGGCTCAGCAATGAAATAAAATAATTCTCCTGACTTTTTTTCCCTTTTCAAGTTTTCTCTATCATTGTCTGTTTTCTAGTTTTCCAGGTTTATACCCTGCTAGCCTTAATACCAATGAAAGAGACTCTCTTCCTAAGAATTTCAACAAGTCTTGACCTAGGCAGATCAATGTAATTTACTATCTGCCACTGGTCCAGTCACTGTGGCCAGGGTTATGGAACTCCTGAGTCGTGTGGACAAATATTGGCTGAATGGGATCAGGGGATGAACTAAACATCCAAAGAAAACTTACATGCTATTTCAAAAAAGCAAATAGGTGTAGGGAGGAACAGCATTATGATTTGAATCTGCAGAGTTACCTAAAAGCTCAGGTAGGATTCAACCAGTGGTGGTACTGAGTTTTAAGGTAATGCCAAGTGGGGAGATAACTGGGGGGATCCCTTGGAGACAATCCTGGCTAAGCTAAAATAAAACATTCCCTTTTTTTTAGTTGATTTATCTTGGGTATATATGATAGAGACCAGAAGTTAACTGACATAGCCAACATGATAAAAAGAAAAAAAAAATCAAATATTCTCTATTATTCTGGGTTCTTCGTCACCTCAAGTCTTTGATCCAAAGAATAGGTCCATTTCCATGATTTTATATATTTGACACATCTCTCCTTTGTTTCCTTTGCTTAGATCCTACCACTCTGACTTATTCTAAGTCCTGACTGTGCCTCTCCTGGAATTACACTGTCTCTACTTAAGAGTCCTACATCCACAGAGCAATTCAAATCTTATTATGGCATCACCTTGCTTAAACACCTGTCAAGCTTCACTGTGTATAGTATAATGAACAAGATGCTTAGAAAGATCTTTAAGGCTATGCAGGATTTATCTTGTTTTGTCTCACAACACCTTTCCTTACCTGTCTTAAGGAAGGTGATAATCAGAATACAAAAATAAAGAAAATAGCATTTCTGGATTCTTTCAGGCTTCAGCTTCTATACACAGAAACTTTTATACCCTTATTATAATCTATTTTACAGATAAGAAAACTCAGCCTTAGAGAGGCTGAGAAAGTTATCCAACACCACACCTACAAAAAAATGCTAATACTAAAATTATCTTACCTCTTTCTGTACAAACTTGGTGCCCTAACCGATGTTCAGCTCCCCAATCTTGCCATTCACTTTCCTTCTCAGGATGCTCTCTCATATCCAACTGGTCGACCCTTGTGTATCTTGAAGATCTACCATAAGTGCCTACTATTCAATAAAGTCTTCCTTGACATACGCTAACAGAGCACACCACGCTCGTTCTCATTACTTTGAATTACAGCAGGTAAGTTTAGAAATATAAATGTTTAAGACCATGAAATAGTTAAATATTAGTTTCCGTCCTTGTGTTGATGCTATGATGGTATACATAAGTGACCCCTAAAAAGTCCACCAGAAAACTCCTAAACCTGATAAACAGCTTCAGTGCAGTAGCTGGATATAAAATTAACTCAAACAAATCAGTGGCCTTCCTCTACACGAAGGACAGAC
>NC_034598.1:82439808-82448079 GCF_900095145.1 Mus pahari | reverse complement strand
ATGGGAATCTTTCGGGATAGCATTTGAAATGTAAATAAAGAAAATAATAATAATAAAAAATAAAATAAATAAATAAATAAATAAAAAGAAATAGTTAAATAAGTAACTATAATGGATATTACTATCAAAAGCCATAGAAAACATAAATAACATGAAGCATTGTTCTCAAAAGAAGGGGATGAGGAAGGAAAGATAGAGTACAGGATCCTAGAGAACATTCTTCCCACTCTGTAAGACAGTACAAATCCAAAAATATTGACACATGCACCATATAGAATAGTAATGATGAGAACATGGTAATGACACTAAGTTTAACATGCTAATGTTCTACTATAGATGACAGATGTATCTGCCACTAACTGTGGGTCATATACGACACTACTAAATGTCTGCATCTATATGTAAATGCATCACCACCTCATTCCACAAAATATATACATAATACTTACACCATGACTTAAGGAGAAAGAGATGAAGTTAAGAGGGGAGAAGAAAATATATACCATAAAGTGAGTATGATATAACTTTCTGAGTGGCGATTTCATTCTGTATCTTCTGTTCTTCATTCTGGTCCATTCTCTGTACTACTATACAGTGACAAATTTAACAGTGCATCAGAAGTAGAACCTACATCTGTCCAATCAGTTATGCATGCTACATACCACTTCACACAGCATCCATGCCCCGTGGCATGCTGACAGTATAACCACCACAGCAGATCTATCTCTGCAGTGCATTTTTGACAATTAAGTGCTAATTATCTAGTCTTAAATTGCATATAGCCATACATTCTACATTTCCTTCCCTAACCAAATTAATATCTCCTCCATATCTCTCCATGACAAGAAGCAGAAGATCAAAATTGATAAGGTAGGAGTCGTCCATCAGATTGCTTACTCTGAGGAGTTACTGACAATTATGTTCACTCTGGCACTCTAATGCTACAGAAAATAAAACCTTTGCACAATAAAATGCTTTGTCTTCTCATTTATGAATAGACTTGTGTTATTTGACTCAACCTTGTTCTTAAGATTTAGAAGGCTTAGTGGGATTTGTTATATCGCCTTCCTCTATTGTCTAAACTTGATTTTCATCAGTACTATTTTTATTTCCTTTCTACACAACAAGTGCGTTTGTATGTGTGAGTATGTACGTATGTATATAGGCACATATGTACATGTAGACACGAGTGTGCACCTGTGGGTAGAAGCCAGAAGTCTTCCTCAGGTGTCATCAAGTGACATCCCAGGTCACCGTATTGACCATGATTTTAAACATGGGTTTTAGGGATAGAATCCAAGCTCTTGTTCTGGAAAAGTAAGCACTTCACCAAAGGGGCTATCGCTATCACCCAGCCCCATAAGCAAGTTGCTAACTCCTGTTTAAAGAGTTTGGGTAGGGGACTTGTGAGCCAGCTCGTGTATAAAGGCTCTTGCAGCCCAGTCTGATGACCTGCATTTAACCTGCAGAACCCCCTTTATATGAAGGAGAAATCGAACACCTGCAAGGGGCCTGACCTCCACAAGCCTGCCATAGCGCACAAGACATAAATAGTTTCATTAACTACTGTGCTTAACAGAAGAGTTTGTGTAGAAAGAAAGTCACTAACTAAATATTACTTCCAAAATGCTTTTTCAGTGGTCTCTCATCAGTTAAGCCAGGACTCCACCCCTTAAACTCCGTCCTAGCCCTTTAACTTTAGAATTCTACGCTATTAAGTGTTAGTATGTTCGATTGCATTTTTCTGTTTAAAGAAACATTTTTTAGAAGTCTTGTGGTATGTCTCGCCTATCTCTCATGCCTTATTGATAGAAAAGCCTCATTTATAGATGGGAAAACTTACAAAACAAAAATCCAGAGGAACAAAAAGAAGGTGAAACGCACACATTTTTAAGAGTGAGGCAGAGTTTGAACCCAGGCTTTGCTCTCTGACTTTTTCTGGAGCCCTTGGACAAGCTGCTCAACCTCCCTGACTCTCTTCACCCCCAACTGTAAATCAGATGGGATGGGTACTACAGAGGATAATTGCCAGGATGTGTCAAGTCACACACTGAGGGGCAGATATGAGGTCACACCAAACCTTTCAGAGGGAGAGAAACTCCTTGAGACAATTTTATTTTTTCTGTATTACTAAAATGGCATACGTCTCACACTACTGCAAAATGAATACCACAAAGGGTTATTGCTGGATAGCTCTGGAGACGGTCCAGCCTCACCACTTAGTAACTGTGAAGCCTGGGGCAAGTGCCATAATGCTTGGAGCCATATTGTCCTCGATTATACAGTGGTGATAATAATGGGGCTCCCTTGCTATGGCTTTGATGTAGACTACGTTGCACGGTGCCAGGACATTGTAGGCAGCTAATAAATATTACAGTGATCACTGCTGTGCGGTTCTTACTATCACTATACGGTATGCCAAGTGGACCAAAAAGCAATCCGATGCAATTTCTTTTCTAATATTTTACAACTCGGATTTTAGAAATAATTTAGCACTTTGTTCAAAGGAATAGAAATTACAGAGGATTTAGTGTAATGGGGAAAAGCATATTTCCAAGGTAAAAAGTTTTGTTAAATGTTTTCTTCCAGGTTTTTGAACAACTCTGTAACTGGTTATTACTGCATCAAATAACTCTCTCTCTCTCTCTCTCTCTCTCTCTCCCCCCTCCCTCCTTCCCTCTCTGTATGTGTGAGTGTGTTCTCTCTCTCACTCTGTCTCTCTCTGTGTGTATATGAGTGTGTGTATGTGCATATATTATATATGCATGCATGTACGTATATCTGTTTATATGTATGTAAGTCTGTGGTACGTGCATGTGGAAGTCAGAGGACAACCTTGTGTGTCACCACCCAGGTTCTATTCATTTTTCCATTGACTGGTTGGTGTTCAGGCGATGGTTCTCGACCTATGGAGGGGCCACCTATCACATACCCTGCATTTCAGATATTTACATTATAATTCATGACAGTAGCAAAATTAACAGTTAAGATGTAGCAACAAAATAATTGTATGGACATGGGTCACCACAACATGAAGAGTTGTATTAAAAGATGCAGCGTTCGGAAGATTAAGAGCAACTGGTTTGAGCGGTCTCTCCCATGTGCCAGAGACTTACGGTGGACAGCAGGCTGGTTGGTGGAGGAGCTCTAGGAATCTGCCTCTACAGCATGGGAGTCCCAAGTGTGTAGACACCATATTCAGCTTTTTGCTTATTTTAGGTTTGTCTTTGAGGAGGAGAATGCTTGTTTTGTTTTGAGACAGTCTCTCATGTATAGCTGCTGATCTGGAACATCCTAGGTAGACCAGTCTGACCTTGAACTCATAGAGCTCTCTCCCCCTCTGCCTCCTGAGCGCTGCATCAGGCCAGCTCTTGGCTTCCTTTGAACATGCATTCTGGGTCTAAAATCCAAGTCCTCCTGCTTGTAAGGCGGACGCTTTACTCACTGGCTATGCCCCTATCAGCACTTTTAACATGTAATTTAATAGACAACGAATCCCTGTTGTGCACAGGCTCCCAGGATTATTTCATAAATATTGACCTCAAACCCTATTTACACTCTCATTTCCACCTCTAATGCAAACTTTGGTCAGGACCTAAGGTCTAGATCATGTATTTAGATGTGTTACGTTTTTAAGGTGAGAGGCAGGGTTATGGGCTTGCAAAGTAAAGAGATTAAGTCAAATTATCTTCCATAACTTAAATCAACTAAATTAAATTAATACGTGACAACAGATTGAAGCACGATATAAAACAATTGTCTCAAAAATGTATTTCATAAAAAGAACACGGACAGATTTTTTTTTTTCCTCCAGAAATCTGAGAAGGAATAGGCTAAGCTTGTACAATGGAAAAAAAAAAAAAAAAAGGCAGCTATTTGTTTTCAAAAGGGACTGTTGCATGAAAACAGATTCCTTCCCAAATTGAGCTTTGGGTGTGTTTGCATTGACTCTGCACTAAGAAGCCTGATTTGCATGGGCCACACATACTGAATGATTTGTGAAATTATGCTCATGTCTAGAGCAAAGAAAAAGCCCTCCTTTATTTATTTATTTATTTTTTCATTTCGGCACCATTAGACTCATGTGTCTTCTAACAGATCCCTACAGTTTTAAAATAACAATCAGCCTGGATGTACTGGCCTTCATCAATTTGCAAGTGGGTCTGGTGACGACCCCCCCCCCCCACCTTCATTGCAACTGGAATGAGAAATGCAGGGCTCTGACAGCCAGCATTGAGCATCACACAGAAAAAGTCTAATTAGCATTTCTGTGCTAATTAAAAGCAATGCTGGGTTAGTTCCAATATCATGCTTTTAAATGGAGGATGTCTCAAGAGAACAAAGTTGGTGGTAAAACGTGTTTCCAAAGGAAAAACCCCTTGAAAACTTTTCTAAGCGATGGGATTTGCTGCTGTTATTTCTGTCTCAATATAAGGGTGGACAACGTCCATTGCTGTGACTTCTTTTAATCAGTTTTCCACTTTCACTCTCTCCTGCTTTGCAAGCAGTGGGGAATTCAATGTGTTTTTCTGCTTGCTTAAATCCTCTGACCGTAGGCTTTCACACAAAATTAATTAAGGATTTTCTAAATGGAGAACAGGCCATGAAAGACAGAAGCAGTTCGGGATTTGCGGTCTTTCTTTCAGACAGTGCAAAATACACAGTGTACCAAGCCACTCCAGCCTTTCCTGGAAAAGAAAAATGTAGAGGCAAACACCACCTTGCCTGAAACCCAACAGTTCTTTCAAATAAACAGATGACGGCTGCTGATTAAATACCTTTTTCAAACATTGCCCAATTATTCCAACTCACAAAGGTTCTACATGGTGTTAAATCTGATTTTCTTTCCAAGCAGAATGTCGGGGGGGGGGGGAATCACGGGGAGGTGGGGGAGAGGGGGGAAGCTATTGTTCCACCACATTCCATTCCTGTTAAATCAACTTGATATACGCGATAAATTAAGTCTGCACTGCAGGTCAGTGAATTTCTATTAACTACTTATTATGGAAGAAAGGAAAACGGTCTAGTCAAGAACTCTTACACATCAGCCGAAGCAAGCTGTCACTCTGTTTAACTTTCACAATAAATGGGGCTCTGTCTCACGCATGTGAAAGAAAAGTGGGGGGTGGGGGTGGGGGGAATCCCATCATGGAGCATTTAAAGCTCTGATGGCCAATGTGTAAGAAGCTGAAGGAGCGGTCCGCCCTAAAGTGACTGCCCTTTCCCAACTTAAAAGGCTAGGAAGCTCTGGATTTTGATAAGATTTGCTGATTTATCAGGCCTCCATTCATAAACAGGCCTCCAGGGGTTTTGAAAGCATGGCCACCTGGTTGACATTTGTGTGGCCAGGACCACAAATCCACACCATCTGTTTCCTCCCCGATCCAGTGACTGGATGGTAAAATGAAACCTTCCCCTTTGAGTAAAGTCCCTAGAGAAGAAATAGCTCAAGGTTTCTCCATGGGAGATGAGCTGAGCCAGAGTCTGGGGGACCAACCTCAGAGAGAATTTCTGTGAGAGGATTAGAATTGCTGAGGGGCAAAAAAAAAAAAAAAAAAAAAAAGAGTCTGGGCCACCAGGCACACTGGGCTCTAAATACCATGAGCAGGCCTGGGCTCCTCAGGGAAGAAGTTACAGATGGAATGATGAACAGTAACGAAGTATGCAGACCCTGTCCTTCCTGTGTCCACCTTGCAGAAGGCCAGGCACCCGAGACAGAAGACTTCCTCCTGGGATGACTCCCTGGAAGGCTGGCTGTGTACATGTGGCTCTAACCACTGCTCACAGTGCAGGCGCCACAGTGCCTGCTAACCCTTGCTGATGTCTCACAATTCAGATTCCTAATAATTATTCCCAAAAGCCAAGAAGAATCCCAGAAAAGTGGGTGTGGGAATTAATGAGTGAATTCATCAACCCAAATGTAAATAATTGAAATTACAATAAAGTCCTTGAAAGCAAATGCACTCAGGACAAATCGAGGCACAGGTTTAGAAAATAGAAATGTTTGAGAAAACATATTGGGTTTATGTTACAAATACATGTGCATACACACACACACACACACACACATATTACAATAAATAATCACAATTTTTTTAAAAAGTGTTTGATGGAAGAAACTCAAAGTAAAGACCATGATTTCCCAAATGAAAAATATAGTAGATTAATTTTGTAGGTGAAATTAATTTCACTAATCTGTTAAAAATACTATTTCAACATGTAACCAATATTTTAAAAAAATGTATTAAATAGATGCATTGTACTTTCTTTTCTGTACTGTCTTTAAAACCTAGAATTTGCTACTTAGTATTTACAATAATGTTACTGTAATAATATAGTACCTATAATTATTCTCTGTTAGGATTAGCCACAGTTTAAGGTCTCAGAGAGTGAATGTTTGCTGTTAAGATCAAAATGAGCAATGAAAAAAGAAATGTCACTAGATTCACAGTTGAAGTCAGAGATGGAAATATGCAACCACACATCCCAGGGTGAGCCATGACATTCAGGTCAACAATGGACCACATCCAGAACAGTGCACATGCTGTGGTGATACTGGCATACAACGTACTGTGTCAGCCGTTGTCTAAAAACACAGTGAATACAAGTCAATAAATGTATAGTATTTATTAATGATAATGAACAGCTAGGTTACTAATTTATATGTTTACTATGATCTTAAAGTAAACTATTTAATGAAAATTTTAACTTTAGGACAGTTTGTCATGTTAGGGTGTTATTGCTATGAAGAGGCACCATGACCAAGGCAAATTTTATAAAGGAGAACATCAAATTGGGCATGCTGTACAGTGCATAATCATCATGGCAGGAAGCATGGCAACGTGCAGGCAGACATGGTACTGGAGGAGTCGAGAGTTCTACATCTTGATCCACAGGCAGAAGAAGGGGACTGTGTTCCATACTGGGCAAGCTTGAGCATATATGAGACCTCAAATCCCACCCCCACAGTGACATACTTCCTCTAACAAGGCTACACCTACTCCAACAAGGCCACACCTACTAATAGTGCTTCTCTCTATGGGCCACGCACTCACACAGAGTCTATGGAGCCATACTTATTCAAATACAACACATGTATATTAGTTAACTTTTCTCGCTGCTATGACAAAACGCATTGCAATGGCAAGTTAAGGAAGAAAGATTTTATTTTGGCTCACAGTCCCATGGTACCTCCCATCATAGTAGGAAAGTCATGCAGCAGGCTTGTCACAATTAATCTACAGCCTTGAAGCAGAGGGAATGGCTGCCAGTACTTGTTTGATTTATCCTTTTACACTGTCCAGGTCCCCAACCCATGGAATGATGACATCCACAGTGGAAAAGTCTTTGCACCTCTGGCAGTCCCACATGGGCATACAGAAATGTTCTTCTACTAGGCGGTTCCGGATCCCATCAAGTAGTTAACTATTGCACCGTGCTATACCTGCAGCAGGCTCACCATGCATTGATTAGCATGTCTTTTGAGTGCAGTTATCCCGTGTACTTGGCTTGCTCCCATGTAGTTTTATTCTTCATGGCCTTAGGAACAATAGTCTATATCATGTACTTAGGTGTCTTACAGCCTAAAACTCGATGGTCTATACTACTTTGGGTATGTATGAATGTACACTATGATGTTCACGCAAACGCAACACCACCAAATGATGCATTTTGCTGAATCATCCTGATCATTAAATGAGGCATGGTTCTGTTAAGAAGGTACAAAAATATTTTAGCACAAAGCTAAGTCCTATGTATTCCCCCCCCCCAAAAAAAATGAGAGAACAAAATGACGAAAATACAATGCTTCAAAAAAGAAGAAAAACTGAAAACAGCGAACATTGTCTGAAGGATGAGTTGATCCTGAAGACTGTGTGAATAAACTTCAAGCAAAAACTAATATGAGAAGATACAGACATGGTTTGAGGATATGTCTCAGCAGGCAAGAGCAGCCCTTCTATAGTATGGGGACTTGAGCTTGAATTCTCCATGCCCCACATAAAAAGCTGAGCATAGCTGTTTGCTCACCTCTAACCCCATCGTGGTACAAGGGCAGAGAGAAATAGGAGAATCTCTGGGGCTGCCCGATTGGAAGCATAGCTCGCTATTCAGGGAAAAGTCATGTTTCCAGAGAATGGAGTAGAGAAAGACTTGGAAAGATGCTGAATATTCTTTGCTAACCTCTACACTTGCTCATGAGCATGTGTACATGTGGACACATGAATGCTTCTCTCTCTCTCTCTCTCTCTCTCTCTCTCTCTCTCTCTCTCT
>NC_034598.1:82437684-82439679 GCF_900095145.1 Mus pahari | reverse complement strand
ACACACACACACACACACACACACACACACACACACACACACACACCAAAAGAAAGGATGCAGACACATGTCTCTACATAAGGTAAATAACAAATTCAAAGAGTTTGCATGGAGAAACATAAGGGAAACAATAAATAAAGGAATGGGCACCAGAGTTGTCCCAGCTTTCTCATTGGCAGCCTTCGGTCCTTGATGATGCTGAAGTAGCATTTACACAAACAATCACTGAGAGGCAAGGATTGTAAGGCTGGAGGAGGAGAGATGGAGGAGAGAGGGGAGTAAAGGAAGACTATTTTTCTGAGAGTCACCTTGCCGAGGAAAGGGGACACGCACTCTTTTGGGTTGGAATAAATACAGAGAAGCAGATTTAGAGGAAGATATGCAATCTAATAACAAGAATAAAAAAAGCCAAGAATGGGTTCGAAGAGTACAGTAGAACACCCAAGTTAAAAAAAAAAAAAAAAAAAAGAAGAGTATTCAGTAACCAAATCAATTAAAATTATGATAGGGGAAAAACAGGATAACCAAAATGGATCTTAAAACAGGGAGAGAAAACTTTGAATTGTTAAACTAACCAGAAATCAACATAAATGAGACCATTAGAATGATCGGCAGGAATAAACCTTGATTTGTGAAGTTTAAATTTGTGCCATTGCATGGGCAAGCTATTAAGAAAATATTGAAAGTAAATGTGTGGCCATAGCTGAAAGCAAGGGACCATTAATATTTGATGAGGTAGAGTTTAATGTCAATGTCCTTAGCTGGGAAAGAGAGCATGATTCACAGATTAGGAGGTATATACCTTCTTAAATATATCTACTAAGGTGCTATATAAATGTTCATGTATCATGCAGCATACAAGATAGAAACTAAGTAGAAAAATTATTTTTTTAAAAAAAATTGAGAGGTGTTGTAGTGTACCTACTTTTAGTTCTAGCACTTGGGAGTCAGAGGCAGGCAGAGCTCTGTAAAGCCAAGGCCAGCCTGGTCTACAGAGTGAGTTCCAAGCCAGTCAGGGCTACACAGTGAGCCCCTGTATCCAAAAACTATGTAAAATTTGAGCTATTGTTTTAGTTTGAAGCCTTGATATATACTTCTGAATATTATATAGGTCTAGTTCAGAACCAATCAGAGAAGAGTTGCATAGGGCCACTTGTAAGCTTTGCTTTGTCGCCTAGGTTAAGACCTGGATGGTACCCACTGAGAATCCCATGTTGAAGCCTAATACTCCAGAGTATGACTGTCTTTGAAGACAGTGCCTTTGAAAGAGTAGAAGTGAACACTGTGTCATTACACGCGGCCTAATTCAGTCTGACTAGCTCTCTTCCAAGAAGAAGAAATCTTGTCAAAATAAAAAGACAAGAAATGTCCAAACAAAGAGGAAAGGCCACAGGAGACATGTAGAAGGTAGCCATTGGCAAATCCACTGGAGAGGCATGACCTGCCAACACTGTGACCTTTAACTTCTGATCTCCAGATTATCAGAAAGTATATTCATATGTGTTGAAATAGAAATGTGTGGGGTTGGGTTATAGAGCTTTACCAAACCAATACAATCTACATTGAAACTCTTAGTGTGTGTCTGTGTCTATGTGTATATGTCTGTGTGTCTCTGTGTATCTATGTGTCTGTCTCTGTGTGTCTGTGTGTGTGTATGCCTCTGTGTGTCTCTGTGCATGTGTGTGTATGCCTGTGTGTGCCTTCATGGATCATTTATAAAACTAATCACATGTAAAAATGTATATATTTAAGAAAGATGATAACACCTAGAGATGTACTCAGTGGTAGTACATTAGAATGGGAAGCAGAAGGGAAGGGAATACACGCTGGATTCTCCAATTAAAGACTGAGATAATTAGAAATAAAGTAACACACCTTTAATCCCAGCACTCGGGAGGCAGAGGCAGGCAGATCTCTGAGTTCGAGGCCAGCCTGGTCTACAGAGTGAGTTCTAGGACAGCCAGGGCTATACAGAGAAACCCTGTCTGGAAAAAA
>NC_034598.1:82425237-82437569 GCF_900095145.1 Mus pahari | reverse complement strand
AAAAGTAGAA
This sequence comes from Mus pahari, assembly GCF_900095145.1. Classification (NCBI taxonomy): domain Eukaryota; kingdom Metazoa; phylum Chordata; class Mammalia; order Rodentia; family Muridae; genus Mus; species Mus pahari. The sequence continues at coordinate 82,437,559 of NC_034598.1, read as the reverse complement.
ACCAAAAGAAAGAAAACTACCTAAAAAGTAATAACAAGAATGAGTTTTTGAATGAAAAATAAAAAGTCTCACAAACTCTATTGAATATGTATATATATATGTATATATATATATATATATATATATATATATATATATATATATATATATATATATTATGTACAGACAGCACATGATGCCAATTGCGTTTGCAGATGTAGTAGTCCATTTGAGTTATGCCTTTGCCATGGCTTTGGGCAAATTTTGAACAAGTGTATGATTCAGCTGTGGCAGACGCTGATCTTAGCATGATAACATGTTGCATACTTGCTCTTGATAGTCGGATGCTTTGTAAAGCCTTACGAAAAGAACAATTTTAAACCCAGAGGAACATAAGGGAGAGAAGGCTCTTAACGCAGAGGTTTTAAAGGTCAAAACAAATGAAAACAACAAGGAGAAAACACTTGGTATTAAAGAGAAGGCTCACCATCTGACAGGTCCTCCGCAGAGTTCTGCTCGCCCCGTGTCTTCCCGAGGAGGCCTGTCTGAGGGATGGAAAGGCAGTGTGCAGCACGGGTGGATACACTGCATGACATCAAAAGATTCTTACCTTCTGGGTACCAAACAAACAGCAAAGAGATGCGATAGGCATCATCACAGCTCAAAATGTCAGGAGCAAAAGCTAATTCCAGGGTGAGTCTCAGCCACAGATTCCATAGGGAATGTCTCAAGTGGAATCTTAATTTATTATTACATTAAACCATAAAACAGAAAAATAAGACACTAGTACAGTGTTGTTGTCTCACAACAAGAAGACTTAATGTCACAAAACCCATCTGTATCAATACCTATTTCTATACAGGAAGTTTAAATGAAACCTAAATTGGAGTTCCGATATGATATTTAATTTTCTCTTGAGAATGACAGTATTTCGTGTGGGAGAATAATTGCATAGAGCAACGAAGTAAATTATTTCAGAAAGAGATCTGCTTTACTAGATATCAAATCTAGCATAAACTCCCTGACCTTTAGACTGCTGATACAGGATAGAAAGTCAAGAATAAGATGCCCACACAGAAGGGCCTTTTATACAGTAGGGATAGCATTTTAGTCCAATGGCATTTTTTTTTTAAATAATAAATAATTCATATTATCCACACAGAAAAAAAATTATACTCATTTTAGATCTCATGAGACAAATTAAATGTGCACTAAGGGTGTAAAGGTAAAATCAAATAAACAAAAAAAAATATTGTGAGAAGACCTGGAAGACTGTATGTGTTGCTGAGGACCGGGAGTTTATTCTTCTCTGGATGGAGAGCTGGAGAGCATCAAAGACAGGATGAAGCTAGTGAGCAAACCCAGCAAGGTGCTGGGCTGTATCCCTTTGGTAAAGTTCTGGTCGAGCATTCACAGGCCTTGGATATGCAGGCAGAGAGGTCAAGAATGGGGGCCCGCACGGAATACATGAAACAATCTCAAAGTCAAAACAAAACAAAACGAGAAGCTAAGTCTGCACACTGAAGGAGAGAGGTTACACTAAACGTAGTCAAGAGGCAAACAGATTTGGAAATGAGCATCCCTGATATAACGCAGGGAAAACTGGAGCGTGTGAGAGAAAGTTCTTCCCACGGGAAAAGCGTAGGAGAAAACTCCTGTCAATGACCAGAAAAGGTTCAAAGACATCCAAGCACACTGCTGAGGTTAAAAGTCTAAGTGGAAATGTTGTCTGTGCCCATTTGATTGGCAAAGTTTCAAAGAATAGTAATTGTTCATATTGGTCTTTACATACCCACTTCATATTTCTTCAAAAAGAAAAAGTAGGGGGGGGGCGTGGATAAAAATGTGTTTTAAAGGAAATGTTCATTAGTTTTCAAAGCACTTTAAGTGAACCTAAACAAATATTCTTAACCCCCAAACCTTCCCTTCAGGAGAAACTAATGAAAGAAATATAGGCTAAGGGGCTGGAGAGATGGGGTGGGTCAGTGGCATTCTTTAATAAACATTCTCAGTGTGGACTGTATGCAAGAGAATAGTGAAACCATTGGATTGGACCACTCCGTGGGTAGAATGAAAGGTTTATTTGGGGAATTTAAACTACCAAGGCCATCCTGGGGAGCAGGGGGGCCCAGAGGACAGCAGAAGGCAGCAAGTACCCCGTCAGTTTTAAGAAGGTATGTTGTGATGTGGTAGGAGGCTGTGGGCAGGAACAGCGTGGGAGTTGGAGTAGCAGGAGTGAGTTTATGGGTCAGAACGGCTTGGCAACTAGTGTTGGGACTTTAAGCTGTTGCAGGTTTATTTGAGTTCGTAGGGAGCTACCTGCCCTGTGGCCAGAGGTAGGTATCTGTAGGAGCAGTCAAAGGAAGTGATAGCTTTTCCTGATGACCATAAACCTGTTTCATGAGGTTCCCGAGGCATGCTGAGTGAAGGCTTTTGTTTATCCACTAGAAGTCTTTCTGTTAACCTGCGCAGAGACCAGCCCGAACAGACCCCAGACTATCATCTATGGTACTGTCAGCAGCACTGCCATTTTAGAGGCCCACTTTTGACCTAACGTAGAGGACCTGGGTTTGGGTTTCCAGAACGCACACCGGGCTGCGCACAACCCCCTGTAACTACAGCTCCAGAGAGATCTGATGCCCCTGGCCCTTGAAGGTACCTGTCCTCGTGTGCACATTCCTACAAAAAGACGCATACACTTACAAAAATCAAATATAAACAAAGAAAAATAAGAAATACGAGGTGAAAAAAAAAACCCACAAGAATTTGGTAAAAGATATTTTATTGCTTAAAAGGTCAAGCATCACAGCAGCAAAACACACATAGTGAGAATGCTTACTAAGTGGATTCTCCAGGAAGTATATAACCATACAAGGAATGAGTTAGAAGTACACCGGGTGGGTTAAAACGTGTTTCCACAAAGAGTTTTCAGTGGCTTAACACATATCAGAATATGCTATGAAGAGAATATGGCATTCATACATCTAAAAGATATGTTTACAAACAATTATGAACTATCTTAAGATTTTCATTTACATATGTATATGTATAGTTTGTATGTGATTACATAGTGTGAGAGTCTGCATTGATGATCAGCTTGTCATCATCTGGAATCCCCTGGCAGAGTCCTCTGGGCACGCCTGTGAGGATCTATCTCTCTAACCTGGATTCGCCCCTGGAAGTACCTGTGAAGAACTTGTCTGATTAGGATGTTTGAGGTAGGCTGACCAACTCTTGAGTATGGCTGGGGCTATTTCATAGGCTAGAGTCAGTCATGAACTGAAGAGAAAAGAGAGAGTGAGTCCAGTACCAGCCTCGGTACCAGTCTCTGCTTCCTGACTGAGAGCACAGGGTATGAGCCGCTGCCCCAAGCTCCTCTCCAGAGCTTTCCTGCCATGACAGACAGTGCAACCAAACTGTGAGCCAGAATAAACCGTTCATCCTCTTAGTAGCTTTTGCCAGGGTGCTTCATCTAAGCCACAGAAAAAGTAAAATATATAATCATAAAGACAAATACAGACATTTGCATTATGCCTTCATCTATTATTTTACATATTTGTCATATGATATATATGCAACTCATTATACAAAAGAGGATGCATGGCAATGTAGGAAGAAAGGAAGGTGAATAAATATCATTAAAACTATTAATACATAGTATAACATATCAAATATGCATACCTCNTTTTATCATTTTCTAAGATGCACTTTTTGCCTTTTAGTATTTCTGGAGTGAGAAAGACTCTTGCAGTTGGTGGATCTGGTGGCTCACAGTTAAGTGGTCTGGGTTTTCCTTTCATGTTATCCACAAACAATGGTTCCTAAGTGTATGAGCTACAGTGTTATAGAATATCATTCCCCTTGAAAAATGCTTTCAACCAGAGTCAATAATGGCACATCCAATTGAACAGTAGAAAGAACCTTTAAAAATCAGTCCTTTCCACATTTCTTTAAGTAGGTTTTTGAAAAGGGCATAGAAGGATTAAAGTGGACACATCAGGTCCCATCTAGTGACCAACAACCCAGCAGTGCTTTAAGTATGCAATGGGCCAAGGGGTTGGGAGGCCATAAATGAAAATCCACATATTTAGCCAAAAATTTCCCTCTCCTTTCAGTAGGCAAACTGAGTGAGGCCACAGCAAGGTTTTCAGCCTTGACTGCCCCCTCCCACTCCCCGGAGACCTCAGGCCCTAACCTTACGGTTTTCTTTCTTATATTCCTAGGAAAGTAGATTTCAACCTTCCTCATGCTGTGACCCTTTGATTCAGTTCCTGATGTTGTGGCGACCCCACCCATAAAATTATTTTCGTTGCTGCCTCATAACTATAGTTTTGCTGCTGTTCTGAATTTTAATGTAAACATCTGATATGCAGGATGTATTTTCATTGTTATAAATGGTCCCAAAGGGTCACAACCCAGAGGTTGAGAACCCCTGTCCTAGGGAACTGACAGAGCAGACAAAGGGCATCTCTCAGGGTCATGAAGAGAATGAATGTCCAGAACAAATGGAATTTGGCCACACTGCTTGGGAGGGAGAGGTCTTTGCTTGAACACCAGTGTGCCCATTTAAGATACTACCGTGATCTAATTCCATTCACAGTTGTTCAAAAGTCATCATTTAAGACCGTGAAATGGTGTCTGCATCATGTATCCATCAGCTTTAGACTGTAATTAATATGCAGAGAAAGGGGAGAGTTTCTTTAGAATCCTTCAGTGATCAAGGCACCAATACTCTTCCACAACTGAATGCCTTGTGAGTCTTATGATCTGAAGGCTCACATGGTGGTTCTGTCTCCCTCTCACCTCCTCATCTACCTGTATCATATCAAAGCTGCCCTTAGCTCCCAGCGCCTTTCCCTACAGTTAATGCTGGGACAGAACACGGTTATCTGTCACCACTGGAGACTCTTCTCACTGGGATTAGGAATGTGCCATGTGCCTGTTCCCTGACCTTTACTCATACATAGTCCTGTGTATTTCATCTCAGCAACGGCTTCTTGCCCGTTGCCTGCTCCATCTTCTTCCCATGCTGGATACTTCAGGAAAATGAAGGGAGAGGTTTAAGCACGCCATTGTATGTGATTAGATTAATTCCTATGAAATCTCTCAATGACACCCATTTGAGATTTGGAAGATTTTATGAGAAAAGATGGCTTTCACTTTGAAGATACCTGCCCCCACCGAAAAGATGGTAAAAGAAAACTAATTATTAACGCCGGGCCTTCATAAAGCAATGGCTCCCTTATTATTAAGCTTGGCACTTCCAGGTATACAATCCAGATAGAGATGAGAGAAGTGGATGAGGCAGAGCAAATAGACAAGACAATAGTGATTGATTGATCCTATCGAGACAGTTTAAAATTGACCAACTATAGAAAATCCAGGACCAATAAAAGTCACATGTTAGCTGAAGGTGGTGGTACACGCCTTTAATCCCAGCACTTGGGAGGCAGAGACAGGCGGATTTCTGAGTTCGAGGCCAGCCTGGTCTACAAAGTGAGTTCCAGGATAGCCAGGGCTTCACAGAGAAACCCTGTCTCGGAGAAACCAAAAACCAAAAACAAAAAAAAATAGAAAGAAAGAAAGAAAGAAAGAAAGAAAGAAAGAAAGAAAGAAAGAAAGAAAGAAAGAAAGAAAGAAAGAAAGAAAGAAAGAAAATGTCACATGGTAAAAGTAGCCTTTAATTTAATGGAGTAAATGGGGGTTGGGGCTGGGCAGAGAAGGGGGTGCAGATTAGGAAAAAGCTAGAAACTATATTGAAGAAATGTCCTTTCCTTTTGCTTTTGAAGAGTGATGGAGACAACATGAGTAGCTGTGATTTTTCTAAGCCTGGAGTTTTTGTGTATGGTTGTATACATTGTGAACCTCACAAAGGATCACTGGTTTTTTGTTTTTTGTTTGTTTTGTTTTGTTTTTTCATGAATTTTTTTATTATTATTATTTTCTTTATTTACATTTCAAATGCTATCCCGAAAGACAAAGGACCACTGTTAAGCAGTAGAGTTGAATTTAACTGGTCTACAGAACTACCATTGTCTGGAATTAGAAACATCTCCTTTGCCTGAAGGAATGTGTCTGCCTGGAGAGATGGCATATTTCTAATTAGCACATAATAAGTCTTAATGGCTCCCAAATTCTTCCCGACTCCATCCGCAAAGAAGTAGAGAATCTAGGTCTTCCACTTCGTCGTCTGTAGAACACTGGGAGCACAGTAAAATGGCAGCCTCTCTCTTCTGCCCTTTAAAAAGCTGAAACTCAGCTGCCATGCTGGGAGGAAACCTAGGCAACTTGAAAATGTTCCATCCAGGTAGTCTGTCTGCCAGTCCCAACTGGAGACCTGGCCAACAGCCAGCAGCCAAAGACGCCGCTCGGCTGCTGAGCCTCCAACCTTCTTGACTCTCTACCAGGGGCCTGGGACACAGAAACATAATACCTAAGTACTTTCAAGCACTGTGGCTGCCTCCTGCAGCTTGCTTAGGCATGGCTGATTGAGGGGCACTAGCTATCAGCTATCGGCTGTCCAGAACACTCTCCATCCAGGAGCTCCTCAGTTCCCTTAGAGGTTCTACACAAGCTGCCAGTTGCCTGACTTGAGCTGTGCCAGGATTTGACCACCAGCTCGAATCCTTAACCTCAAGCATGCACTGTCATTATTCCAACTTCGTGGGGCCAGCTGCCCTTGCTCCCTAATGCTCACAGCTCACATTTCTCAGCTTGGCTCATCTTCGCTGACTGCCTCATCTCTCTCCACTCCTGCTGTCTCTTGGCTCTGGATATTTGTCTATGCAGAGGCTTCTACCTGGATGTTTCCTCCCTGTCCACCTTAACTTCCACAATTACCTTCTTCCCTTCTAATCCAGCATTCTAATTTCAATGCTACCAAGCAATTCTGAAGTCACTTAAGTCTTTTATACTTAATGGCTTATAGCATGGAAAGAGCTACATTATCATGCCTGGTGGCTTCTATTAGAGAGTCTAGATACATCTCCCCACAATGGCAGAAACGGAGGAAGCAATTCCAGAACCTTCTACCTTGATATAGTCACATCATGGTCTCAGATGAAAGCAAGAGAAGCCATTCCTACAGAGGAAGACCAAGTTAGCCCTATCCCAGAAGAGCAAGGTCCAACGTGATAGACTTTGGAATCCTTTATACTAGAACCTTGGAGTAAGCAGAAATGGAAAATAGGCCCCAAGTCCCTTCTTTGGGCTGCAGTAGTCAACTCTTTGGCTCTTGTGGCAGCAGTGGGCTTTGGCAATTACTAAGCTTCGAGTTAAACTTTGATGGTTTAGCAGGAATTGCTCAAGAGACAAGGAACTCATTCCTTCTCCAGTTGACTTCTAAATAGGAAATACTATGAAAATACTAAATTTGATTTAGAAAGAAAAAAATGGTACACAAGATGAATAAATAAATAAACAAAATAAAATAAATGTTGGCCTCAAATATAATCTTTTGGGTATTATGAAAGGAATGGGGCTTAATCTTTCAAATAACACTGATTAGGCAAAAATGATAGAGCATGAATGTCAAAGAGACTCTAGGGAATAACTGGGAAGTTGATAAGACAGTCTGGGGGTTTCTGATACACTTCTAAACAATCTCAAACTCATTCTCCGACACAGTACAGTCTATGGGCATTGCGTGTGGGGAGATAGATGTTTGCTTCAGATTCAGCTTTGAAAGTTGTAAGCAAACGTAAACAGATTCTTTCCCCAGTGTCAAAGGCACCAGCAGCATGTCAACAAGTCTTTCAGCCAGGAAAACAATTAGTTATCTGAACTGACTGATGTCCATCTGTCTCACTCCTCTCTACCTGCCTATCTCTTCCTCCACCCTGGCATCTCTATTTTCTCTGTGTGGTCCATCCATGCACCAACTTTCATTTCTTTTCTTCCTACACATCTCCTTTCAACCAAATGACCTATTCGCTGTACTTGCTGGACCGTGGTAGAAATTCAATTCACAATTTGGGGCTTGAGAGAGAGAGTTGTAATCTAAGGCAGGCTCTATCCATCCACATTTCCAGACTGTCTGTCTGCTGGGACAGAGAGACGTGAAAGGTGGGTTTCTGAAGATGAAGAGAGAGGAAGGATGCTCGGGAAACCAAGATCTAACATGGTAAAGAACAAAATCAAGCTGAACCCAGGATACTGCTTTTCCTTCGGCCCTAGGCTCATGAGGAGAAGGAGTAAGAGACACACCTGCAAAAGCAGAAGTCAAATTGCAAGTGACCTCGGATGACAGGCAAAGGGGCTAGCCTCTACTCCCACCACAGCAAGCCAAGGCTTCCTCTGATGGCATTTTCCAGATCCCTCTTCCTCTCATTAGAGCCAACTCTCTCCTCTTGTCACTAGTCACCAAAGAAAATGCTGTATTCTTTATTGTATTCTAGATCGTAAAAGTGAGTAAGAATACCTACCATTAAATCACATGCACTGCCTGGGTTTCTATTAATGGATAACAGATGTTGGTGACTCTAAATGAAAATAACATTCAGTTTTGATTATCTAAAAATATAGTTCAAAGATTATTTTTTAGATAAAAAAAATGACCTAGATATAACTCCACTATAGATTTCTCGAAATAAGTAATTTGAGACAGAAAATCTTTATCATAGAGATCTTCAAGAATCTCAGATAAATACTTATGTTAAATAAAGTCTGTCTAGAAGTCCTTGATTTGTGATTTCTTGATTTTCTGTTATAAACCCTTTAAATTCATAGGAACACTCAAAAACCCAGCCTCTGTGGAATACTGTCCAGCAGGATATGCAGAAAGAAAGCTGTGGTGTTTTGAATAAGAAAGCCCCCCATAGGCTGGAAGATTTTAGTGTTTGGTCTCCAGGGAGTAGCACTATTGAGGATGTGTCCTTGTTAGTGTAGGTATGGTCTTGTTGGAGTGGGTGTAGCCTTGTTGGAAGAAGTGTGTCCCTGGAGAAGGGCTTTGAGGTTTCAATTGCTCAAGCCAGACCCAGTGTCTCTCTCTTCCTGCAACCTGAGGGCCCAGATGTTGAACTCTTAGCTCCCTCTCCAATATCATGTCTGCCCACATGTCACCATGCTTCCCACTATGATGACAATGGAATAAACCCCTAAACCGAAAACCAGCCCCAATCAAATGCTTTCCTCTGTAAGTGTTGCTGTGGCTGTGGTATCTCTTCACAGCCGTGGAACACCGGCTAAGATGGAAGCTCTCATTCTGTAAAGTCAGTTTTCCCTTCTTTCTTAGGAAAGAAAGTTGAGAATAAAAGGCAATGGGATAAGTCTCCAAGAGAGTTAATCAAGTGGTGGTGGGGATGGGGTGAAAAGATGGCCCAGCAGTTAAGAGTACGTGCTGTTCTTCTGAACTTCCTCAGTTTGATCCCCAGCAGTCACATTAATTGGTTAAGAGATACCTGTGACTTCAGATCCAAGAGATCTGATAACCTTTTCTGGTCTCCCGAGGTACCTAGATCACTGTGGCACAGACATAGAGAGAGACACTCGCACACATACTAATAAATTCAAAAAATAATTTAAGACTTTTAAAATAGCCATTTGAGAATTAAAATGTCATGTGAGACAAAAAATTATTATTTTTTTTACAAGTAGAAACCACAATAAAAGAATGAAAGTGGTACTGAAGGTGGCAAGAGCAGCCATTGGCTAAGCTGACAGGAAGTTAAACAGGGATAGAGGTAGAACCAAAAAAAGAAATCAGAACTGCAACCAGGATGTCAGCTTGGAAAGCAAGAGAGATGAATGAGGGGTTCAGCTTGGAAGCAAAGGCCATAGGGAAGATGCTGTAGCTATGAGTCTACCAGGAAGATGAAAAACCTAAAATACAACTTCACCCTAATGGCAGTCACTCCCCTCTAAAGGTCTGGCCTCTTGGGTACCTTAAGATAATGTGCGCAAGTGAAAGCCGTGACTTCAGAGTAAGCACAAAGACAAAGCCAGAGTGGCAACGCTTCATCCGTTGCTAGGCAGCTATGGTCAAGTTACTGCATTTCTCCTTGAATTTTATTTTTAAATTCAGTCTTGCAGTATCATTACAGACATGGCTCCCTCCTGACATGGCTGCTCTGATGACAGCGTTCCAGATGCCCAGTACTAGATGGGACACACAGCAAAGTCTTGGCACATTCAGTTAAATATCACTATTCCCGCTGCTGTTTAGCCCAGAGGAACCGACTGCCTACGTAGTCCTGGAGATGAAGAGAAATACACACACACACACACACACACACACACACACACACACACACACACACCCCTCAGAAAAGCTAAAGAACAAGTTGTTTTAGAATCAAAATAACTGCACATTTGACACAAAGGGCTCCAGCCCACCCATGGGCATGAGTTGTCAGACAGTTTGTGTTGCTATCTAGGTCCCACACATCCTGGTCAGAAGTTTCTAAGTAGTGTGTGTACTCAGTCAGCTGATGAACCTGCCAGACTCTGCCGTGGTAACTCTTTGTCCCTGAATCGTGACTACAACTCATTTGTAACATCAGCCTCCACTTATTTTAGCTGATGAACACCAATGGGTAGGTACTACAGAAATGGCTCAGTCCATAAAATAAACATGCTTGTTTTACAAGCATGAGGACCTGTTTGATCTCTACCATACACATAAAGAGCTAGGTGCCTGGAATCTCAGGGAAGCAGGCAGATTCCTAAAACTAGCTGAGTGAGGCAGCCTAGCCAAACCTATACATTTTAGGTTCAATGAGAAACCTTGTGTTAAAAGGTAAATGAAGGGCTGGAGAGATGGTTCAGAGGTTAAGAGCACCATCTGGTCTTCTAGAGGTCTTGAGTTCAATTCCCAGGAACTACATGGTAACTCACAACCATCTATAACAGGATCTTGAGCCCTCTTCTGGCATATAGGCATATATGCAGGCAGAACACTATTCATAACAAAAAAATGTTTTAAAGAGCAATAGACAGATTATTGACATCATCCTCTGTCTTCCACATTCATTTATTCATGTATGCACATGTGTACATGCACACGTGTGCGTGCATATGTGTGCACACATGCACACACGCATACACATACACACATATACTACATATAAACACACAAAAATCCAGTGAGTATGTGTGATTTTGCTCCAGGTATGTTTCCACTCAATATAAAATAAATTTATCCTAAACAGTTAATATTTTTGTGTTAAGTTTAGAAAAAAAAAGCAATATTTATGTGTCTGGTGAAGATAGGGAAGTATTTAAGATTTAAGTGCGTATGGCCTATCCGTGAATATGACAGATTAGCTTTTAGATTCCCATTTAAAGGTTTAATTGAGTAATGGATTTTTAGACCATCACCTGTAAGTAGAAAGATACAAAGAATCTAATCAAGCTTAAAAGTATTGGAATGGTTCAGAGAACACATGATTTGTTATTTATTAGATTCACTGGCATTGTTAAAGTTTGTCTGGTACTTTGGGAAACTGAAAAAAACTTAAAAGGAAAACTGAATGTATTAAATTTATACATGGAGTTTAAATACTTAAGGAGATTTTATTAACTGAGTTGTAAAGGGACCTGCCTGCGAGTTAAATGTATTCAACTTAAATGGTTCAAACATTATTCAAAGACTCCCTTGAAAGCAATTGTTAAAATTTACTAGATTCATAAATCAAATAATAAAATGTGTAAGGTGAACTTACAGGTTTGTAAAATGCTGGGTTTTTTTTTAATGTACTTTTAATAAAATGAATATTAAATTAAAACCTTAAATAACAGCAAGGACTTTTTCTCTGCATGAAGAACAGCTCTCAGATTTAAAAAAAAAAAAGAGTCACAATTGACACGGAGATCGCATAATTGCAAATGTGCCTAAAACTGAAATCTGTACAAGTGAGATGAGAAACAAGATTGAAAATTACTTTCCTAAACCAGAACACACACCCCCATTACTTAAATATGTAAGCAAATAGGCTTATTGTGTTCTAGACAAAATTATGCACTAAAATGACATGCTAGCGGAATGAATTGAACTACAAAGAAAACAACACATTAGACTCCAGGTTGTGCAACGTGATTCACAAAAGAACAAAGTTGGTCTGGCCTCAGAATTTCTTGTTCTAAGGGCAATAGCTGAGAGGCTATGGGGCTTATGGGCAAATGGTTTCTATCTAAGTACTTCATACTCCTTAGTTGCTAATTCATCTAAGAAGGCACAATATGGGCTGTCTCATCTTCCACCTAGCATGCTTGAAGCCCTGGCTTCCATTTTCCTAGCACCACAAAACAGAGAGTGGAGAAATAGGAACACTCCTCCATTGCTGGTGGGATTGCAAGCTTGTACAACCACTCTGGAAATCAGTCTGGTGGTTCCTCAGAAAATTGG
>NC_034598.1:82416920-82425226 GCF_900095145.1 Mus pahari | reverse complement strand
GATGGATCTGGAGGGTATCATCCTGAGTGAGGTAACCCAATCACAAAAGAACTCACATGATATGCACTCACTGATAAGTGGATATTAGCCCTGAAACCTAAAATACCCAAGATATAATCTGTAAAACACATGGAACTCAAGAATAAAGAAGACCAAAATGTGGACACTTTGCCTCTTCTTTGAATTGGGAACAAAACTCCCATGTAAGGGGTTACAGAGACAAAGTTTGGAGCTTAGATGAAAGGATGGACTATCCAAAAACTGCCCCACACAGGGGTCCATCCCATAATCAACCACCAAATGCAGATACTATTGCATAAACCAGCAAGATTTTGCTGAAAGGACCTTGATATAGCTGTCTCTTGTGAGGCTATGCCAGTGCCTGGCAAACACCGAAGTGGATCCTCACAGTCAGCTATGGGATGGAATACAGGGGCCCCAATAGAGGAGCTAGAGAAAGTACCCAAGGAGTTGTAGGGGGCTGCAACCCTATAGGTGGAACAATAATATGAACTAACCAGCACCCCCAGAGCTCGGGTCTCTAGCTGCATATGTAGCAGAAGATGGTCTAGTCAGCCATCATTGGGAAAAAAGGCCCCTTGGTCTTGCAAACTTTATATGACCCAGTACAGGGGAACACCAGAGTCAAGAGTGGGAGTGGGTGGGTAGGGGAGCGGTGGGGTATAGGGGACTTTGGGGATAGCATTTAAAATATAAATGAAGTAAATACCTAATAAAAATAGGAAAAAAAAAAGAATCAGTTCCATATTGATCCAAATGGACTGACTTCAGAACATTAGCGTATGCAACAAGGATCTTACCAAATAACAAGGAAAACAGTCCACTCACATGTGTTTATTCACTCAACAAATATGTAGTGAATTCCAATTGAGTCATGATTTTAAAAGGCAAGATTTTCTCTGCTTTGGAGGTTATAATCTATGAGGGACTGTCTCAAATATGTAACCATGACATGCTTCAGTGATAGAGGATGCATGTGGCAATAGCAGATGTACTGGGCTTCCAGCTCAGATATCAGCTTTAGGAAAAGACTCCTTTGGAAAGTTCTATATCCATCCAAAAACAAGTCAGAGTTACATGGGAGTTTTAAAACTACCTAGGTAGTGATGGGAAGCAGGAGGTGTGGATTAAACCAGTGGAGCATAATGTATTAGGATCCAAAATAGAGAAAAGTAGAGAGAGCTAGGTTACAAAGAATCCCATGAGTCACGATGGAAACTCTGAACTTTAGCTCAAAACCAACAGAAGAAACTGGATAGTTGTCAGTAGCACAATACAGTCTAATTTCTTTTTACAAGATGATTTTGAAATAAGGCGGGGAATGGGGGGGAACTATATGCCCAAGGGAAGTAGGAGAATGATGTGTTAGAAGGCAGCTATAAACATTCAGGAGTTGATGGCCTTGCCTGACTTACATGTCTGAGGTTGACATGGAAAATATATCAGGAAGTGAATTGACAGGACTTGGGAATTAATTATCTAATTTATTTACTGCTGTGTAACCAATTACCACCAACTCTAACCAAGAACATTGATATCTCTGTTTCTTTGGAAAAGGAAGCTGGCAATGGTATAACTGGGTCCACTGACTCATGGATATACCCAAGACTACAGTCAAAGAATTGGACATGGTCTCCATTAAAGCCTCAGCTGGAGGAAGGCCTATTTTATAGCTCACATGGCTTTTGACAAGATGCAGTTCCTTGCTATCTGGGCTTCTCCAACACTTCAGCCTTAAAACAAAACCAACTTAAGCTAAATTTGCTAGCATGCTGGAAATCACAACTTTTATATCAACTAAACACAATTTATCATTCAAGTGGCAAAGTGAATGCCATCGACTGGTTTTATCAGACTCTATTGAAATGGAAGGGGCTATGGAGGGGCATGGAGAGCAGAGGTAGGGTCTATTAGCAGCCATCTTGGAGTCTGTCTAGATGTGTAGGTTGAGATGAGTAAGAAAGACGGGATGACTTTGCACCAGGAACATGGGAGTAATGATTAGCTACTGCCAAAAATAATGAGGTGAGCTTTAGACCGATTGTGTTCGGGGATTCTGAAGCAAATTCATGTAGAATTCAAGAATGCATGTAAACACATGCTGGAGTACAAGGTTGTGCTGCTTAAACGGGCCATTAAAGCTTTGGCTGTAGACGCTGTGAGCAGGGAGGACAGGTAAATAAAGCCCTAAGGCATATGGGATGGAACCACATTTATGGCAAAGCTTCAAGGAAAAGCATAGTGAATGTGAATCTCCAGAGATGAACTCTGCTCATCTGGATTTTTTAAAGCAACACTGGTGATTATGATATGCAGCCAAGCTTGAAACCTGCTGAATTGCACTAACACAAAAAAGATTAAATACTCCTATGTCTAAGCTGCCAGGGTGGTTAGACCCAGAAGGTAGGCTTGCAAATAATCTTTATTTTCTCCTTTGAGCTTGTTTATATTTTCAACCTTAACTATATCTTATTCACTGGGAAGGAAATCAACTTTCTTTTTAAAAAAAAAATAATGTTTCTAGCACAAATATGGTTAACATAAAGAGTATAATAAAATTAATTTATTGACAAAGTAAAAAGCATATAGAACTTAAAATACATCCATTTTTGTCTGTTTAGATTTCCATATTCCTGGTAACATACAAAACTAATAGCACCGTTCTTAAGTGAGGGACTGTCTTATACTATGAGTTGAAATATAAATTTGAATACTTTTCTGGAAAGCAATTTGACAAAGGGTGTCATTATCCGCAAAGCTATTTATACGCTTGGATTGAATTCTACTTCCAGGAACTTAGCCAAAGCAAATAATCAAAGATATTAATATAACAGTTCTCCAGGAGGGATACATAGAGTATTAATGACAGTAAAAATTTAAAAAGGGATGTTAGATAATTGGAGATGATTAAACAAATGGTTCATAGGCATGTCACCATAATGCTGACCCACCTCAAAATAGATACAAAATACTCCATATTTCCTCAAATGATTTATCCCTCCATGCTATAATAGTTTATACTATATTATATGCTATTATTTATTTAATATATGACTAATAATTTAGATCCCAGTGCATGAGATGAGTAAGTAGGGTGCCTACTGATTCGCCAACACAGCACAAGCTATAGTCCTGGTGCTTTACCCCAGCAATAGAAACTCTACATTGTACAGTTGAGTCTAGATTCTCCAATTTCTTCCTCTCGTTATCCCCTCCTTGATTCCGAGGTGAATGGAGGAGGAAGTTAGGGAAGAAGAGGGCCATGACTTTCAACCCTCAGCAGCTCAGCTCTTTACCTGTGTCCCCCATCTCTAACTGTGCCTCTCACCCGCTGTCACCTTCTCAGAAAAGCTCCCCTAAAGCAGCCCATATTGAAAGTCACAGATATTTCCTGGGCTCAGAGGTCCTGGAGAGGTTTGGTGTCAGATCAGGACACTGGACCTGAATCCTGGTTCCCTATATGGTGCTTTCCTCCAGTAGGCTCTGGTGGCTTACAGCCGTCCTCCCTCAAAGTGATCTCCCTCACAGCTCCTTGTGCATCCCTCCAGGAAACCCAGTCCACTCCAAAGCCGAAACCATGGACAGGCCTGTTCTACCTTCCCCATCACTCATCTCACATCAGGAGAGGTTGATCTTCTCAGAGTGCAAACCTCTAAAAACAAAACCTGCTTCTCTTCAAGGCAGTCACATTGTACGTCTGTCTGCTTTGCTTCTTTTTATGATTTTTGGTTTGTTCCTTCTGTAATTCACAGTACAAATTATATCTATTTATGCTACACCGTTTGGTGCTATAAAACACATATCCATTCTGGAATGGTTAAATCAAGCTAGCTAACAAGTACTAGCTTACAAACTTATTTTCCAGCTTCATTTTTTTTTTTTCTGGGCTTTAGAGACAATACACAGCCCAGGGTGACCTAGAACTTGTAGTCCTCCTGTCTCAGATTCCAAGCATTGGGACTGAAAGCATCCACACAAAACACATCTTACCTTGTCATATTTAATCCAGATTTCAAACAGTTTTCCATCTATGTGATAAATAGCATTTGCATGTGTCCATACCCTTGAGTAATAAAATTATCAGAAACAGCTTTTCTGAGATGTATAACAACCCTAACCTTCACAAAACTCCATTAAGAACAAATAACTATGAGAATAATAGGTGTATCCTCTATCAACAGATAGTATTTTTTCTTATTTTACAATTATAGACTTTACAGATATCACAATGGCCATTAAAATGATTGAAAGGTTGGTCCATGCTTTTCCGATGTAGAGTAGGTGAATAAAAATAAAAATATTATGGCATGTGGCAGTGTGAATAAAAATGGCCCCATAGGCTCATAGGGAGTGGCATTATTAGGGGGTGTGGCCTTGTTAGAGTGGGCGTGGCCTCGTTGGAGGAAGTGTGTCTCAGTTTCTTCCTGCTGCCTGTGGCTCCAAATAGAGAACTCCCAGCTCCTTCTCCAGCACCGCCTGCGTGCTGCCATGATTCCAGACATGAATATAATGGACTAAACCTCTGAACTCTAAGTTAGGCCCAATTAAATAATTGCCTTTATTAAAATTGCCATGGTTGTGGTGTCTTTTCACAGCGATAGAAACCCTAAGACATGACAGAATGCAATATGTTAGTTGTGATAAAAATTATGTGATGGAATATAGTTTAAACCCCAAACAATAATAATAATAAAAAAAAAGGTCTCCTGGGACACCTAGCAATAAGTAAAAGTGGTAATGTCTTAAGAACATATTCCTCACTTTAAATGAGTTGCTTAGTTAAAACAAACTAAAGAATTATATGCCCCAGTTTTCTGAAGTTGGAAGGCTGAGTTTTATTAATTGGGAGAGCTGACTGCATATTTTAGGAGCTTCGTGCTCTTTAGATCTTTGTGTGAAGAAGGAATTTACTGACTTGGGAAAGAAAACACTGGAGGTGTGTAAGGGCAGGGTAAGGGCAGAGCTATAAAATGGTTAGCTCAGGGATTATTGAGTAATCGTCCCTGGATCAATCATCTGAAGCTAGGGTTTGCTCACGTTTTTTCTAAAACTATTAATGTCTAAGGACGCACAGCATCGCAAAGAAGAAATTGGCTTAGGGAAGGCAACAGAACAGCTAACCACAAAGGCCTTGTATGTATGTGCTCAACTGTGCAGAGCTGCCGTTCTGTGAGGCGGCAATATCTCATTCCTGAAAATTGTTCAGCAGGTCATAAATGTGACCAGGTGGCCATCTTTCTAATTATGCAAGACTGACATCCTCTAGAGAAAGCAAAATAGCAAGAGCTTTAAGGGGTGTGGAGTACATCTCTAGAGACTCTGAGGAGCCTGCCCAGCCAAGGTATGGGGAAGGGCTGAGTACAGATTCTGAGGACGGAACACGGGCTTTGGCCTGATCTGCTCCGTCCCGTCATATTTACAATAAAGAGATACCAACGGTTTCTTTAGTTTGTCAAGTTCTCCAACCACATCATCAACACCTGGAGTTTCACATGAACCTCTCACCTGAATATCTGAGCAAGGTAAATGGTGCTTCAGTTAGTATCCATTGTCAAGTCTGGGGATTTAGCTCAATGGAAGAGTGCTCGCCTGGAAAACCTGAGGCCCTGGGTTCTACCCTCAGCTCTGGGGGTTGGTTGGGGTACAGAGGGGGTTGGGAGTATGAAAAAGTGTCCATATCATTCTGGTTACATCTAAAGGCCCCTGCCCCAGCTCCTCCATAAAATAACTTTGTAGGACTAAGATGCTCCGTGAGAAGCACCAACAGAAGGGCAACTTTGGGCCTCTACAGACATCTATGCTTATTGAAATCCACTTGTGCGCATGAGAGTCACTAGAACTCACCATTATATGGGGAAAAAAATGGGCTTTACAGTGATGTCCCTCAGGTTGCGCCACAGAACCTTCCCGAAGCAAAGAAAGGCATGCATCACCGTAAGCAGTATGCTGTTCATCCCTGGGCTGTCCTTGTGGAGTTTCTAAGCATGGCAAACAGATGGGCCCAGCACACTTGAATTTCACATGAATGACGATGTTTTAGTGGGAGCATGAACTGAGGAACACGTGTGGTATACTTTGCTTTAAAAAAAAAAAATCAATTGTCTAAAAGTCAAGTCTAGAAACTGACACTGTCTTTGGAAATCAAGATTTATAAGGTCATTTTGATATTACTGTTTTTCCCTCTCCTTTTCTGGAGTTTTCTATCTAAGCAGCTTCTAAGAATTGAATTTCACCAAGTATGTTATCTAAAACATTCCCCATTGCCCCCCACCCCACCCCTACTTTTCGGTTCTTTGTTATGTGGTCGGGTAACTCACAGAAGACTCAAAGGAAGGGGAAAAGGAATAGATAATGCATTATTGCAGTTATTTTCTCTTTCAAATCATCCCATTTCCTCCACATCTATCTCCAGAATTAAATACTAGCCCTATTACAATGATTGTTTGTGTTAAGTCTATTAGAGATTCATTTTATTGCTACTTTCGAAAGTATCTATCTGACAGACGATCCTGGAAATACCAAAAATGTCCTTGCCAGGATTCATGAGGGCCAATACAGACAAGCACAACTGCCACAGTCACCCCTGTTTATATATCACAGGATGAGTACAGCCTGGCTATAGGACTGTTGCCAGGGAAGAGGAAACTGTACATCACCTCTCAGCATCCAGAATTTATCTTTCAACCTACCCTTGCAATGTCAGGTCTGGGAGGTCCTTATATTAAACACAAATCATAAAATATTTGAAGAATGACCATGACAAACCATAATTCTTCCCTTAATCCAATGCCTCTGTTGTCATTTTTATCTGAGGATTTTTTTTATACTAGTTTTCGTTGATGGCAGAAAACATGGGAGGGTAAGAGGGTTACATTAAGTGAAGAAAATATAATTTTAAAAAAATGGAAGGACAAAAGAATCTTACCTTCAAAGGACTTTTAAAACAATTTATTTCATCCCATTTGTTAGGTAAACACGAAGCAAGTTGCTAGGATTCCATCATAGAAGACAGTGGGATGTGGAGTGTGTGTGTGTGTGTGTGTGTGTGTGTGTGTGTGTACATACTGTATACCTGTTTACACATGTGTGCAGAGCCCAAAAGACCAGAGAAGAGCCTCAAATGGGATTCCTTAGGAAGCATCTACTTCTCTAAGACAGGGTCTCTCATGAACCTGGACCTTACCTATTGGGCTGGACTGGGTGACAATGAGCTCCAGAGAGTGGCCTGCCCCGCCTCCCCAGCTCTGTATTACAAGCATTCATATTTTTCCCAGGGTTGGTTCTGGGCTCAAACACAGATCCTCACTTTACCAACTGAGCCATCTTCCCACCCTCACAGAGAAACGGGCATTTATTCCCCCTTTCCTGGAGCTGTGGTGACACAGTCCCTGTTTCGGGCTAATCAAAGAGTTGTTAGGAGAAATCTTTCCTTTCTGGAAAAAAAAATCTCACCAAATAATTGCAGGAGGAAAATCAGAACCAGGAATTCACCTTTTGCCAACCCTTAAATGAAATAATGACTGTGGACAGCAATCATCAAAGAAACATGAGCTCTGGAACCAACGGTGAGGCTGACTACTTTTGTATATGTGTTGGAAATTTTTCATTAAAATGCTGAAAAAAAAACCCAGGTATTCAGAATGTTCTTGAACCCTTCACTTCTACCCTCATTAGAAATCCTTCAAAGATCTATTCATTATTAGTCCCTTTAACAGCCCAAGTGCAATCACCATCCAGAGCATCTCTGCCTGTCTTTGATGACTGAGGTCATCATTTCTGGCTTATTATAATAAACTTCAAACACGAGGTTTCCATAGTTACTGATTTAAACCATGTAGAGGAGATTGAACCGTCTCTACACTTTAGCCCAGAATATTCTCTCATTGATCACAAATGGTCTCCGGGATCTTTCATGTGCTAAGTGTCGCCACCATCTGTTTTCTTGATATTTGATCATTTTTCTGACAACATTTTACAAAATATTCAGAATCATAATGAGAGGGGTGAGAAGTAGGACTTTGGAGAAATCCTGGTTAATTGGATTTGGATTGAGGAGGCTGACCTTTCCAACAAAAGAACATACGGCAGAGGGTGTGTGTAGACTCCTGTATGAGGTGTTCACTAAGTTTTGTTCCAGTTCCCAAACCCTTGGCTGAAATAGAATTTGCTGTGTACCCAGGCATGATGGACTTGAGAATTCATGAAGAAGAAGTAAAATACGAACAACTGGATCTTACCACATGCACACACACACACACACACACACACACACACACACACACACA
>NC_034598.1:82407627-82416884 GCF_900095145.1 Mus pahari | reverse complement strand
CACACACACACACACACACACACACACACACACAAAACCAGACAGACAGACAGACAGACAGACAGACAGACAGACAGACAGACAGACAGACAGACAGACAAGGCAAGAGGGTAGCTTCCAAAATAAATAGCTTGTTCTGTCTTGTATAATAATTACTTGGGAGCTGGATGGATCTTTTCTTTCCATGTCCACCGCCCAGGTCTTCAGTAGTGTGACTGTATGCCCACCATTTCCTTCAGCACTCATTTTTGGAGAGTGTGTGATGAATATGTATATGTGTGATGTTCATGTATTCATGTGTGTGCATGGATGTGTACACAGAGGCTAGAAGTTGGTATGTCTTCCTCTATCATTCTCCACTTTCATGTTTTCTTTGCTTTCTTTTTCTTTCTTTCCTGTCTTTCTTCATATTTCTTTTCTTTCTTCCTCTCTTTTCCTTGTTTCTTCTGTCTTTCCATTCTTTCTTTCTTTTCTTTCTTTCTTTCTTTCTTTCTTTCTTTCTTTCTTTCTTTCTTTCTTTTGTTCTTCCTTCCCTCCCTTCCTTCCTTTCTCTTTCCTTTCTTTCTTTCTTTCTTTCTTTCTTTCTTTCTTTCTTTCTTTCTTTCTTTCTTTCTTTTCTTTCCATTCTTCCTCTCTTTAAGAAAAACGTCTCTCACAGAACATGGAGCTCACCAATTTGGCACAACAGCCGGTGGCAGCTCCAGTGATCCCAGCTCTGTGACCCTCAGCACTGGGAGTGGCAGGTGTCCCCCACTGCTCCCCGCTTCTCACAGGGATGCTCAGGATCCACACACAGGTCCTCAGGCTTGCACTTTCCTGACTGAACCAACTCCCTTCCGCCATCGATCTGTTCTTCCTGCCAATAGCCTCTGGAATGTACTGTCAAGATATATGTGCAGTAACCATTGCTCAGTGTGTGACATTTTGTGGCTCAGTATCTGTGCTTTCTCTGAGAGCCTGGTGATCGTTCCTCATTTTTGGTCTGCCTGTCACAAAGGGAAGAGAAGGAGTGTTTTTATTTTTGGTTTTGTTTTGTTTTCTTTGGAGTCATTTGATAAAAGCTGACATCTTGCCTTAATCTGACCCAATGCCATTGACCCTGAAACACACCAACCCCCTCCCTATACCATGCCCTACACCAAACAGACTCCCTAACAGCCTTTCTGAAGTCGGTTTTCTCTTCCAGCTTTGCTTATGGACCAAAACTGATCAGGGAGAGTCCTAAGAAAACAAAGGAAACTTTTCAAAACTCGGACCAGAGTTTTCTATAGAAGAATTGTGTCCCTGTGATTCTGGACCATTTTTGATAAGAATGACCAGAGGGTCCTTTAATCTTTCTCTATTAACCTTTCCCTCTCTCCTGTCTGACCAAATAAATACACACATAGAATCCTAGAAGATAGAGGTCACTAAACACCTGCTATTACAGAAGCATAACAGACCGAAGTCCCAAGTTAAAGGACTGAAGAGATGTCTCCACCTGAGAAGAACATGACCTGGGCTGGAGCCTCAGCTCAGTGTTAGAATACTTGGTTGGCATGCATGAGGCCCTGATCTAGACTTCAAGTCCTGCCAAGAAAGGAAACACAAGAGAGATCACGGTGAGTTTGAAATCATAAAGTGCCTATAGAGAAAAAGGAGGAAAATAGTATTGACAAAATAATGTGGTTCCGCATTCCACCTCTCTGTTGGAGTGTGGAAATGCCTCTGCACAGCCAAAACATGGAGAAACTGGACTGCATTTACCCTGTGCCATCACTGGGTACTGGGCTTGAGGAAAACACCAATACACAGATCAGGGGGTATGAAAACACAGTCTATGATGTGGGAGGTCTAAGTTGGGGTTCCCTGACTCACGGGTGTCCAGTTGCCACTGGAAACCATACAGAGGAGTTGGGAGCAGAGGGTTGGGGATCCACTGGCCTGCAATGAGGCTGGGGCCAGGGGTTCTCAGATTCCTGGACATCCAGATGTCACTGGAAGTCAAGGAGGTGCTGAGAATAGAGAGGCCTTCTATGGGGGACTTAGGCAGTGGCTCTGTAGACAAAGGCTTTCTCTATGCTCCCCACAGTGGATCTTGATGAAAAAATACAGTCCTTGGTTTCAAACTGTTCATTGTTCATTGTGGAAAATGGGTGCATACATCTCCTCCAGGTGGACCTAAGATTAAATACCTTTTGCAGGAAGGAATGTCCAGGAAGGGACACTTACTGGCTAAACCTTCCAGGTCTCTAGATATCTCATTACTTTGGAGAACTTGTTCTATGTGACCATAGGTCATTTTCCTGTATAGGGAGGTGGTCACATGACAGGAGCCTGGTCAGAAAAAGGTAAAGCTCCTACCATCCCCTCTGGGTTCCAGTGCTTCCAACCCACTCAACCTTACCAAGTTTCCTGGCACAATCCACTCCCCCACAAAATAAAGAAATCGGTATCCATAAGAAAATCAAAGAGCCAGGGAATGATGGAATGGTTTCAAAACTGAAGGCTACGGATAGTCAAGTAAGAGTCTTAGAGTCAGCGGGGCAAGTAGTCCTAGCTCAGACCCACACATCCAGAGAGAGCCATTTCCTGAAATGATGCATAGCTTGGGCTATAGGAAATTGTATGCTCCATTTTCTTCCGGATGATGAAAAGGAAGGTTAAACTAGAAAACTGTACAACTTGGGATTAAAAGTCAGCGACAAGATAAGCTAACTTGTGTTTGTGATTGAAAGGGACAGACCTAGAGAGGGGCACAAAAGAAATAAATCTGTGCCATTACTGGCAAGGCATGAACAGGATTTCATGTTCAAAACCTGAGTGGGGTGGGTGAGATTAAGATAACTGTGTCTGGTCTGGTGGTTCCTCGGAAAATTGGACATAGTATTACGTGAGGACTCAGCTATGCTACTCCTGGGCATATATACACAGAAGATGCTCCAACATGTAATAAGGACACATGCTCTACTATGTTCATAGCAGCCTTATTTATAATAGCCAGAAGCTGGAAAGAACCCAGATATCCTTCAACAAAGCAAATGTGGTACATTTACACAATGGCTTTGCCGGGCGTGATGGCTCATGCCTTTAATCCCAGCACTGGGGAGGCAGAGGCAGGTGGATCTCTGACTTCAAGGCCAGCCTGGTCTACAGAGTGAGTTCCAGGACAGCCAGGGCTATACAGAGAAACCCTGTCTCAAAACAAAACAAAACAAAACAAAAACCAGTGACTTCATGAAATTCTTAGGCAAATGGATGGAACTAGATAGCATCATCCTGAGTGAAGTAGCCCAGCACAAAAGAACACACATTGATAGGTGGCTATTAGCCAAAAGTTTAGAATACCCAAGATACAACTCATAGATCATATGAAGCTCAAGAAGAAGGAAGACCAAAATGTGGATGTTTCTGTCCTTCTTAGAAGGGAGAACAAAATACTCATGGAAGGTAGAGGGTGGGAGGGACTTAGGAGGAAGAGAGGAGTGGCAGAAGGGGGACAGGATCAGGTATGGGAGGAGATGGGGACAGAGGGTCAGGAATTTGAACAGAGGTGTGTAGCAATGGGGGATGAGGAACTGGAGGTAGCCACCAGCATGTTCTAGATGCCAGGAAAGCAAGAGCCTCCCAGGACCCAACAGGGATGAGATTAGCTGAAATGCCCAACAAAGGGGAGGGAGAACCTGTAGATGATAGGCAAGACCCCTAGTTGGGGAAGGAAGCCACTCACTCATCTCCAAATTTTTAACCCAGAATGGCTCCTGTCTAAAGGAAATATGGGAACAAAGTGTGGAGCAGAGACTAAAGGAAAGGCCATCCAGAGATTGCCCCCCACCTGGGGATTCAGCCCATACACAGACACCAAACCCAGACACTATTGTGACTGCCAAGAAGTACTTGCTGAAAAGATCCTGATATATCTGTCTCCTGAGAGGCTCTGCCAGAGCCTGACAAATACAGAGGCAGATGCTCGCAGCCAACCATTGGACTGAGCACAGGAACCACAGTGGAGGAGTTAGAGAAAGGACTGAAGGAGCTGAAGGGGTTTGCAACCCCATAGGAGGAACAACAATATGAACCAACCAGAGCTCCCAGAGCTCCCAGGAATTAAAGCACCAACCAAAGAGGAACCATGGCTTCAGCTTGATATGTAGCCAAGGATAGCCTCATCTGGAATCAATGGGAGAAGAAGCCTTTGGTGCTCTGAAGGCTTGATTCCCTAGTGTAGAGGAAGGCCAGGACTGTAAGGTGGGAGTAGGTGGGTGGGTGGGGGAGCACCCTCATAGAAGCAGGGGGGAGGGGAGCTTCCAGAGGGGAAACCAGGAAAGGGAATAATATTTGAAATATAAACAAATGAAATTTCCAATTTAAAAAAAAAAAAAGATGGTCAGGCAGTGGTGGCACACACCTTTCATCCCAGCACTTGAAAGGCAGAGGCAGGCAGATTTCTGAGTTCGAGGCCAGCCTTGTCTGCAGAGTGAGTTCCAGGATAGCCAGGGCTACACAGAGAAACCTTGTCTCGAAAAACCAAATGAATAAATAAATAAATAAATAAATAAATAAATAAATAAATAAATAAATAAATAAAATATGATTTTTGAACAACAAAAATTAGATAGCTGTGTTTGTTGGAGTTCCCCCACTCTGCACCTAGGCTGTGGGAGCTTCCAGAGCTGTTGTGAGAGAGGTGATGGATAGGGAAGCACACACAAAAGGTGGCTCATCAAGATCAAGTTTTGATCTTCCTGCCTTTCCTGCCTCCTTAAAGGGAAGAATTCTCTCTTCAGGCTTGCTCTTCAGTTCCAGCAACATGGCTAAATGCACCAAGAAGGTCAGGATAGTCAGGAAATATGGGACCTACGACAGTGCCTCCCTCTGGAAAACGGTGGAAAAAAAAAATTGAAATCAGCCTGCACTCCAAGTCCACTTGCTTCTTCTGTGGCAAGACCAAGATGAAGAGACAAACCACTGGCATCTGGCACTGGGGTTCCTACATGTAAACAGTGGCTGGCAGGGCCTGGACCCACAACCCCGCCTCTGCAGTCACAGTGAAGTCTTCCATCAGAAGACTGAAGGGACTGAAAGACCAGTAGAAGCCCTACTGTCTGAGACTTGCCTAGCCTGCAATAAACCAGTTATTTACATTTTTTGTTTTTGTTTTTGTTTTTTGTTTGTTTTTTAAGGATGGCTGGGGGTAGGGGAGAATTCTAAAGTTTTGCAATAATATCACCTGATTAAATCTAGACCTAGCACTTCTTTGACAAAGAGTCATGGTCATCTACAGTTCGGCTCAACCACAGAACAAGAATCAAAAGAAAATGACTAAGGGAACAGGGAAAGGAAAGGACCCAGAGAGTTTATTTTTATCTTGGACGACCAGTGGCCTGGCCCATAATCAGTACTGACTATCAACTGATCTACACACACATTCTGCCCACCCAGGTATCTGTCCAGGTATGCAATGAACAAGCATGCCCAATGTTTACTTAATCTCAAGATGCCTATCGGGTGGCAGGAACAGAAGTAACCAGGCATGATGTCTGATCATGAGTAACCCTGCCCAGCAGAACCCAGGGAGACAGACAAGCTAAAACAAAGCCAAACCATTACCATGCAGTGTAAACTCAGTGTCTACAGATTCCCCAGATACCGTGAAAGCATTTTCACTTTGCTGATAAACAGAGAGGAAGTCATGCCATGCAGAGTGACTAGCACGCACCAGGAGCAGGGTGATTTGGTCCAAAGGTTTCCTGTGGCTGGAATCTAGGTGACACGGGAGGAGAAATAAGGGGATCAGACAAGCCAGGTGTTCTAGTTTCATTTATGTTGTGGTGATGAACTACTGTGACAAAAAAAAAAGCAACTTAGAGGACAGGGTGCTTCTTTTAGCAAACCACTTGAGGTTGCAGTTTATAGCAGGGAAGTTAAGGCGGCAGAGAGTTAACATAGCGATATTGACATCATATCTGCAGTCAAGGGTACAGAGAAACAATGCCTGCATGCTTATGTGCCTGACTGTTCACACTCAGCTCAATATCTCCACTCACACAGTTCAGGATACCTCTTAGTCTGTGGCATGGCCCACAGTGGGTTGGATCTTCCCACACCAATTAATTAAGGCAAACCTTGACAGACATGCCCATAGGGTAAATAACCCTTCATGGAGACCCTCTTCTATGGGTGATTCTAGATTGGATCAAGTAGGCAAACTAACCGTCATAGCAAAGGTTTCCAAACCTCAGCTCCATTGAAATTTTGGACTACACAGTTCTTGGTTGTGGAGCCGGCCTGTGAGTTACTGGGGTTGGGGTGGGGTAGAAGCATCGCCATCCTCTATCAATTAAGTGCAGGTAGCATCATCCAGCTCTCCGCATTTGCACACATTCCATAAAGATAATAATAAGAAGAAGAAGAAAAAAAAAAACTCTGTAGGGATTTTCAAATGGCCCCTAAGAGGCAAAACAGACCCTGGAGAGGTGGGAGGAGGATAATGTGTAAATGGTTCTGTGCCTGGCTTAGATCTTAACATCCAAACAAAGGAAACCACAGAAGCCACAAAAGGCTGTCTTTTAGACATGACATTCTGGTTTTAATGGAAGGTTTTGCAAATGTACAAACTGAGGCGATGTATTCAGCCAGGAAGAGGCTCCTGCAGCAGTCTGGGCAGGGAAGTGGTGTAGCTTGAACTAGGATAGAATCAAGAATCAAGAAGTCAGAAGGGAAGAGATGGCCGAGCGATGCTGTGCATGCTTCTCCTCCCTCTTCCTCAGAATAATATCCAGAGAGCAAACAAACTAAAGCCTAAAATGATTATAACTGTCAAGTAGATTTACAGTGAGGTGATAGAAAAGTAAATATTTCATGAAGCTTTCCCAGGGAAACAGTACTGCTTTTTTTTTTTTTCCAAAAAAATCATTTCACATTAAAATTAATACATTCATTTATTTAACAACAACACTATTAACTTCTAGGGATACAAACAAAACAGGAGAAACTGTGTGTAAACATATGTAGAATTACATGCACAAAAAAGGAGCCAGGAAACGTGCTGGGTTACTGGCCTGTGAAATTGGAATCTCTCTCTCTCTCTCTCCTCTCTCTCTCTCTCTCTCTCTCTCTCTCTCTCTCTCTCTCTCTCTCTCTCTCTCTCTCTCCCCCCCTCCCCTCCCTCCCTCCCTCCCCCCTCCCTCTCCCCACCTCCCCTCATTGCTAGATCAGAACCTTATTCATGCCAAGAAGTGAATAAATAAAACACATAGCTAGAAATAATGTTACCTATTAAGAGGTAACCTTCCTTTTTGTACACATCTAAACATAGTCTCTTCCATATAGTGTAGTACCTTTGTCTAAGGATCTCAGTGTCAAGGTTTTCCAAAAGCCAATTAATCCTTGTCTCCTCTGAGGACGGCATTGAGAAAGAAAATTAAAATGCTGTTACTGAGCAGACTGTCAGTCTATGACACTCAGGAGTGGCACTGTGTTACCACTTCCTGTGAGTGCGACACTCAGGTGTGTCCCTCTGTGTTCCCTTTATCCTATGCAACACTCAGGTGTGCCGCTGTGTGTTCCCTCCCTCTTGTGAGTGTGACACTCAGGTATGTCACTCGGTGTACCGCCATCCTGTGAGTGTGACACTCAGATGCGTTCACCCTGTGGTACCTTCTAGACCCACTGATGTCCGTGGGAACAGAGCAGTATCAGCACCATCTTCCCCACACTGGCTATTTCGACAGTTCCTAGTAGTCCTTCTGACACCTTTTCCAGAACTTTCACTGTGCAGTGCCTATGTTTCATGATCCCCTCATCTCTGCGTGAACAAAACACAAAGCCATATATTTGTGGAGACTAATGACAAATTGAAATTCAAAGGGATCCACAAACAGTAGGTAACAGGGCTGAATAGCACTCTTAGGAGAAGCATTAAGCTGGCTAAATTAACATTTTTCTCCTTCAAAGTCTTTTTTTTGAAAAAAAAAAAAATCTCCTACCTTTTCTATTTCATTTTCAATACTCAAGAAACTAACTTATTAACCAGTCTCCCTGGAGACTGCTGGTCTTTCCAAGGGGACTGTCACAGGAAATGCCGATTCGGCCCCAATGTACTATTACTGGAACACCTCAGGAGACGTAGCATTTATAAACTTCCTGTCACCCAGTGTGCTGCTCAGAAGCCATTCATTTTAACTTAATTTGCAGGACTGAAAGTCTCAAGCTCACTTACTATATGAAAAGTGACTGCTGCAGCTATCTTCCATTATCATTCCGCCCCCTGCCAGTGGTACAAAGCTGGAGTGTTGCAGAGGGAGAAACCCTCTGCTTGTAGTTAGGCAATGCACCTAATATGCTTCCTTACCTTCCTGGCCTCGGTCAAAATTTTACCATAATATCAACACAGTGAGCCCCCGGTATATCGTTCTGATGTATTGTGTAGAATCAATGAGTCATAGAGTTATTTGAAAATGTAAATTAAAAAAAAAAGTCAGTTTCCTCCTACCTGGCCTCCATGTGTTTCTTCCAATATGTATCCGTGTTTGTTTATGTGCAGAAACTGGAGTGCTTATGGCCTCTTCTCACAAACTTCCTAACTGCTTATATGAAAGCCTGACTACCACTCTGTATGGGAACGGATATGCTAATCGATGCACCCAGACATCCATCCCTATGGGGGACGCCATCTCGAGATCTGCAATGGTGGCTTCCAGTCTAGATTCTAATTTCTGCCTTGCATCTGGAACCAGAGATGATCACGGATGCGTGCTAGTTCCTTATGTCACTAAGATGTCATGGCAGGGAAGCTATTACCCTTTGGAGTGGTGATGTGTTGGGACCATACCTTCTGTGAGTCCCTTTGGACCTTCTTTAAACCACTGAGCCAATCTGCAAGCCACTTAAACAAAAACATATCCTTTCACTACTTCTGTTACCCTCACTACAGCATCATGAAACATTCTGAAAAGATTGTGCAGCCTCGCCTCTCTGTGGACCATCTCCTGGGGGTAGGGTCTTCATTTACCCCTCCCTTTTTTTCTTTGTTTTTATCCTCTCTCTTAATCCTTCCGATTACTCAGCTGAATGTTGTATTTCAGCTGTTATCCGTCTAATCTCTAAGTATCCTCCTTTGTTCTTGGCAGTTTTCAATTTCACATCACCTCTTTCTCCCTTTATGCTACAATGGTTTCCAATATCTTCCCGACTCTCTCAGTATACTAGCAACATCTTCCCGACTCTCTCAGTATACTAGCAACATCTTCCCGACTCTCTCAGTATACTAGCAACAT
>NC_034598.1:82385159-82407072 GCF_900095145.1 Mus pahari | reverse complement strand
GAACTCAGAAATCCACCTGCCTCTGCCTCCCGAGTGCTGGGATTAAAGGCCTGCGTCACCAGGCCCAGCTTTGTTGTTGTTGTTCTTACCTGGAGCAAAATCCAAAGCAAGCGGCTGGATTTTCTAAGAGAGAAAGTTAATTACATATCTTTACATAAACAGGACTTCAGACACATCCTTCGGCTCCAGCGTACTCCTGCATAGCGTGGTGACTAGAAGTGACAAGACAGTACATTTCAAACAGGCTAGGAGGATGTTTAAAGTTTTCATCACAAAGCAGTTAGCTTATGAGATAAATATACTTATGCTTATTTAAGCATTATGTGATGTATTGAATAGTAACTGGTGTCTCATGCATATTCACAATTATTTTTCCTATACTAGTTAAAAAATAAAAATTAGTGAGAAGGCTAGGTTGATTCCATGATAAGCTTCAGTGTGGTAGTTAAGGAGACTAGGCCTAATTCGCTTTTTCCAAGAACTGGGCAATTCCAGGCAATTCCAGGCAATTCCAGGCCTCAGAAGCTGCCCTGTCACGTGGCCCAAGGCAAGAAAAATGGGTCAGCAGCAGTTTCCAGACTTCCTCAGCAATAGTTTCCAGACCTCCCCAGAAAGTTTCTATTACCCTAGTAATAGAATATCCATAGAGGTGGACCCAACACCTACCCCAGAATTCCCTAATGTGCTTTAAAATCAGGCCTGCAAGCTCACGTGGTTGTCTCCCTATCTTGGTAATGGGGAGAGCCCAGCATGCTGGACTTCAGCAGAATAAAACACTCTGTGTTTACATACTACTGGAGTCTGGGGTGTTACTATTCCGTGAATTATGAACCCTTAAGTTAGCATGTATATAAAAAGCACATTGATATATGTGTACATGTAGACATTTATCAGTATTCTTCAGTTTGTACTTTCTCAGTTATCTGCTGCCTGAGTGTGGAGCCAAGCAATTTTTCTGAGTAGTCCCAGGTAAGTTGACTGCTTTGTCACATGTAAATTCTGCAAAGATCATGGTGTTCTTCCTCCAGTCTGTTTATTGATCTTTAAACATCTGTCATTTCTCCTCACATAAACCGAGGCCATCTGCATTGCCCTCCTGTAATATCCAGGATCCATTATTGCAATAAGAAAGTCATTAGCATACATATATGTGATACTTTCCCAGAAATTTTGCATGGGTCTCAATGTCTCCACAGCATACATGAAAATGCTTTCTTATTGCGTTCATATGTTGATAAGAATGTGAATGAATATTCTGATCAAAACTTTTCCCCTCAATACTCTACTATTATGTAATGTTCATATGAAGAGATTTTCTCTATCATTGTATCTGGTGTTTTATAACATACAGATCCAGTCTAAAAATCATAATTTTGCACGCAAATTCTGGGAGATTCAAGGTTTATAGTGAGGCTTTTATTTTTCTAAAGGTAACAGAAGACATCTGATGTTTTGGTCGGGATGTGTCTGAAAGCACTCGGCTCTGTTTATTTGTCCCCAGGGAATGAAGTGCTGTTAGAGGCAGACTCAGACTTCTTTTATTTTGGAAACTCTTTGCTTTAAGTCCCCAACCCTCTCTCCTCTATCCCTGACGTCCCAAGATTCCACTCTCTTGCTTTCCTGGCTAAAATTCTAGTTGATTCCTTTGCTATTCACCTTCTCTTCTCTCCAAACCCTTCTGCACTTCGGGATGTCCTGAACGCTTCCTTGGTGATAACTGATGCTGCTCTTCTGTTCTCTGCCTGTGCCCCCTCTCAGAGAGCAGAGAGCATTCCTTTGTTTCCTCTAGGAAGCCTTTTTTATTTTTAAACATATTCTGTGAGATCTTCACAGCAGTGGTTCCTTTCTCTTGAGATGCAGCAGAGTGTACCAGAGTCCCTGCCTGCTTGATTTGTTGATTTGAACACCCTTGCAGGAGGGTGCAGTATTCAGGTTATTCTTTTCCCAATGCTGCATTTAATCCTTCTTCTTCCTCTATCCTGCAAACACATCCTTACCTTACAACCCACAACACCTGGGTGTCAAAACCAAAATAAAAATAAACCAAATAAACCAAAACTCTAAAACATGGGGGGGGGGGTAAGGGAGTAACTATTCATATACACTTATACACACATCTGTATCATCATAGTGACTATACTACATTTTTCCAAGATGACCGTGACAATGCCTTCTCCTCCCAGTTTTTCTGCATTGTGCCCTATTTCTCATAAAAAAAAAAAAAAAAAAAAAAAAAAAAAAAAAAACTGAAATCTAACACTCCTGCCTTAAAAGTGCGCTGGTGAGTGGAGACGTCCAGTAAAGTTGTTCTTGCTAGCATTACCAAGGCAGCCCGGGCTTCAAGCCATCCAAGTTCAGAGGTCAAACACGCTGCTATAGAACCATCTGTAGGATTCCAGCCATTTGGAGGTTGCATTCGTGGTCCTGGGGGGACTGATTGTACAGGTTACTGACTCATTGAATTTATCAGTATATTTCACTCAGCATGGCTTGTAGTCACTGAGTTCTGGCACAGCAATAAACAGAGAAAAAGCTCATTTGTTTGTAGGACTCAGCCATTTATGCTGTATGGTTTTGATCCACCAAAAAGGAATCAACTCTTGATCTTGCTAATTGGAGTTCTATTGCTAAAAAAACAAAACAAACAAAAATCAAAACAAAACAAAAACGTTATTTCTAGGGATGTCTCATTCATTGGTGCTTAGAAAAGAATGTAAGGAATGTTAATTGCCCCTGATTTTAACCTTGTATTTTATGAGTAGGGTATTTGACCTGCATGTATATCTATGTACTATGTGCATGCAGGACTGCAGAGGTCATAAGAAAGTGTTGAATTCTCCAGAGTTGGAATTCCAGATGGTGGTCAGTTACCAAGTATGGGTGCTGGGAATAGAACCTCTGTCCTCTGCAAGAGCAGCGTGTGCTCTTAGTGCCTTCTTACTTTCTTCCCAATTCTTGCTGCTGCCGACTTTGTGACCAGGAACAAAGGTTCCACTGCCTACTGTTACAGTCAGCCCTTTGTACCAAAAGAAGGCTGAGAAGTGGAGAGGCCACGTATGCCTCAGAAAGGAATGCCAACATGTGGCATGGAGGAGTGATGGCAGGACATTTTCTCACTGGTCTGAAACTCTCTTCTGTCTTTTCTTCTATGATCACATTCATCTGTTTTTAGGTGACATAACACACCAGTCATTTGCTCATTTCAGTCCTGACCTCATTGTATTCAAAGTAACCCTTCTGGCAACTGAGAAACTGAGGCTTCAGGAAGGGTTGGAGAGTGTCTTGAAATCAGTGGTTCTCAACCTTCCTAATGCTCTGAGTCTTTAACAAAGTTCATGTTGTTTAATATACTCCATGTTGCGCTAACCCCCAACTATAACATTATTTTTGTTGTTACTCTGTAACTGTAATTTTACTACTGTATGACTCATAATGTAGATATCTGTGTTTTCCAATGGTCTTAGGCGACCACTGTGTAAAGGTTGTTCAAGCCCTAAAGGGGGTCACGACCATCATTTATAAATTTTAGGGTACTTGACTGCATAAGGTGTTACCCCCTTAATGACCTAAATCTTGCTGTATTTGTTCACCAGCAGAGCAAACATGGCTTAAAAGTCTCCCTCTGACATGGCATCTACCCAAACACAACATCCTGGCAAGGTACCCCAGGACACCACAAATCACCTCCGATAACCCCTGTGCCCCTATCACTCATAAATATATTATGCTTTCTTTGAAGTTTTCCTCTTTTCAATGCAAACCGTATCTCAGGAGTGTGACTTGTGCCAAAAGTTTATGACTCACTGAGTAAACCAAATTTCCTGTTCTGTTTTTCCTAATTGTCTTCTCCTTGCTCGGTCTTGCATGTTGGAATTTGGTGAACAGGAACATATTGATGCCCTTTGTGGCTCTGCCGCCTTTGATCATCTCCCCATGCAGCCTTCCTCTCTGTGGGCTGAAAGTCTTAATCTTCTTAGTTTGACCTCCTCATGTTTTAGCCTACACATCCCCTTGCTCCTTTCATCTGCCCTTTCCTGGCCCTCCTAGGCATCCTTTTTCTTTGTTGAGACAGTATTTCAAGAGGAGGTGTCCCAGCCTTATCCTCCACTCTCACCACTGGGCTGGGTAATCAAGCATACTTAAATGGTTTGGGGGAATGGGAGCAGACAGGAAGGGAGAAATATTTCAAAGTCAGTATCAGAGCCCAGTTTGGAAATACGTTGTTGCCCAAATGATGCACAATCAAGAATGCTTAGATGGTTTGGGGGAATGGGGGCAGACAGGAAGAGAGAAATATTTCAAAGTCAGTGTCAGAGCACAGTAAAGAAATACTTTGTTGCCCAAATGATAAGCAGGGAATGACTCCCTGGGCTCCTTTAGTGGTGTGAGTGCCAGAGCATGTGGGAGCTATAGAAAAACAAAGCCGATTTTTATAGAAATGATCCTAGAAGAGGGAGAAACAAAAAAATAAAGTTAAAAAAGTAGTTTGTTTTTTTTTTAACATGGGGGAAAAATTAAAATAGATGGCAGTCTCATGTAGATATTTTAGTTCTTAGAAGCTGGTGTTTTTATAGGGAAGGGGAAAAATAAACAAGTGGAACAGAAGGTGTTATACACAAGAAACATGTAAACACAGACTTGCCGTATGACAACACTTAGAAGAAAGCCAAAGTTCCTTCCCAGCAGGGTTTTCAAACAGCAGACTAAGGACTGGATTAGGCATGTAAGGTGGAATCCACATAGGGCCTGATGCCTTGAATATTATTCAGTATGTCAAAGCCAAGGTCTAGGCTAGTGTCTAGGATTCCTGGGTTGAGGAATTTTATTTTGCTTTTTTAATGTTTTTAGGATATTTAGATGTAGAGACCAGTGGTGATGCACTAGTCTGGTTGAGTGGTTTCTAAAGCTGTAATTGTCTGAGTTCTCGTCGCTTTTGTTTTAGGAAGAGAAGCTGGCCCAGAAATGGGATAATACATACAAGTTAACATAGAAAATCCCCAAAAGTCCTGGTTGAACTGAAGTATCAAGACTTCTGTGCATCTCTGAGTGTTAGCTGCCTTTGTCAGTATGCGAGTGAGTGTTGGAGTCATGTGTCTGGGGAAACATTTAGGACCCTCTTAGATACCAGTAACTGTATCACGTAAAAACAAACAAACAAACAAACAAATAAACAAAACCTGTCAGAATTGACGAGAAACAAAGCATTAAAACTCCAAATTAAACACTTGAAGAGCTGATGTCCAAGATCGCAATCTAATCTTTTTTTTAAAGGGTGTCGTGGATCCCCAGAGGACTCAGTGGTACCATCAAGGTTTATGGATGCCATCAATTTTGTTTTGTGGATTGTGATGACATTAACTAAGAGGGTGGTAAAATTGCATGGCATCTGCCTTCTTCATTATACCATTACCAAAGATGACAGCCAAGCCACACAGTTGCTTCAATCTCAATGAGGTCAACCACCAAGAAAATGGTCAGCAAATTACATGGTCGCTCTCAGATCAAGGTGAGCCCATGTCTCGTTAGGCCACAAATCCCTGTGAGATTCACCATCTCATAGATCAAAGGTGAATTATTACAATCTTTTCTTTAAAAAGAACCTTCAGTTGGGTTAGTATGAATATAGGAGGAGATGACCTCTGGCCCTGGCAGGTAGGGCCAACATAGCAACATATAGATACAGGGAAAGGAACTTCATGGTGTTAGCAGAAGGAGACAGGATCTATAGCTGTTAGAGTAGCTTGAGTCACAGAATAAGGTTTCTCTCTGGTTCCAGAAGGGACAGGAGAAAGAGATAAAGGTGCTTGGGAAAGTAATCTCCCTAAGGAATGTGAGGGACCTGCTTCCAGAATAGGGAAAGGCTTGGGCTCTTTTATTCTCCCTTTCCAGGTTAGAGTCTGGGGGCCAGCCTGAGCCAGGACAGTGGTTTAAGGATATTTAGAGACAATCACGCTTGAGTTAGCCTGAGGTAGGAGAGCCGAAACCTACTTTCCAAAGCAAGCTTCTTCCTTCTTCCTTTTCTTTCTTTTGTCTTTTCCTTCTTCTCTTTCACCCTTCCCTTCTTCCTTTCTTCTTCTTTTCTTCCTATCTCTCCCTCTCTTTTATTGAAATTAACATTTGAAAGAGAATTAGGTTTGTTTAGCTGATAAAGCCTGGTATGGGCCCTGTCCACTCATGTTTCTGACACTCACTGATATTCACACAAGTGGTTGGAATCATTCATTCATTATTCACAACCACCAAGGTCCCACAGCTCAGTGTTACACACCCTAGGCACTGCTCCAGCACCTGGGGACACAATGAGCCAAACTCCATCTCTCTCCCTAAAGGACGGAAATTCCAAGAGGGGTGGGAGTGAGGAGAAATACACCGAACACTTTTCTCTCTTTTCCCTGTCAAGGTTTTACAGGTCCCCTCCTCCCTCCCACACTTTTGTCACTACAAACAGCCCTGCCACAGATGTGTTGTGGTCCACTGTGCACATGTGTTGGATGGAGTTTCTCCAGGGCAGCAGATACCAACACTGAGGGCAAGTGAGAACCACCCAGGGAGATGAACTCTGACAGATGCCAGTGATCACAGATTTCAGAGCTTGGATTCCTTAAGATAGATTCTCCAAACGAGCCCCATGCCACAATTACATCGGGAGCTCGCATAGTCTTGAGCTTCACCAGAGACTAACAACTCCTTGGACTTCAGAAAGATTACTAATCATTCCTCTCCCAAGAAAATGAAAGACTGCCAAGAGAAGCAAAAAGAAAATGAGCTTAGAAGTCCGAAACGACATTCTGCTTCCTGATACAGCACAAATAAATAAATTAACTACCTTTCCTGGGCTCCATTTTGCAAGACTGGGAAGTGAGATACTTTCTATTGCTGGATTCTAAGTTAATAGCATGACTGAAGAACACACTGTCAGAGCTATCACCCAGCCACTGTGTTTCCTGCATACTCTGCTCTCTGCTAAAGCATAGGCACACTGAGTCTTATGTGACTAAAGTCCTTCCCTGCTGGGAAATCCAGAGAGTCAGTCCATATTCATCTCATTCCATCTTCTGTTGTTTGCTTAGCTAATTTGCTAGATAGATGCCCTTTCTAAGCCCAAACTGCCGCCTCTGTAAAATCCTTCTAGCAGGCATAATTAGCACACTACATTGTTCCACATGTTGACTGAAGTAATCCAAGCATAGCATTTAGCATACAGCTCAGAACCTAGGGCTCAAAAAGCCCTCATGCCTTTTACTACAGTTCTAAAGATTATAAAGCTTAATGATAATAAATAAAACATAAAATTCTACTTTCTGTGGTTTTTCTCTTGTATTTTTTTTTTTAAATCCCCATGTCATGAAGGATACCAACTCCTGCCCAGTTGTCTCAGCCAAAAGCATATACGTGAAAAGATGTTCTCCCCATCATTGAGCAAAGCTCACTAGGTAATTTGTTACCATGGGGCAAGTCCCTGTCATCTCTCACTTGTTGTGTCCATGACCTGCCTACTGCTGTCCATACCTGCTGTTCCCTTGTTCCCTAACACACAAACTTCACTTTCCATCCATGGCTTTCAAAGACAAATCAGGTTTGCTAAACATTCTTGCCCAAAGCTCCTTATGGCTGCGCACATTCTTAGACACAAACAGTAACCGCGTCGGTCTACCAAATAAGGTCTTGCCTGTCTGGCCTGGTTTCTCTCCAGTCTCTCTAGTCTCACCCCCTCACAGTTTAGCAGATTTACAAATTTTAAAAATATACATACATAGGTAAATAAATAAAGGAGAAAGGAAAAGATAAAAAGCTTACCTTAGATACTCTTCTACACACATTAGCGCCTCAATCTCCATTACCTAGGCTTCTTAGACCCTTTCAAAATATGGATCTCTTTCAGATGTACTCCACTTAATCAAGAGCCAAGAGTTCATAGTGTTTGCAAGAGATTCTCAGCCCCGATTCCATATTGACCAAGCCCTGGAAGGAAGCACATTGAGTGTCAGGCTCAACCCGTAATGTTGCCAAAGATTTGACAGCATCCATAGACAGAAGAACAGGCAAAGAAGACCAGGACTGGGGCTTGGTAAGAGGTCAGCCAGTGCACAAGAGGTGAGCATGCTCTTTTGAAGTGTTTGAATATTTCCATCTGAGTAGCAGTCAGCCGTCTCATATTGGACGCCATCTGTGGTCAGAAGGCATGCCTCTGGAGTTGACTTCCATGTGCCGCTTCCTTAATCCCATTCAGAAAGATAAAGTAGGGTCAGAAAGATAAAGTGGGGTTGGAAACAGTTTTACTGTCTTCATTTGCCTTTCTTGGTCTGAAAACAAGTGTTTCTCTTCCTTCGATTGTCCCTTTGGTTCTGGCCAAGGCATCTGTTTCTCTAATGCACTCTTCTAATGAATCATGTGGGATCTCCCATGACAAGAGAGCTAGAGAGTTCATGAACACTGAGTCCGGAAGTAGGCTGCATAGCTGGAACCAACCCTAGATGTCTAGTCTTTCTTCTTATTAATAGAATAATACCCATCAAGATATATTTTTCCATGAGACCAACACACAGCCTAGACTAAGATGCCGTCTGAGATGAACAAAAGTTAGTGTTCCTCTTTCATGTGCTACCCTGAGAGCTAATCCTGCACACTTTCAGAGCATATGGACCCAGTAGCATCACACTACGGTTTGGATGTATGCTCTCTCCCCATGCCCCATTAATATAGTAAATCTCAATAAAATGCATACACAGTAAAGTGCTCATGTGTGATAAAATCTTGTGGGAGGAGCCCTCGTGAATGAGATAATAACCTCATAGAAGGTGAGCAGGAACCAGACATTATACTTTTGCCATTCCACCTTCTACCTTATAAGAGAACATCCATTTCCTACAGAGGATGCAGTATCAAGGTGTCATTTGAGTTCACACCATCATTCCAGTGTCTAGCATACCAAGCACCCAAAGCTTATTTTATTAATATTCACTGAGGAAATAATTGATATTAAATACATTTCAGTTCAATAAAAGAAAACTACATCTACATGGGCTATCCAGATGACTCAGGCTGTCATACAAGCATGATTGTTATTTTATTGTTTATTAAATGAGTATTGAGGGACTCGTTCAGTTTGTGTCTAGAGACAAGAGCCAAGGCTGGGAAATAGCAGGTGTTACAGTTAATAAAGAAACCTCTGGATGCAATGAGGCGTCTGAGCATTGTCTCCCAGATAACTGTATTGTTTCCGGAGCTTCCACACCAACCAGCTAACAGTCACTGATGCAGAGAGAAACTGTGCCTCTGCGGATGTCAAATATGACTTCTACTCGTTCACTCACCACGTTTCCAAGTTGAAAGTGCTTTTCCAGATTCCTGTGAAGCCCGTGCACTCCGGAATTATAAAAAATGAATTCCATCCCTGTTCAGCATTGGCCTATTGGTTTTAAATTTTTGAGTTGTGCTGTGGGATAGAATGACCACACACTCTACACATAGAATGTCATGAGAAGTTTAAGTGAGCATTTCAAAGGGAGTCCATGACACAAAGTATACCAACCATGGGATCACCCCAAACCACCAGAGAGCCACTTAATATGCAGACTAAAGCTTTCCATACTAAGATGCAAGGGTCAAATTTTGATGAAAACACCATGAAAGCAAGGATTACACATGGGGTTTGCTTAGCATCCCAGTCACACCAGCTTATGAGAACTTTGCAGACAGTTGGGCATGTGGTCATTTTTTAAGACTCGATTTCAAAAGAATGCAAAAAGCAATAAACACCTCCCTTTCTCTCAATACATGAATTCTCACAATATGGTCTGCTTGCTGATTTTTTTTCTGTTCTCTTACTTACCTAATGTAAATTTACATAGGTGCTTCTTATGTAAATTGAAAGACCCTATAGAGAGTCTTTATGCATAGAAATTTACTCAGCCTAGAAACTCAGCCTAGAAACAATGGACTTTACAGTACCAGGCCTGCTGGGTTGTACTTGAGAATAGGATGGTAAGTTGAGGTACTGTGATGGTTTAGATGTGCTTAGCCCAGGGAGTGGCACTATTAGAAGGCGTGGCCCTGTTGGAGTAGGTTTGGCCTTGTTGGAGGAAGTGTGTCACTGTGAGTGTGGGCTTTAAGACCCTCATCCTAACTGCCTGGAAACCAGTAGTATTGTGCTAGCAGCCTTCAGATGAAGATGTAGAACTCTCAGCTCTGCCTGTACCATGCCTGCCTGGATGCTGCCATGCTCCCACCTTGATGATAATGGCCTGAACCTCTGAACCTGTAAGCCAGCCCCAATTAAATGGTGTCCTTTATAAGACTTTCGTTGGTCATGGTGTCTTTTCATAGCAGTAAAACCCTAAGTCAGATCCTTATTTCCAGACATTGAATCTAACACATCATCAAAAGGGGTTGGGGGATGAAAACCTCAATGCTTACTCGGCTGCTCCCTCCACCTGCAAGGGGGAACTCCATGAAACCCAGCTCTCCTTCAGGCTTGCCATTCCTTGTCTGACTGTACCATGAAATGTGGTACTGGTCACAACAAATTGTTGTTAGAGTTGTTATTACTGTGGGGCTGAGCTTTTGTGGTGGAATTGTCTCTGGTGTAGCTTTGCGTCCAATTCCTCCCCAACTGTTCGCTAACTAGAGTG
Organism: Mus pahari; assembly: GCF_900095145.1. Lineage (NCBI taxonomy): Eukaryota > Metazoa > Chordata > Mammalia > Rodentia > Muridae > Mus > Mus pahari. The sequence continues at coordinate 82,396,441 of NC_034598.1, read as the reverse complement.
AGCTGACTTTTGAAGTGAGCTGACTGAAGGTCAACACGCACCAATCATTGTTTATCCACCATCTCCCCACCACCATTGTCACCCACTGACCCCTGTTCCAGAATTAGGACAATGATAGCACCACCAGCGACCACCACCTGCTGCTCAGAGTATTTCTATTTTGTTGTTTTCAGTACATTAACGAAGATATTCATATTGTACAATAAAATAGATAATATCACCCAGAACCATCCAGAAGCTCTTATCCCATGAGGAAGTCTTACAATGGTCTCCAAGGCTCTGTGTGACCCTTCCTCTGCCGCCATGCTCCTTCAATAATGTACCTACTGTTCACTCATTCCTGAGATGGACTGACTTCCTCTAGAACACTCCCATCCTTGGGCTTTTGAACATTCTGCTCCCCCATCCTGGAATGGTCTCTGCTATGGACCTTTTGGCTCACTCAGTCACCATCTTTGTGCAGTACCCTCTTCTCTTTGGTACCACCCTTGGTCATACTATCTTAAAAGCCTTGCTCCACTTTCTTCATAATGTTCCTCCCATTTACTGTAGTGTAACAGGACTAATGTGTATGTGACATGTGGTATCCTTTACTCCCTTGCCTTATTGTTTATGTCTTCCACATAGCATGCAGGCTCCGTGAAGTCATGACATGTATCAGACACTCAGATATTGATTGTATTCTTGCGTTCTCCTTAGACCAAGGAATCTCATGTCTAGTCTCATCTCTGCCTCTAACTAAATAAATGATATCATACACTGTCCTTAGCTGCTTAGGCTATGAAATAATGTTGAGCTGGAAGCTTCCTTAATGGGAGACCAATAGCAGAACAAGAGGAGAAGACATTGAGATTTTTCTGCCTACTGTTTGTCTTGTATGATCTTTCAGGGAAAGTGAGAAACCAGGGTCACAGTCTCAAAGCATCATATATATGTGTATATATCATATCATTATATATATGTGTGTGTGTGTGTGTGTGTGTGTGTGTGTGTCTGTGTGTATATACACGTGTGTGTGTGTGTGTGTGTGTGTGTGTGTGTGTGTGTGTAATGGATATTTATTTATTCCTGGTTGTCAATTTGACTATATCTGGAATGATCTACAATCCAGAATTGGAGGGCATACCTGTGATTCAGATCTTGAGACTGGAAGACACAAGTTTCTGACCTGGATCTTGGCTTGGAGATCTTGAGGCACAGTGACTATGAAAAGTTTAGGCCCAGGCAAAGTAGTACAGGCCTTTAGTCCCAGGAGACTGAGGCAAGGAGATCTCTGAGTTCAAGGTCAACCTGGGACAAAACAAGTCCCAGATCCAGGCNTGGTGGTACACACCTTTAATCTGGGTCACACCTTCTGTTGGTGGCCTACATAAGGACATTAGAAGAAGGAAGATTCACTTTTCTTTGACTGTTTTTACTTACTTGCCGGTACATTTGTTAGAACCTACATCTACAGAAGACCAGCTGAAACAACTAGCCTTGTGGGACTGAGCAACTACTGAATAGATTCATCGACTTTCCATCCACAGTTGCCCATTTTTGGGTTACTTGGACTACAGACTGTAAGTCATCACAATAAATTCCCTCAATATAGAGAGACTTTCCATAAGTTCTGTGACTCTAGAGAACTAATGTGTGTGTGTGTGTGTGTGTGTGTGTGTGTGTGTGTGTGTGTACAAGTTTCCAACTCTTCATGGAAACTCCTAGCATAGCCCAAGAGACTTTGAACCCTCTTTCCAGTTCCTGCAGACTTTTCCTCAATCTCAGAAGTCTTCAAGGAACTGTACCATATCCAGAAGTCTTCTGGTCATACCCCCTCCCCCTCTCCAGGGAGCCCCATATTCTGTTTCCAACTCCTCCTTAGTCTTAGGAACCCTGAGAGGTTTCACATATCCTGTTTCCCATGCTATACCTTTTGCTGATTCTCCACAGTGGCCAGTGGCAAAGCTCCCCCAATTATGCACGTTTCCTGCTGGGAACACCAATCTCTGTCCCTTTATATGTGCAGGGTCTCATGTAGACCCTAGGTGAGCTGTAATAATGAGGAAAGCATTCTCCCTACCCTCTGGGTGCTTACAGGCTATGAATGCCTGTAGAACTAATTAACTTCTAAGGGAGAAGGAGAGCATTTCAGTTGCCCCTTTTTGTTCCCATTTAGGTTACACAAAGCCACCCCAATCGCTTGTTGGTCTTTGTAAATGACTACCAAGGAGAAACCACTGCCAAATCAATACATTTTAATTGGACGTGTTTATGAAACCCAGGAGAGTTCCCTAAATGTATTAATTGCTTCCTGAGGAAATATAAAACTCACAGTTACTAAAGCCATGGAAATTAGTACAAAGACAGCTCCAAAGGATGGCTTGTCATAAACTGTTGCTAAACACATGAAAAGAAACCAATTGACCTTTCAAAAGTTGTTGTTTTTTTTTTTTTTTAAAAAAAAAAAAAACACATAATAATAATAAAACCTTGAATGAGCCACGTCTAGTCGTTTGCCTTGAGACTAACTCACTTAAAGAAGTGTTGCAATTTATTTGAAAAAGCTTAAGTCAACGGTATCATTAGTTTTAGAAAAGTTCTTTTAACAAAGAAGCTGGCTTAAAGGTTAGTTGGGGATAATCCTCCCCTTCCTCCCACACCTACTACACATTAGCACACACACAAACTCTATTAATTCTGAATTTCAACCTTAAAGAGTAGTCTGAAGTGAAAATAGCAATTATCTGTATTGTGAACTTTTCTTTTCATATAAACTTTCCAGTGAATTGTGTCAGATAATGAGCTGAAGGACAGCTTCCCCCATAAACATCGCATATGCACAGTTGGAAACCCCCAAATTTCCCCCTGGAAAGAGCCTCCTTGTCGCATGGCCATTTATCCAGTAGACATCTCTGGGTAACTGCCATGCAGCTATTACTGTGTGGGGCACAAGGAAAATAAAGACGGAAAGCCCCAGTTCCCAGCCTCGGGACACCAACATGCTCCAGAGCGGATGGGAAGGTTTCCTTTATAAGCTGCAGGCACACCGGTAAGCAGAGACTTGAGAGAAAGGCACACGGAGTCTGACCCCAAGGAGAAAGCAGCTCAGCTGAGTGTTGAAGGATGAGTAAGGCTTTGTCAGGCAGTGTGGGTGGGCGCATCAGTTCCAAGAGGACTATCCTGGAGCAGGGACACAAAGAACTGAATAATAAAAAAAAAAAAAAAAAAAAAAAAAATTAAAAGTATCAGGGTCAGAAGGGAACAAGGAGCTGAGAGCTGACTCTACAGACTGTGGGATCAGGAGAACACACAGCTGGGTAACTAAACAGAGGTGAGGGGAGGAGTCTTGGGGGATAAATATCTGAGCATTGCAGGTGTCAGACACAGCAACACGGACATCACCAGAATTGTTTTATTTTGACCCTTTCAATATCCTGAAAGGGAGGCCTATTATCCCAAATTTAACGGATGAGGAGAGACTCCAAGAGGTTAAGTTAGACTAGATGTCATGACCTCATAAAGGAGCAGTGGCCTTGGGGCCAGCATTCTTTGTCTGGAGCGCACAGGCTTACCCACAACTCAAATTATGAAGGCCTCCCTCTGCATTCTGCACTTGCACAGGACTTGATAAGTGATCCTCAGGCAACAAGAAGCCACTGTGTGATACAAAACGTCGCAATGGCATCGTAACGTACGCAGTAAATGACAGCTCTGGTAATCTAGAAAGGGGGTTCTCGGTCTTGGCCAGTTGGGTGTGTCGGGCAAGGAAGAAAGGAGAGGAGATCAGGACAAAGAAGGCTTCCCTGGCACAGAAGAAAATGCATCTCTTAGGAAAGAGAAAGAGGCGTGGCTTGAGCAGTAACAGCGGAGACACAGCCAGCGTGAAGAGATCAAGAAATGCCGGTACATGAGCATTGGCTGGATGCAAGAGCTGACAGCTGAAAAGAGTCAAATCATTAGGAAGATGACGTTTCCCACTCCTTAATCATAAAGACATTAATTAATCTGAGACTCCAGATCTCAGTTTGGCCAGTTATGCACCATGACCTTTGGCCTATAGCATCTTCTCTGATGGTAGTTTGGGAAGGGGAAAAGACACTCTCCTTCTCTGCCTAGGGGACAAATTACCCTTAAGAAGCACATTCTCTGCTCTGCATTTCTATCAACAAGGATCTTAACTAACAAGTCTAGAAAATTACCTCAGTGGCACCAACCTACGCATGACCAAACATATTGAGGAAGAAGGTAGTTAGATGGAACCGCTGGTTTGGGCTTCACATGTAGTGTAGATTTTCCTTGGGGCCAATTTTGACTTTTATGCAGTTGGCTTATAACTGTTAGCCCTATCCAGGTCCAGCTGTCTATGATTTTCCTCATAATTATCCTTGCTTATGGTGGGACTGTCCTGAAACAGGCTCAGACCTCTACCTAAGGCCCAACCCTGACCAAAAGAGAGGGACCAGCAATGGAGACGTGGTAGATACAGTGAGATAGACCAAACTTTCAACTGCCAAGCAATGGAACTCATATACAGCAGAGCTCCGTGCAGGTTCAGGTTTAAATTGTTAGTGCCTATCTAATAGATGGGCAATGAATAGAGGGAAAGAAGCATATTGGTTTTTAAATGCAACAACAACAACAACAAAAAAAAAAAAAACAAGAGAGAGAAATATCCTAATAAGAACCAAGGAGAGTAGTGCCCTAAAGGGAAGAGGCAGGCAGAGGTGAAGTTTTCACCCAGTTCTACTGAGCTGCTGGAATTGCCCTCCCTTTGCAAATGCACTTGATGACATGGGTTATGTGTTTCAGAGAGCTGGTATCTCTCTCTCTCCCTCTCTCTCTCTCTCTCTCTCTCTCGCCTTGTCCCAGCATTTGAACTCTGGTCTGTATCTGTTCTAAGCACAGAATTTTAGGAACCCAGCCTATGCAGGGATGGAGGCAATACTCAAAAGTTGGGACCTACTTTCTAATTAAAAGTGAAGAATGTCCCCTTAATGTCTTCATTTCCTTAGAAGAGGGTCATGGAGACTGAGGCTCCACTAAGTCAACTTTTAAGGCATAGAGAAACTTCCCAATTCTGCCTGGATCTTCCCTGGGCTCCCAGTCTTGTAAAATCTGAGTCCACCTGGAATCAGGAACTTCGCACCCTAAGATGGAGCCAAAGACTCAGCTGAGGATGATGAACTGTTGTTGATTTTACTTTCTGTGCTCTTAAATCACTAAAGCAAGAAAATAGGAGATGGGTCTTGAGTTCTTCTAGATTTTATTTTAGATTTTACTTAGATCTTAATTTCTCTCTAGAATACCAATTCTCAACCTATGGGCTATGACCCCCCTTCAGAGATAGGATGACCCTTTCACATGGGTCACCTAAAACCATCTGAAAATATAAATCTTTATATTACAATTCATAACAGAAGCAAAATTATAGTTATAAACTAGCAACAGAAGTAATTTTATGATTAAGGGTCACCACAACACGAGGACCTGTATTAAAGAGTGCCAGCATTAGGAAGTCCGAGGGCCACTGGTCTAGAACATCTGCCATAGATTGAAAGACAGGCCAGATATGATTTTGAAGCATTATGATCAAAATATCATTTAATTTCATGAGACGTGGAACATGTATAATAATGTGCTGTCGATGCAATGAAAACAGACCAAAGGTAGGTGGGTGGTCTTTGGAACCAACAGATCTTAGAAACCATCATACAAGTCTAATCCATCTCAGAACCTTCACTTTAAAATCTTCCCTGTTCACCTATGGCTATGAAGTGATCTCCAGGGAAGCAACGGAAGCAGGCAGGAAGTGTGTTCATCCAATAGCTGCTTCCGTTTCCCAGTGCAGGACAACTTTGAACTAATCACCCAGCGTTTAAGTGGATAGACGGTGGGACCTAGCCAGAAATGAGTGTGTTCCCTGTATTCTAGATCTTTTCCTTCAAGCCGAGGGCCGTGAGTTAGGCTGACATTCCAGGCTTGCTCTACCTCTCAACCCTTTGAGCCCAAATTTTACCCTAGCAAACACTAGAATCTCATAAAGGTTAGGGCTCAGTATCAGTGTGTTTCAAAAATCATTCAAGTGACTCTAATAGGTAGGAAGAGCTAAAAACCAATGAGATAAATTACCTCTAAAGGTACCTTCTAACCCTTTAAAAATGTACTGCAATCTTACCAAGAGGTAGACAAAATGAATCGGAAGCTCTTGGACCATCTTTCCCAGCAGCCCCGAGACTCAGACGCCTCATGTGCAATCAGCCTTCTAATGGGGAAAAACTACATGCTCTTCAAGTGTTGGTCCCAGAGCTTGCCTCTTAGGTCTCCCCCACTGGGCCACAGCCACACAATCAATGGTGGAACTGTTCTTTACTAGTAACTCGAGAGGGAAATAATCAGGGCCAATCCTGCTACACCATAGGCTAATCATAGTGACTGATATTTCTGGGGCCATGTTAATCAAGCCTTTGTGTAGACAGACCCTTAAGGCCAAGCCGATCCCAGAATGATTCTGCGTCCACGGCTGGAATCTTTTATAAACGGAAATTCTCCATTCAGCCTTCTCTCCTTGCCTAAGTGCAAAATCTCTCCTAATGGTAGCATCTGTTGCCCGCACCAAACAGAGTTGATTACAGATGCTCTGAAAGGAATTTAAGTCCTTTCTCATGCTCACCGGGGAGTGTGACAGGAAGCAATGGCTCTTATGATTAAGGGACAAATCTCTGGCCAAACAGTGAGTGCAATAATAAAGTAAAGGATGCATCATTGTATAAAATATTAATATTTGTTGAATTTTTATCTCTTTCTTTGATACTAAATACGGCCAATAGCCATACATGGGCTGTCTCTTACAGCTACAGAGCAGGTGTGCAGGTAACTGGTTACCAAGCAACGTGTTGGCTGGGGATTAGAGCACACACTTGCATGAGCCTAACTCTGAATAATACAAACCTTGTTAAGTGGTACATTTTTCATTATCCCGGTATCACACCAAGCTCTAACCTCCCCCTCCCCCTTTCAATCTTGGGAGCACATTCCTACTAAGAAGCTTGAAGAGATCTTGCCATCAGATATTTCTCTTTTTTATTAAAAACAATGAAAAGAACAGATTCATTATATCTTATCCATCAAAGTTGTTATCTACCCAAACATCTGTTCGGCTCTTGTTGTCGTGTTTAGAAAGAATAATTATCCAACAGACCTTATACAAAAATGGATTCCAACATGTGAGTGAACTTTACTAATGACTCTCCTTTATAACTCCTCAAGGAAAAAGTTACCTGTGCCCATAATCCTGTTTATTCTTTCAAAATGAAAAGATCTTTGGTGGTTATTTCAGAAGTGTGCTTTTTTTTTTTTTTTTTTTTTTTAAAGTAGCTCTCAAAAGCCTTCTGATCCTTAATAAATATGATCAAAATAAATTTAAAATGCTTGGAACTCCTCAACTTTCTCAAAGTATAGAAAACACCTCTTCTGTGTTTTACTTTTTTTTTTTTAATTTAAATATTCCCAGCATTAAGTACTACACAATTAAGAAACTTGTTCAAGTATAGTTCCCTGATACTTAGGATGACCTCAGTGTCCTCTTCTTTTACAATTATAATTACATAAGTATATTTACACAATTATGCAATTTACAATTATATATATATATATATATATATATATATATATATATATATATGTGAATGAAGATGGAAGGAAGAAAAAATGGAGCAGTTGGTTCAAAGGAGACCCATTTCTTTTTTTTACTTACAAACTCTATACAAGAAGCCCTGTTTATATCACCTTTTTGTGTACCCTACAAAATAGCTTGTTTTTTTAATTAATTAATTTGCATCCCAATTGATCAGCTTCCTCCCCTCCCCTCCCCTCCTCTCCTCTCCTTTCTGCCCAGTGCCCCACTCCCCCAACTTCCCATCCTTCAGCCCTCCCTTTCTCCTTAGAAAAGTGGAGGCCTCCCATTGATATCTATCCTCCTTGGCATTTCAAGTTGCAATAGGACTAGTGCATCTTCTCCAATGGAGGCTAAACAAGGCAGCCCAGGTAGGGGAAAGGGATCCAAACGCAGGCAACAGAGTCAGAGACAGCTCCTGATCCTGTTGGTAGGAATCCCACATGAAAATGGAGATGCTCATCTGTTACTATGTGCAGAGGGCATAGGTCCATCCCATGCACTCTTTCCATTTGGCAGATCAGTCTCTGGGCCCCTATAGGCCCAGGTGAGTTGATTCTTTAGGTTTTCCTGTAGTGTAGGACTTGGGTCTTTTTTTAAAAGCTGCCATGTAATTAAGCAATTTTCCCTCCTTTAAAGAAAGGACTTGCAGGTAGAAATGGACAGGATGTATCAGAGTCATTTAAAGCTTTATATCCATAATATTCATCTCAGCAGAAAAATTACCAAGTTCAAACTTTTCTAAACCTGAGCACTCAAAGCCGTCTTAATTAGTAGAGACAGAAATGCACACACCCCTCTCTCCATGCTAGGCAGCAAAAGGATATAGCACACAGCCTTGGGGGTTCACACAGGGCTACAGACAATTGTCTTCCTCAGGGGACAGAGTAGTGGGAACTTGCCTCTGACCTGGTGGCTTACTGAGGCTCAAAGAGGCAATTTTATAAAAAACTCCAGCGGCTATGTGTAACCATGTATGTTATTCATGATGTAGTATCTCTGAGGTCTTCTCTAGGACGCTTGGCTGCAACAGTACACGGTAGAACCACCGTTAAGTTGGTAATCACACACTTCTGGGGGACAGAACTGTGAAAATTATTCCTTCTCATGGCTCCTCTTCTCAAGGAGGAAGCACGGAGGTCTCCATTCTGGGACTAAGAAAGGAGCCCATCAAAATGTAGTGAAGGGAAACGCACATTCCTCTTATTTAAATAAAGCTGGCAAATTTGATATACTCTACCTCTCCAAAATTAAAAAGACTGCATTTGTTTTTTTCAAAGTACAGCTATAATAAAATATGCCCGGTTCTATTTTTTTCTATTGTAATTCTGGTCCCACCCCACAACCCCCCACCGGAGTCTACCGACCTGTTTCTCAGTAAGAACAAAGCTGCACTGCCTTTATGTAAAAAGGCATTCTGGAAGTTGGTAAGTCATCTGAATTGCTGTAAGAGAAGGAAATTCTAAGCTACCTGGTGTGTCCACTCTTCGTTTTGTTCAAAGTCTATTTCTCTCAAAGGAGGAAGATGTTCTTGTCAACTGCTCTTTCTTGCCTCGGGCATCTCAAGTACCAAATCTAGGTGCAGAGTCTCTTCTTAAAGCTTTAAGCTACTTTATATCAAAATGATAATTTCCTCAACAGCATCATTTCCACCGAAACCCCACTTGAGACACTCATTACAGGGAACCAAAGCACAGAAGCTTCATTGTCTCAAAATACAGATGTGTTCTGTACAGGACAAGTTCCCACTACAGGTATGTCCCTGCCCCTCACGAAAATGCATCATTATAATTATTTAATAAGTATCCAGTAATGATATAACATAATTCAGGTAGAAGTTTTAGCCTGACTTTTCCCCCAAACCATGGGTTCTTTATCTATGAGCAGCTTCCATTTCAAATGTGGTATTATTATTATTATTATTATTATTTTTGGCAAAGATTTTATTCTGATTTTTTTTCTTCATAATGTTGTCTCCATTCTCAGAATCAGATAATAAATGGAGAAAAGAGTATCTATAAACCTGTTTATTTCTGCAGTCTTTCCTACAGGAAACACGGTGTGGCTACGTATCTGAGCTAAATTAAACTCACAAGGTAGCAAAATATCGCCTAGCCTGCTTTCCTTCTTCTAATGGGCTCTATACAGATGTGAACATAGATTTAGATACAGATACAGCTTTAGATATAGATGCATCATGGTTTCGCTTGACTGTAAAAGGCATCTAAACTGAGATAAGAAAAAAAAAAAAAAGTCAAACTTTACATCAATTTAAAGAAAAAAAAAAGTACAATATTTAGTAGTCACAATGAGTCAGCATGTGGTTTTAGACTGTAAGGTCTTTGTTCTGTCTACTGATGCCCCTGCAGCTTCCCGAGAGCAGAGCCATGGCAGTTTGCTTGCTTCATTCAGCAACAACAGTGCAGAAGTTTTGCCTTCGATTCTGAATTTTTGCAAAGCCAGAGAACCTTCCCCTGTATAGACGGTGAGCAATACTTTTACGTCCCCCAAAACTAAACCCAGTCTCAGCATCAGACACCTTAACAATTACCTTTTCAGTTGACTGAATTCCTTTATGCTTCCTGCATCTTTTCAGAAATAGGGCAGCCCAAGGATTATTATTGAGAGAACATTCATTAGAATGTCTACCATGGCCACGTTCCAAATGCCAGCCTCATGATTCCTTACATCCTGTCAATTCACCTATGTACTTCAACATGTTAACAAAGCCTTAATAACACACACCTCCTGCTGGAGATAGGAATACCCCTTACCTGCCTTTACCCAAGCAGGCCAGCAAGACTTAGGTACCGGCTTCTTTCCTGACTACTGAGAAAGGAGCATTGGCCAACTCAGATCAAGGGGTATCGTATCCTGGCTCCTCCAGTGCCTGACAAATACAGAGGTGGATGCTCGCAGCCTACCATTGGACTAAGCACAGGGTCCCCAATGAAGGAGCTAGAGAAAGGACCCAAGGAGCTGAAGGGGTTTGCAGCCCCATAGGAGGAACAACAATATGAACTAACCAGTACCCCCAGAGCTCCTAGGGACTAAACCACCAACCAAAGAGTACACATGGTGGGACTCATGGCTCCAGCTGCATATGTAGCAGAGGATGGACTAGTAAGTCATCAATGGGATGAGAGGCCCTTGGTCCTGTGAAGGTTCTATGCCCCAGGATAGGGGAATGCCAGGGCCAGGAACTGGGAGTGGGTGAGTTGGTGAGCAGGGGGGAGGGGGGGATAAGGGGTTTTGGAAAGAAAACCAGGAAAGGGGATAACATTTGAAATGTAAATAGAGAAAATATCTAACAAAAAGAAAAAAAAAAGGGTATCACATCCTGAATTCTATCTTTACATTGCCACACTACCTTACCATCCCATTAAAAAGCAAACAAACAAACAAACAAGCAAAAAGCAAAACAAAACAACAACAAAAAACCCTCTTTCACTCTTAGAAAGTCCTTTCTGTTACCATACTCGAGTTCAGCTTCATCTCTGTGTACTGATGAATGTGTACAGCATCCCCAAGATTTGTCAAGTGTATTCTTGTACCTGGTACATTTTCTCCTCTCCTCTCCTTTCCTCTCCTCTCCTCTCCTCTCCTCTCCTCTCCTCTCCTCTCCTCT
>NC_034598.1:82293834-82384889 GCF_900095145.1 Mus pahari | reverse complement strand
CCCCCCCCCCCCCCCCCATGAGCAGAGGAAATTGAATTTGGCATTGAATAGCGTCATCCAACTCTTACCTCTGAAAATAGTTTTGGCAGCTTCTCAAGTAACTGATTTGTATTTTGTTGCCTAACATTTATTTCTGTTTGATAACATTTCCAATATTTAAGCACACTGAAGATTGCACTGATCTGGTAACATTTAAATTAGTTTTTGCATGCCTTTTCCTGTGACAATTTTAGGTCATTGAATTTCAGAACAGAGTCATTGACAAGAGCTTTCTCCATGTGCAAAATGAGTGTCAGATCACACACAGCAAAAGGCCAAGGATGAAAGCTCTGAAGTTATATATGTCTCAGAGAGGAGTACGGCTGCCTCCTGAATTGGCTTCACTTGGGGAGTTTGTTAAAATGCAGAATTTTGAACCCCATCCCAGAAATACTAATCTTGGATATGGGACTCTATCTTCTACTTTGATTTCATCTTTTTTTTTTCCTGTGTGGATGTATGCTGTGTGGTATACATATGTGTGTGTGCATGTGTGAGGGTACGTATTCTCAGAAGTACATGTGTAGAAGTCAAAGGTCATTGTTAAGTGTCTTCCCCTAACATTCCTCACCATGGTGTTTGACAGAGTCTCTCACTGAGCCTGGAGCTTGCCTTTTAAGATAGACTGGCTCTTTTTTTAACCTAGTGTGACAGGGTAAGATCATGCAGATGTTCCTCCATCTTGTATTCTTGCTGAGGCCATTTCAGGTTTATCTAGAATTTGCTCTCCTTGATGCAGAATCCCATGGGAAATTACCAAACTCTATTCTAGAAACCCAAGGTCATGATGGTCCAGCCAACTTAGCTTATGTTAAACTGCTTGCTTCTTGAGCCCTACTGAAAACACAGAGTATGATGCCAGAGTATGGTTTCTGCCTTGAAAGAGCCCATGCTCTGAACACTCAGGGCTACACCGAGGACACAAATCCTTGAGTGTAGCAGTCCCAGCTTGCTAGAATAAAATCTCCAGCTGGCTCTAACCTATCCAATTGTGTTTAAGTGGTCCTTTCTGGTGGGCTCTTGAGACACTAGTGGAGGGACTATAGATTCCCACCACCACAGCTGACTTTGATGTGAGTTCTGGAGTTCTGAATTCGAATCTTCATGCTTGCACTTTTATCCACTGAGCCATCTCCCCAGCCCATCCTCTACATTCTAAAGCCCTTTGGAAGAAGTTGTATTGTAAGGACCCAAACTATGGGTGTGTTCTTGCCCTAAGAATTCCAAAGTTACTGAAGTCGTAGATTTGTAAGTAGACCTGGTGAAATTCACTAGACTTTCTCTGGGCCAATGCCCTAAATTCTCTGTGAAGGAAAGTAGCTCTGAGTGACACGCTGTTGATGTATTGGTTGTCTGTCTGATATGCTACCCGTATCTTTGTACCAGAGCAGCAATAAGCAACATACATAACCTAGCACGTTCTCTGGCCTAAGGCAGCTGGCCCTCTGTCCTAATTTGCCCCTTGCTGTGGTTTTATCCCTCTTCTCCCAGATGAGTTGGCTGTGCTATCCTTTTGTGTTCCGTACACAAAGCTTTGGATACCAGTATAAAAGAATTTGGGTTTTATGTAAAAGGCCTGAAATGCTTCAGACCCAGAGAGGATCTAGCCAGACTTGCCTGAAACCAGCAAAACCATGAGTCAAATAATTCTTTCCTCCTCTGAATTCCTTCGCACCTGACAAATGTCTGAGTAACACCTTTGCTTTCTGAATAATGACCCTCATTTGGTCCCATCCTCACACAATTGACATAATCTCTTAGGATTATCAGGAACACCTTCACTCATGCCCACCATTCCCGTGTAGATAAAGTGAGATGTTCTTAATTTTTAATAAGAATATCACTAAGTACATTAGAATTACTTGAGTAATTTTCTGTATATGTATGTACATACAGAACACCTCCAGTTCTCTTGTGGCTACAGCTTACATGTTACATTTTTTTCCTATGTTACTTTTAATCTTTCAGTATCTTAGATTCTAATCTGTGTTTTAAAGACAGTATAGAGTTGAGTCTTACTAGCTAGTTATTAGCTAGTCATGTTTATTTTTGATTTTTACTCCATGCATATTTAATGGGAATTATTGTGGCTAGATGTGTTTGTTTCCCCATTTAGTGTGCTGGTTATAGTTGCTCCTTGATTTAATATTTACAATTTTTGATATAGCCATTACTATAGTTAAAATTTTCATGTTTTCAACATTCCTCATCATTTCTTATACCTAGTTCTTCACATAATTTTTCTGTATTAAATACTATTATTATATAATTTCAAATCCTTGGTTAGATTTTTCTGGTATATTTTTACTTACTTTATCTGTGGTTGTTCTAGAATTTATAATATATATCTCTGACTTACTAGAATCTTCTTTGGGTTAATACTGACTTAATTTAAGTTACATGTCAGCTTAGCGTTACAATAATTCTCTTTTCTCTGTCTTACTTTACTACTGTCAGATAAATAGGTAAGTAGGTAGAAGATAGCTAGCTAGCTAGATAGCTAGCTAGCTAGATAGCTAGCTAGCTAGCTAGCTAGATAGATAGATAGATAGATAGATAGATAGATAGATAGATAGATAGATAGATATAGGTGATAGCAGAACACAGATGAATAGGTATATCAGATAGATGGATAGATAAATGATTGATTGATAGATAGATAGATAGATAGATAGATAGATAGATAGATAGATAGATAGGCAAAACATAGGTGGATAAATAAATAAATAAATATAATAGATGATGATAGGTTATAAATATGCTCCATGTTCTTTTATCTTTAATGGAAATAAAACCAAGTCGTAAGATCTCAGAGCTTTGAATAAAATAGACAAAATATAGAGGTTAGAGACTGTGTTCTAATCCTTTAATGTAAATAACATCCACTTTTTGGAAGCTGAGAGTGAGATATTATATACCTTCCCAATGAAAATCAGAATGATGTCATAAAGGTTTTAGAGTTGAACAGAAACCTGGAATTAAGGCAAAAAGAAATATTATGATAAATAAATGTGGTATCTTGGGAGAATAACACAGCAAAAGCATAAATCTCAACTTTTTTGAAAAATCAGATAAGGGATGGGGAACAGGAGATGCTGGGATGAACTCAGCTCCCCACAATCATGAACATTCAAGAATCTAAGGCAACGGAGGCTTGCTTCACCGTCGTCTCGTTGTGACTTCCAAGGCCACTCTGGGAATCAGCACCTGACCAGCAAACGAGAGGAGACAGTGCGACTTGGATTCCACTACGGACAGGACCACGTGGCCCTCAGCAAACGGGAGGAGACAGTGCGACTTGGATTCCACTACGGACAGGACCACGTGGCCCTCAGCAAACGAGAGGAGACAGTGCGACTTGGATTCCACTACGGACAGGGCCACGTGGCCCCTCTTAGAGTGTGGAATGGAGGAAGAGATCTTACTCAGTACAGTCTGTAGGGAAGTAGCTGCTCTTCAACCAGGGGTGTTTCCTGTAAGATGAGCTCAGACCACATGGACAGTGCTCGGTTCCTGCCACCATTTTAAACAATCAGTAGACTTCCAATGATCAGGGATTAGAGGAAACAATGCAGAGCTATATGCTACTTACTGATTTTTGTCTGTGTTTAATTCTTACTGCCCTTGTAGAAATGATCTCATTCTTCCCAGTCTATGCAATTTTGTAAGAATGAAATCAAGGACAGACATGGGAACTAGGTTTGCTGAATCCACACATTCCACCCCTAAGCACTTTGCTTGATACTGAGGTGGGCAAGGACCGGAGGACCAGGCGATCTGGATCCAGCAGTGCACGATGCCAGAGACAAAATGTTCACTTTCTTAAAAATAAATTTGAGTTGGATTTTCTTTAACTTACAGTGGATACCTTTTATTAATGTAGGTGAAAAATTTGAACTATTTTCAGAGAGCAGCGAAATATTGTGAAATTACAGAACACAGGAGAGACTAGTAACTGATGAAGCTGAAACCTGCATCAGAGAACTATTTAGAACTTCGAATTTCATGAGAGCCTGTAAGGCTATAAAGCATAGTGAGGGGAGGTTGCTCGCCTAAGGTCACAAGGCAGTTGATAACGAAATAGGATTCAACACTATACTTCTGACCCCACTGTCTAATGTGGCAACTAGTGGCCATTTATGCTTGATTTAAATTAAATTAAATTAACTCAATTCCTCAATAAAATAGACAAAATCGATTTTTCAGTGGCTATATATAGCTACTGGCCACAGTACTGAATACTGAAGATAGTAACAATTTCTGTTATCAAAGCACACTTCATTGGACAGTTCTTTCTCAAGACTTCTTTCTTCTCTTCTCTTTCTTTCTTTCTTTCTTTCTTTCTTTCTTTCTTTCTTTCTTTCTTTCTTCCTTCCTTCCTTCCTTCCTTCCTTCCTTCCTTCCTTCCTTCCTTCCTGGTAGCAAAAGGAACCTATATGCTATCTAGGTGAGTTACTAAACTAGAGTTAGGCTGGAATCTCCACTTTTAAACCTAATCTCAAATCTGCATATTTGCAAAACAAAGTAACTAACCCCCCAATCTCCCACTTGTATACTTGTAGAAACTGTATGTATGAATCTTCAAAGAACTTCGTGTGTGTGTGTGTGTGTGTGTGTGTGTGTGTGTGTGTGAGAGAGAGAGAGAGGGGGGGGCGTGCAGAGAGACAGAGGGACAGACAGAGAGACAGAGAGACTAGACGGACATTGCAGAAGAAAACATAACAAAAAAATGTAAGAGATTTAGAAATGCTTCACTGTCTGGCAATTACAGAATGACTTCATAGCTTCAAAGCATGAAAGATTCAATGACAGCAAAGCATTTCTTTTCTTCTCACACTTTCTTTGGTAAGTATAACCTATACTTTGCTCTGTGCCTGCTGTCTTCAACTCTGTCTGAAGGTGGATCATTTTTTCCCAAAAATTTTCTCCTAGGGAATTTTCAAACTGTCCTCACTCTCATTTAGTCTCATGGGGTAATGAGAGTGCACTTGTCTGATTTCTGTTATTGTAATAGACACCGTGACCAAAAGCAATCTTCAGGGGAAAGGATTTGTGTGAACTTCCTCTGTCACCGAGGCAAGCCAGGGCAGGAGCTCAAGCCAGGAGCCTACAAGAAGGAATTGAAGCAGAAATACAGAGGAAAGCCACTTAATGGCTCACTCCCTCGCTCACATTCCAGCTACCGTTCTCATAAATATCTCAGGCTTGATTGCCTAAGGATGGCACCACTCACAGTGGACTAGGTCCTCCTGTACCAATTGGCAATCAAGACAATGCCCACAGACATTCTCACAGATCAATCTGACAGAGGCAATTCTTCCCAGAATGTATGCCTTCCAAGGTATATTAAGTTCACAGTGAGTATTAGTCATCACAGAGTTCACTTACGCACATGGAGTAGTGCATAAAATAAAGACACACACACACTCCATCACTCTGAATCCCATACCAAGTAAGATAACACAACATGAAGTGTAGATCACTGGTTGAACACTTGCTTAGCTTGTCCAATGCCCTGAGTTTGGTCCCCAGCACCACAAAATATCAATACTGAAAATACAAACATGCTGAAAGAAAACTGGCTCCTTCTTCCATGCAATCTCACCACTTTGACTTAGATTTCTAGAACCATCATGTACTCTGACCTCTGGACTTCACTCAGCTCAACAATGATACCTCCATTTTCCCCCCTCTGGCCTACATGGCATACTTTTGACAGAAAACCTGTAGCCCTATAGATAAAATCCACATTAAAATTGACATGCAAGACTCCAGACATCATAATTATGCCTTTTCTGCCTCCACTGCTAGAAGAATGAGCAAGATTTCCATAGTGTTTGCCTATATTACCAAGGATTTTTTTATAAAATAATTCAGAGTTTTTATTCAGCTCCAAGTCTTAGCAAGGTCAGATTCTGAGATAATTGGCTGTAAGGTTATGGAGACTATAACATGTTCAGTTTTATACCCTGAACCCTGCCCCATAACCTTGGTAATCAAGGCAGATAATCATACATGTTATCCTGCCCCGTGTATACACTTGCCCCTGGTAGGCTAAAAAACTTTCTTTTATGCTTTCTTCTCCAATGCAGCTTTTAAGAGATTGGAAATCAAGGTTGCCTCATTTCTGTTAATTATTGCATAGTTGGTTTAATTTCTGTCTTAGTCACAAACTGTTGTGGAAGGTGCATTTCTGGCAAAGGAAGGAACTCTGTAAGAATGATATTGTGCTTTTAACTGTCTTCCCCTTCGTCCTCTCTGTAAACAGCTCTGGGGCCCAGAAAGGCCTTCTGACCCATCAACCAGCTAGTCCAGAAACCCTGTCCTGCACCAGCTAATGGTTCCCATCTCCAGAGCCCAAACACAGCAGGCAGTTCCACACAAATAAGATGCTCTTGTCATAAAGCAAATGACGAGTGGTTGACCCTAAGAAAAGGGTCCTTCAGCTAAACAGAATCATGTGGTGACCAGCAACTCTGGCCAGTGAACAGAGAATCCCACCTGCTGGTGCCTGCTGCCCCTTGAAAAGCCAGGGATCCCATTGTCTGAAGAATGTAGAATATTTAACCTCTCCTTTGCCATTCACAGATCCTCTGCTAGGTCTCCATTCTTCTGCATGACAGCCACCTAACCTCTCTAGCAGCCATTCTGGTCCTAACATGGTATAGTTTCTCTTTCTTTGTATTCAAAACTTAATCTGTCCTCCTTCTATCTGGGTCCTGACTGACGGGTTCACTCACTGAGCCAGGATTCTGATGGCTGTTCATCACTCCCCACCGTCTCCAATTCTAAATGTCTGTCTATTTTTTTTTTTTGAAAGAGGACTCTTATATCATTACCAAAAAAAGAAGTAATGTAGAAATTCCAGATGACCTAGAATGATATGTTTGACAGGGGAGGAAGAAGAATGTCAGTCTGCTCATGTCTCAAATAATAGCCAGGATGCTTCTCAAATGTGTAAGGGATGTCCAGACAATGGGACACTGACTTTTTTTTTTTATATGCAGCAAGTCCAAATCCATCTGCTCCCAGGGTTGAGATTTTATGAGGCACAGGACAAAATATGAACTAATCAAGCCACGGGTGGTACCTACGGACATGTTATATATGCCTTGTGAAGTTCAATTAAATGCTTGCTAGACTTCCTTAGAGACTGTCACACAGCAAACACATACACACACACAAAAAGAAGTCCACGAATGTGTGTTGATTAACTGACTAAGTGAATCCTTTAGGACAGTATGGAGCTTGATAAACAAACCACAGAAAAGGAAACTCAAAGGACCAGAGAGGTGGTTCAATCAGTAAAGCACTTGCTGTCCAAACATGAGGAGCACAGTCCAATCCCTAGCAACCACTTAAATAGCCAGATGCAGTGGCCCATGCCTGTAATCCCAGTTCTGGGAGTAAGGAGGTATGGATAAAGAATCACTAAGGCTTGCCTTGCTGGCCTCGAAGTCTAACCAAATCAACAAGCTCCAAATTCAGTGAGGAAGACTATCTCCAAAACCAAGCAATGGAGGAAGACTCATGAAGTTCATTTCTGGCCTCTACTTGCCAGAAAGTATATACAAGCACATGCACACACATCCAGACCTTTCACGACAAGCCAAACAGAACTCCACATGCTCAGAAGCTAGATTAAATAGACTCGTAAGTAGAAATCAAGATGGTTGAGTTTCCCAACATGCAAGATCTTTTCCAAGAATGATGATGATGGATGATGATGATACTGAAAACAGGAAGACCCGAAGATGCTATGAGGAAAAGGTTAGACTTGCCACCATGGGCAGCAGTGAATAACCAAGAGTCCTTGAGCAAAGAAAGAAACAAATTTGGAAAGCATGGATTATTAGAAAGCCTGGTCTATCGAGGTGAAATAGTCCCATGTAGAATCAGCCAAGTGTGAAGTTAGGTGAGAGTGAGTGTGAGTGTGCCAAATGGCTGAGCTAGAAGCAAGAATCATAGGAACAAAGCACCAAGAGAGAAAACCTACTGTTGCCTGGGCTAGTGCCAAGGGCTAAGATATAGTCCTGGGTTAGCATCAAGGAGATAAAGAGATAGCTGAGCACTCTGCCCAGGGTGGTACACAGACATTAGACTCAGACTACAGTCGCCCCAGCCCCAAGATCTGTCGGTGTTTCAATTAACTTAGATGTTTAAATAAACAGGGACATCGTGTTGGGATTAAGTGACAGAGGTCCAGGCCAAGATGTGTGGTTAAGAGGTCACACCACACATCAGATGTAGTGCAATAGGTTTATTTGGGGGTGGTCAGAGCCAAAGGCTCTCTTGACATGAGTGGGGACATGAGCGAGAGATGGAGACAGAGAGGGTGAGAGAGAGGATGAGGATGCCATGATGCTGAGAGGAAACTTTTAAAGGGTGCACGTGTATCATAATAAATATGAAGCTCATGGTGAATGCAGTGCACCTGGCCACAATGGGCAATGGCGTAAATGGCTGGCCCTGAGTTGCTGAAAGGGAGGCTGGCAGAGTACCTGACTTATATAACACACTGACCACCTTCTCTCCATGGGAATTTATCTGTTTGGCGATACTTTGATCTCTACTGATGGACCCATCATAACCATTTTTCAAGAGACCTAGGAATGTCAGAACTAAGTCTGTGGTTGACTCTCTATAAGGTAGTGAAATATCATTACATCCAAAAGAAATGTCAACAGACGATGTCATTGGGATGCACACAGCCACTTTTGATTCCTTCATTATCAATTCACCACTCCTCCCACCTTTTCTCCATTCCTTCACAATTACCTCTACTCCTGACAGAGATGTGCCTGCCTGCTGCTCTGACCATCTGGCTCACTGTTTTCTGAGAGTCAGAGACTATCAATTCTGAAATGCTGGGAAGGGGGCAGGGGTGTTATACTTTCAAAAATTAGCATAAAGAACTGTGCAACAAAGCTGAGAAGAAGTTGGGAAAACACCGTGTGGTAGGTGTTAGGGAAGAATACTATTTTGGTATTTAAGCTTCGAAAAATCTAAAGATACTGATTTTTCTGGCATATGCACATACACATTTGACTATTTGTTGCTTTTCTTGTTGGTGCAACTAAATAGTGGACAAGAAGACACTTAATGAGGGAAGCGTTTACTTGGTTTATGGTTTGAACGTACAGCCTGTTGCTGTATGGAAGGAACAGCAGTAAGGATACGAGCTAGCTGGTCACGTCATGCCCAAGGTCCTGACCACAGAGAGACATGAAAATAGGTACTGAGTCACCCTCTTCCTTTCAGGGACGGAATTCCAGGTCACAGGATGCCGCTGCCCACATTTAGGGCAGGTGTTTTAGTTACTATTCTATTGCTATGATAAAACACCATGACCCAAGGTAACCAAGTGGGACAGACTCTCAAAAAGAAGTATTCCTGGACCTCAAGAATAGCTTTGAATTCTGCTTCCAGCTCCAAAGGATTAGAGGCCAGGATGGTAGAGCCAAGGCATGGTGATAGGAACAGCTGAGAGCTTGTATCTCCAGCCACAAGCAAGATGCAGAGAGCACACTGGAAATGACACAAATCTCTTGACACCTCAAAGCCTGCTCCCCACCCCAGTGGAATACTTCTTCTGGCAAGGCCACATCTCCTAATCCTCCCTAAACAGTCACCAAATGGGGACCAGGCATTCAAATGCCAGAGGCTTATGACAAGCATCTCATTCAAACCACCACAGTGGGTCTTTTCTCCACAGGCAAACCTCTATAGAGGAGTCCTCACAGGAGTGTGTCTCCTAAAGAATTTCAGTTTCAATTAATTAACTATCGCATGTTGTACCTGAGTTATTCCATCTATCGGCGGTCAATGCCCGAGTGGGACAAACTCTCAAAAAGAACTATTCCTGAGCACAAGAATGACAGTTGCTATTAAAGCAATAAGGTCTAATCAATAATAGTAAATATATACATGATGAAGGATAAGATACAAGTACATTTTTATTTATTTATTTTTTTATTTTTTTTATTTTTTTCATTTTTAAAAGCTAATTGGTGCATCGTTTCTTACCTTGCTGGCTTCAGAAACAAAAGAAACTGGGTTCAAACCACTCTGGAGGAACGAAAACTGGGTTTCAATTCTGGTGCAAATTCTGACTGTTCAACGCTAACTACTTAGATCCCCTAAATCAAGTTCATGGATTTACTGGGAACCCAGGGATGTAAATTATGGGAGATATTAGCATAGAGAAGAAGACCATGGTGGTGGGGTATATGCAGTTAGCTTGACACTCACCCTCATAATCATCACTAGTAGGTTCTTTGCTTTGTTTTACGTTATTTAAGTTGAATTTAGCCAGTTGGTTATACTTGTCACCATATTTTAATTGCTTTTAATTATTTTCAAAGATTTATTTTTATTTCTTGTGTGTGCATGTTTTGCTTGCATATATGTAAGTGCCCTGTGTGTACATATGTCTGGTGTTGTAAAGGTCAGGAGAGGGCACTGGATCCTCTGGACCTGGGATTACAGAGGGTCGTCCACTATTATGTGGATGCTGGGAAACAAACCCAGGTTCTCTGCAAGAGCAGCAAGTGCTCTTAACTGCTGAGCCATCTCTCCAGCCCCTGAAATTGCTTTTCAATTGTACACTTCTCTTTCTCTTCTTAGACAGTTCCACATGTGTGCTTATGCTGAGTTGTTAATCTTCTCCCCACCCTCCTTTCTCCTGCACAACCCTTCTTTACAGCAAGCCCTTCCTTTGATGCATTTATTTACTTACTCACCATGTTTATGATGATGCACCATGTTGGATGCATGACTAGTCAGTCATTTACATGAGAAACTTATCAGTGGGTACACCCTCCTCACCCAGCACCCATTAACAGCTACAGAACCTGAGCGTAGGATGGAGCCTCCTGAGGGCCTCACCAGCATGAATGGTTTCTAAGGAATGGTTTCCTGAAGCCATTGAATCTGACTTAAAGGCATTTCCTAGATGTCACATATTATAAATGAAACCCATGTACTGGGTGAGAAAAAGAGTGAAAAACATTGAAGTCTCTAAGTCACTAACCTTGGGCAAGACCACTGTCATCACTAGGCAACCTAGGTCGTTGTTTTCTGACCTCCACCCATGCACTGTGATATGTGTACACCTACAGTCACACATAATACACATACATTATATATACACACGATATACATACACAAAAAGATATTCAAGAGACATGGTGTGTTCATAGTTGATATAATTGATAGAATGATAATCATAATTGATAATTGATATAATGAGAATGCATTAGAGCAGCCAGGCAAGAAAGTAAAAAAATGAGAAAAATGGGTTGCTTCAGATTGAAGGGATGCCTGAATTTAATAGGTAGGCAGTAGAGGGTCTCCTGGAGACAACCAAGAAGGGGTGGTTTGAGAGCTGTCATGGCAACCACAAGAGGAAGTACCAAGGATTCCAAGATGGAGATCCTGAAGAGACGGTGGTAAGCAGCAGAAATCCTCAGATTTCTTAGTAAACTAAGAAAGGGCTATGCTGGGCTATGTACTGATTAAAAGGCCTGCAGACATACTAGTAGTGCCATTTAGTGGCCCCCGAGTAGAATGGATAAGTATTAGAGTGAAGAAAATAACTATTTGACTCTAATTAGAGAAGCTCAAGGATTGTGTGGCTAGAGACCAGACAAAGAAAAGCTACTAGGAAGCATGACAGATTGTAAGATCGTGGCCTTTTCCATCGCCTGCCACTGGATAAACGTGGTCTATTTTTTATTTGCTGGCACGAGTCTATCAAAGGTTGATTTCAGTAGGCTCACTGCTCTGAGAACTGACAGATGACTCTAAGAAGAAAATAACTCCATCCCAGGAGGTGGAGAGGAGACGGCTAAGCCCGGCTCCCCTGTCTGGAGGGTTACATCAGCCAGGTTTCACAACAGACATTCAGCCTCTTTGTTGATCCATTTCCTTAGCTGTGGAATGGGGAAATAATTCCCTTTTAATTGGATCCTGAAGTGATAAGGGCTTTTCAGACTGCTCAGGACTCTACAGTGCTTCCAGACAATAACCTCGCTCAGAAATTTCCCAGCTACATCCTCCTACTCCCTAGAAAGCTACTTTTCTCATCTCATAAAACCTGCAACCCAAGTGCTCCAGATGTAAATTTGTGCTTGTGTGTGTGTGTGTGTGTGTGTGTGTGTGTGTGTGTGTGTGTGTGATTGTATTGGGCTTTGGATCATGAACCATCTCCTGTCTTCAATATACCAAAACCAAGTAGAAAACAGCCAAGAATGAATGGCCCAAGGAATTCCACCATCCATACCGTGGTATCTTCTACCCACTCTTTTGTTCAACTGAACAACTTTCTGAAGCTAGATTCCTACCTGCTTAGGTCTCAGCCTCCAGTTTTATTGGATGTGTGCAAGCTCATTTACATTCTGTTTCTTTCCTCTTAAATTTCAGCTTCTACCAACTCAGTATCCCCCAGGAGCTGTCGGTAGCAGCCATACATCGTCGTTTGGAAATAAACCCCAACTGTCGGGTGGAAATTTCCACTCGCATATCCAGCCATCTCTCCCATGCATCACATCTACAGGCAGATTCATCAAGTACTGGCTGCTGCCCAGAGGCTCCTGTTTCTACCAGTTGATGTCATTCTCCCCGACACCCTGGCTCAGGTCCTCAGCATCACCCCTGTGCCCTCTCTCTCCTTGATCTTTTATCTCTGTTACTCAAGTCTAAAATTTTTCCACTGAAATGTCTGGCTCAGTGTCTCATAGCTTCCAGGTTTTACATACTTCTCATGTATCTGCCACCAAGATTTGTGAACCTCCCCTCCCTTGATTTCCCCATAGCCCTTCTAGGTCAGTGACGTTCCTCCTCTTTTTCAGATGAGAAGACCAGAGTTGGCTATGTAGACTGCAATGGACTAAGGCTCAATAGCCTCCAAATTCACAGTTTGGAACCCTACCCCTCCACATTCTGACTATATGTGGATCTGGGCCTGTGATACAGTGACAACAGTTAAATCAGGTTTTCAGGACAGGGTCCTTACCCAATAGAGCTGGTCTACTCATACAAGGGAAAAAAGCAAAGTCATGGTGGTGGAACATGCCTGTCACCTCAGTACTTGGGAGACTGAAGTGGAAGGATTACAAGGTCAAAGTTCAGCCTGGGTTACATAGCAAAACCCTATCTCAAAAAAAAAAAAAAAATTTGGAAGAGGAGCAAAAAGACACCAAGTGTGACAGAAGAACTTCAGGGAGTCAGCTTCAGTGAGATAGCTCTCCTTCATTGTCCCTGGGGAAGGATATCTAAGGGATATAAGGGCTCCTAGGGGTATGGGTCAAAGGGACTGATTGGTCATACCACAACACCTCATTATCACATGGGTGGAAGGAAAGAGCATACATAAGTGCTGAGTCATACAGTCTTTCAGGAAGCTCTGCACAGATCGTCCTCCAAATGGGATCAGGCATTTGTGCTCAGTCTCCAAACAAGGTCAGGCAGACAGCAGGCAGCCCCACTGAGAAGGGGAGTCCTCCATCTTGCGCCAAGCTCAGAGAGCTATCTGGACATAGTGCACTGCAAGCTTAACTATCCAGGATTCATCCTCTTCCAACCATGTGAAGGAGAAGGAAGAGGATGTCCAAACCAGCATGAGGCCCTCACCAGGAAACAAGTCAACAGGTACCCTGAATTTCTCAGCCCCTAGATCTGAGGCCATTATTAAGCAACCCAGACCTGAGGCATCTTGTAAAGTCAGTTGAAGCTTATAAACATAAAGAATATGCCTTGCTGGGCGTGGTGGCTCAAGCCTTTAATCCCAGCACTCGGGAGGCAGAGGCAGGTGGATTTCTGAGTTCGAGGCCAGCCTGGTCTACAGAGTGAGTTCCAGGACAGCCAGGGCTATACAGAGAAACCCTGTCTCGAAAAACCAAAAAAAAAAAAAAAAGAATATGCCTAACACAACACTAAGGGTTAGAGCTAGGATTTCAATTTAAACTGAGTCAACATTTTTCAGTTCAAGTCTTCTTGGCTCCCTCAAACACCACTCAGGTCAGATAAGCCCTTTGACCAAAGCTTTCTGTGGCTCTTCACTGTCTGCAAGAACCAGGTTTGATTTCCACAGTCATCCAAGGTTTCTTTTAGTAATCCAGACCCACTTCCACTAATGGACTATCCCAAAGTCCTGCCATGATGTTCATCAGAGTTTGTCTGTGAGTTCCAGTTGGGTAAGGTGGAATGAAGAGAGACTTTCTCTGCAAGGCCAATATCTGGAAAATAACCATCAATCGCTCTTGAATGAATGCCTAAGGGAATTGGTGTGACATCTCACCTGCCTAGCTATACTACCAAACCATCCTCCCATCTGTGGTGCTCGGGGATCTGAACTAAGATCCAAACTACGGGGATCTTTCCAAACAAGTCACCCTCTATGATTTTGGCAAGACTCCTTGGCAGCTAGTTATGACCGAAGGTCTAAATTTTGACTGATGAAGGTAGAAGTGTGTGTCTGATATCTGGCAAGCATCCTTGTGGCCATCTCTTTTCTCTCTACTCCGTCGGTTAAGGACTCTAGCAAGCCCACGGGGCTATGAAGCTTTGGATGTGATAAGGCAGAGAGCTATAAAGAGTCTAATTGTCTGGAGTGTCATAGCACGCCCATCACTGCCTTATGCTGTCTCCGACTTCATGACCGAGGAACAAACTGCCATCTTGTTTGAACCATGACTATTTAGGTGTCTCTAACACAGTCAAGCCCACATACACTTGAAATTTTATCAACAGAGAATGTGCAAGACAAATGTGTTGCTATAACTGTGTTTATGTACTTATTTGCAAGTGGGGGTGGTAAGGTTATGAGTGTGTACACCATTCTCCCAAAATATAATAGGTCCTAGTATCTGACTTACTAAAGTCTATAGAAATTTGTTGAACACTTTGTACAATATTATCTGGCATAAAGAATGGAGAGGGCATACCCTAAGAAATAAGATCCTTTATCCTCAGTGACATCACAATATATTGTAATTCCCATGATTTTTCATGTTCCTTACTCTCAATTAAATATCAGCATGTTTGGCTTCTCTTGCAGACCACTGCTCCCTACCACCCACCACACTTAAATTCTTTTATCTTAAAAAAATTAACTATCGTATAATTTAAAAGATGTTGCTGGTAAAGCTCAACACAGGAAGACAAAGGAAAAAAAGACATCAAAAAGAATAAAATGGTGCTTCTCTTCAACACCTGTTTAAAAGAAATGACTATGCAGCCATAGGTTTGTTGGGTTCAAACTTACTCCTGCCCTATGTATTTAGTAGCTATGTTTGAGAAGACAAGAATATTATTCTAGTAACCTGGGGAAAAAAATCCATGCAAAGCCCATGGTCTCTGCTGAGACACAGTACTGAGGGCCATGGAGAAGTGTCACACATGTCACTGAGCTTCTCGGGAAAGGCCAGCTCTGGTTTACTTAATAACCAGGCCCTTGACATTTGGAAGCTCATGTTTGTTACTAACTACTTAATTAGGCACCCCAAAGTTCATAAAAAATCATGGGTTTTGCTTCAACTTAAAAGATTCATGTAATGCCTCTTGCTCTGAAATTTGATCCCCTCTCATCCATCCTACAGGCAATTACAGCCCTGCCAGCTGCTGGAGGTAACAGACCTTGTGTAAACAAAACATCTGAACATGGAATGACCTGGTTTTTATTTTATTTTATTTTTTTAATGTGTGCATCCACAGAAAGAATCATGGAACGGATAAATCAATAAGGGGAAAAGGCTAATCACTCAGTAAATCATTAAAAGGGGTGTGCATGAGTGGAGGTTGACATAGAGTCTGAGTGCAGATGACCTTTAGGAGAATGGCTCCCCAAAGGCCTTTGCATATATCTCCCAAGATGCTCAAGGAGGGGAACACCCAGCCTTATGTCTTTATCATTACCAACTTCATGGAAATCAGCCAGCATTTTCCTGAACCATACACAACTCTTAGCTAAAGCCAACAGTAAATTTGATGAATTTTGGCAGTTTACAAACACGCATACACAAAACACCCAAAACAATTATGTCTAGGAGTGAAAACTGGAAAAACATTATTTTTCTTTTCCTGAACAGTCTGCAATATTCAAACAAATAACCAAATGGCTTGAACAGAAGGTAACAGAGCACACCATGTAAAGTCAGAATATGACTCTAAATTCAGGAAGTTGACCCTTCAACAACTGTTCTTGTTAAAGTGCTCTCATTAAAATAATTCTTTGGTCAAAGCATTATGAAATATGACACTGAGCACATCTTTTCTGAGACATTCTCATTAGTATATCATGCAGTTAGCATATTAAAGGTTCTATGTAAATGTAACCAGATTGTTTTTCTCCCACAATAATTGTGCCTTTGTTCCCTTTTGAACACTTTAAGTAGTATGAAGTTGGTCTTTCTCTGTAGATTGTAATCTTCAACCTAATGTCATTTTTGTCTTGGTTCTTTGTTTTGTTTGTTTGTTTGTTTGAGAGTCATGTAGTCTAGACTGGCCTGAAACTCACTATGAAAATTAGGATGACCTTAACATCCTGTTCCTCCTGTCCCCACTTCCCAAGTGCTGTGATTACATGTGTGTGCCACCACTCTTGGACTGAATGCTGTTTACTATGAAAGTGTTGTCTAGCCATAGTCTCTGAAAGCAGAAGCTTCTTAAAACCCACAAGGTTCTAAAGGAGGTTTACAAAGGCTCAGAAACTAAACAACTCAGGAGTCTCAGGATGTACCTGAAACTAGTCAGATTCACAGATCTCATCAACCCCAAGGTTATATAAGTAGTAAGGATTTCTGCTGTGACAAAGACCAACCAAGATGCCTAGAAAACAGAGACCAGTTGAGCTGCATAAAAGATAATCTCTAACTTCTTAGGTTTCCTGGAAGTTATACAATGATCTGGAGCTTGTACCAATATGGAGATGTGGCTTGGTGGCAAAACTGTATTTCAGTTATTCCTGATCTTATAAGTAACTGTGCAGCTACCTGCACAGCTTTGAGATGGACCTGACTAAGGTGATTAAAAAAAAAAAAAAAAAGGAAGAAACAACAGACATACATACAGAAAAGGTGGGTTCGGGTGAGCTGTAAGCTCTATAGGAGCATATCAGCAGCCCAGAATATATATTATATTCAGCTGAATGAAGAAGAGGCAGGTTAGTTAATCTCCATAGATCTCTGTAGGAGACCAGTCTCAGGCTGCCGTCATTAGGAAGGCGGAAACTGTGATTGATACTTTATGTACCCATTGTCAACATCCATGTGTAGATGGGGAAAGACCTTGCCCTTCCCCTAAACCTGACCCAGGAAAGGCCTTGTGATTCCCATGGGTCTGAGGCACTAGCATCTTTGGAGTGGCCATGATCTTGTCAATAGAGTACATTCACACAGGACTTTATCCACTTCCCATATACTCTCTCATCCACATACCTATAAATAACACTCAAAAAGTCATTGGTTCACCTATGGAGTTTGGTACTTGTCTTAGTCACCATTCTATTGCTGTGAAGAGACAACATGACCAGGGCAACTCCTTGACTCTAAATCAAGAACCACAGAGCTGAACCTGCCAAGTTCTGCTGTTTGATGGAGCTGAAACTTGACTGACCATCTTGTTAAATTGCATCTGCCTCAGCTTTCTGATGATGGTGTCCTTCAGTGCTTAAGCTTTTCTTTAATTCCTTTTCCCAAGTGAAGCTTAGCTGGGTGGGTCTTGTCCTGAGGTTACCACTCCCTTTATTTCATTTAGCATCAGATTTTCTTTAAACCTTTTAGCTCCTTGAGCACTGGACTCAGCTCCATGACACTTCCTGGTGCTTCTTTTCTCTTCAGGTTGTACATTTTATATTTCTCTTTGTCCAGCTTGCACCTTTTCCTTATAGATCTGCTTAAGAGTGACCATTAATAACCACACAATGCAGTCAATATTAAGTGCTCTTGAAATCTTTTCTGCTATTGGCCATTAGTCCAAAAGCTCTTGAATTTATTATCCTCAGATAGAATTTTTTGGACAAGGGAAGGAAGCAACCATATTCTTCACCAAAACATCACAGGAAATGTTTTTTTAGGCCATTTACTAATATTCTTCCCTGCCAAAGACCATCATCTGTTTGGGAAGGGGTTCGGAGAGAAGGGGTGTCTGGGAGCGGCAAAACAAACAACTTGAAAACAAATCATGGGTCCAAGCTGACAGCCTATACAGAGGCTGAAAGCCTCTAGATAGCTCTCTCTCTCTCTCTCTCTCTCTCTCTCTCTCTCTCTCTCTCTCTCTCTCTGTGTGTGTGTGTGTGTGTGTGTGTGTGTGTGTGTGTGTCTGTGTGTCTGTGTCTGTGTTCTGCTTGAGACAACTTTTCAGTTAGCTCTCTGTGTTCAGCTCTACTTGAGAGACAGCATTCTCTTGATACTCTAAAATCTTTCTGGATAGCTCATCTCTTGTAGATCAAAAGCCCAGTTTTGTATTGACAGATCAATTCAGTCATTACCCCCAGGCTCCCTTTCGATTATCTCATGAATCAGAATCCTGTGACCTTAACCCCTTGAATCCTAGAAAGAGACATCAAGCACAAACACAAACAATAAGATAGTTGTGTGGGATCCTGGCTGAAAATTACCATTCTGACCTGGATCTAAATTAGCTCTGTCCCAGACTGACCTTTAACTTGGGAATTCATCTGCCTGTGTAAGCTGAAACAAAAAAACTGAGCAGTTGCCTTGGGATCACCACTCCCTAAATCTCTTTATCACCTTCCTTAGTATCTTTCTGACAAACTGGCTCATAGTATAGCTGCCTCTGTTTCTTTAGATCTGTGAAGCTCCTTGTACAATTCATATTGCATCCTTATATTTTACATAGTTGAGAAATTATATCTTTTTGAACTCATGCTTTCAGCATTCTTTCCCACAGCCTTAAGAGCTGTCTTGAAGGTCTTAGCATTTGCCATTTGGCTAAACATAGACATGCCCTCCCCTCCCAGATACATGCTGTCTCTGATTATCATCAAATTATTAACCTTAGCACAAAGGGCATTCCTCAAAGGAGGAATGTGAAAATAAGTACCCTATTATACAAATAAGCCCTATGCCCACAGCAACCATCAACCCTCATGGAGGCCCATGTCCTGCTGGCTATGTTTCAGGGACAGGAAACCATGTCATACTGTCCCTTACATTTCCAAGCCAGACTTAGCTCTTCCCCTCTGAAAACTCTTAATCCAGTCCATAAAAATCTGTATCACTTTAAGCACTACTACCTTCCATGCTTCTACTAGTGTGGCCCATTAAGCCCCACTTAAAGAGGTCAACTTCCTCACTAATCCAAAGTCCACATTTTGCCAACAACCAGCATGGTCAAGCCTGTCACAGCAATACTCATTCCCTGATACCAACTTCAACTTCTGTATTAGTCAGGGTTCTCAAGAGAAATAGAACTGATAAAATATCTATATCTGTATCTGTATCTGTATCTGTACCTGTACCTGTACCTGTACCTATATCTATATCTAGATATATACACACACATACATATATACATATATATATATATATATATATAACATATATTACATATATAAAATTATTTATTAGCATGACTTACAGGCTGTGGTCCAGCTAGCCCAACAATGGTTGTCCAAAAATACAACAGTTCTTTGGCCCCTTTGCAAAGAAATAGGCCTTAATGCCAGTAAAGAAATGGACTTTCTAGTGAAAGCAAATGGGCAGGGACAGCAAGCTTTCTTCTCCCATGTCATTTCTCTAGGTTGTCAGCAGAAGGTGTAGGCCAGATTAAAAATAGATCTTCCTACCTCAAAAGATCTGTATTAATGGTGTATATTCTCACCTCAAAAAAAAATCCAGATTAAAAGTTACTCTTCCCAATTCAAATGATTTAATTGAGAGAATAACTCTGACAAGTCAACCCTGAGGCTTGGGTTTTAGTTAGTTCCATATGTAGTCAAGGTGACACCCAAGAATAGCTGCCACAGTAGTGTTCTTACTTGGTCTTTCACTGGTTCTTTATCTGGAGTGATGAGATAATTGTGTTGCATCTCCCCAGGAATGGTGCCACACATCAAATGGTCATTTACTGAAATGTTGTTGTGGTTGAAACATTATAACTAATGAAATCCGAGGAAACAAGATGTGAATGAAGTAGATCTTCGATCTTTAGAAGCTTACACTGAAACAGAAAATCTACCATGCATACCTCAAACTAGAATGCATTCAGCAAGTGGGAGTTTCAGCAATTGCCGGGGCTAAATGAAAGACATGAGGTTTCAGTGTCGGTAATAATTGATGCTGAAACTTAAAGGATGGATTGGAGATCGTTTGGGAAGAGATCAGGTTCAGAATACAAAGCACAGAACACTCAAGATTTCCCAGGGAAATGATGAATTGTCTAAGAGGGTAGGGTATAGAATTAGAGAGAGACGAACCCAGGATAGATGCTAGGAAGATCACCAGTAGTTTCAAAGTAGAGGTGACCTTGTCAGGGTCCTTGACTGCATGATTGAGGAAGGTAGAGACTCAGGGCACAGAAGGATCTTGAAGGTGATGCGGTTAAAGCTCTATGTGGGATGATTTGCAATGCTGCCCTTACTTCAGTCAGAACTGCAGCCACCGGAGGCTTCTTCTCATCCTCCAATTGGATCACGGCAATATATAATTTAAGATCTTAAACAAATCCCTGATATGAAGGTTCAGAGAGCTGCACATTTTATCAGAAATGTTCGCAGGCAGCCAAGAGACTAGAAAATTATGGTTCTGGCGTAACAGCGATGGGTGATAAATCCCGGCAGCCTTTCATAAA
This sequence comes from Mus pahari, assembly GCF_900095145.1. NCBI lineage: Eukaryota > Metazoa > Chordata > Mammalia > Rodentia > Muridae > Mus > Mus pahari. The sequence continues at coordinate 82,364,039 of NC_034598.1, read as the reverse complement.
TTCCGTGGAAGGCAACACAAGCAAGCAGACCTGAAAATCACCTCTGCACACCTACTCTGGCTGGGGCTGGCAGCCAGGATGGTCCTGAAAACAGATGAGACCGATTTTAACACTGCAACTTTTATTGGTCACCAGGCATGACCTTTATCCCTCACAAAGCCACACACTATTAAACGTCTACACGGGGGCTTATGTCATGAAGGAGCACTGAAATGAAAACAAGCAAAATGGAAATGCCATAAAGCTAAAGACCAAATACAAGCAGAAACTGTTTTTTTTTTTGTTTTTTTTTTTTTTTACTGTTACAACTGCTCCCATACTTTATGCTGCCAGCAATCTCTAATTGTGCTTGACAGAGGAGGCAAAACATTGTACTGAAGCTTAAGAGAATTTTAAAATAATTATTAAAAAAATATATAAGTAGTCAGTGTTCACTGTACCAGGAAGGCTCTCCTATTGTACCACTGAAAGGGATAGTTGTTCAGCTGAGGAACCCTAAAGGTTTACAAAACAATAGAAGACAGATTATAGGCAAAGCCTTGATTAATTAAAATGGATGCTGTACACAGAGGTTTGTGTTCCTTTGCTAAGTAACTAAAGATCAACTGCACCTCCCCTCTTTTTTTTTTTTTTCTTCTGGTTCCTTTTGCTAAAAATATTCATGAAATCAGTAAACCCATATTCGTATCTCATCAGATGAACTGTCTCCATTGGTTATTTCTAGGCATCAACACAGCCCTGGACTAGCTGTTTATGAGTCACAAAGACAGCTTCTGAGGAACGCAGATTCCTGGCCTGCCACTACCTCATTCTGCCATTCCCATTTTGATTCTATATGGGTCTATATAAAATTTCAGAGGTCTTAACTGCCTAAGTTTTAAGCATCACAAATTTCCACGATAACTGGATGTTTCTTAATGCTAAAACCTCATGAAGAACTTTAGCAATATGTCGTGGCAGAGTCAGGACTACTCCATTGGCTTCCTGGGTAGAGCCAAACTACATTTCCCAGCCTCCCTTGCAGCTAGGTGGAGGGCACATGACCATGACTGGGTCTTGGCCTTATTTACTGTCAGCTCTGCTTTCCTTTGTATCCTTACATTGATGGGAGAACTGTGAGATTCTAGTACACCAGGGCGACTGGGATTGAGAGTCTAAGTACATGAAGGGGTATATAGATCAGAGAGGGAACCCCCACTGTCCCCTACTGGGCTGTAGGGAATGAGAGAACAGGTTGTGATTGTGTTGTGGTACTGACTGAGATGCAGCTATTTTTTGCAAGTCATGAACTTATAACAACTAACATACACTGAAACAATTTTAAGGTATTTTGCAGTTAAATGTTTTAGAAACCATACTGAGGTATACTCAAATTTTAGCATGTAATTAAAAAACATAAGACCATAGGCTATACTTAACCTTTAAAACAATTTCTGATATGAGCTTGTTGCTTTTTTACTGTGATTTTTCTCTTTCTAAAAGTAGAACACAGGGTGGGGAGAGGAAAGCTGGCTAACTGAGAGTTCCAGGTAATAAGGCTTCCATTTAGTACATTTTTATAACAGTTGGAGAAATAGAAATGAACGATAGCTGCTAATGAACCCGAATTTTCCAAGTCCAAATGTTTAAGAACATAAAAAAGCATGAAAATGTAAGACTTAATAGAACCACACACCCCAAAGACTATGCAAAAGGTCACAATGTTTACTTACTTTTGAACAGATCTGTGGGGAGGAATTCTACCACTGAGCTCATTGTTGTCCTGATTCACAGCAGTGTAACAAAGAGGCCAGGGTTAGGAGTCAGATGGAGTTTGATCTAAACTGCAAGGAAATGCAAACTCTCACATTCCCCCTGCATGATAGTAATGGCTTACTGGAACTCATCGGACTTTTTAGGTTTCCATGGCTCTAAGGCAGTACACAGAAAATTATAAATATTTAATGCTTTGTTATATCAATTTAACATAAAAATTAGTTGCACCGAGTCTGTTTTTTTAATTATTTATTTATTTATTTATTTATTTATTTATTTATTTATTTATTTTAGAATAGCCGGTCACTGTCTACATTTATAAGGAAGATTTGTGGAAGTTAGAAGACATAAATAGCTCTGATTTTTGTTTCTGAATGATGATTGGGGTCGGGAGAGAGATGGAGAGATGGCTCAGTCAGTGTTTGCTGCCAAGTTTGGGGACCTGATTTCAGATTCTTAACACGCATTTAAAAATCTGGGTGAGGCAGGTTGGGGTAACATTTTTGCACACTGCTTGGTTGACTTTGTATTATTCAAATATTGATTTCTATACAGGCAGGGGCTTTGGTATTGTTAACTGTTACAGATCATCCCGTCTCAATATTTTGTAAACATACACCTCCCTCACTTTCTGATTGGTTTAATAAAGAGTTGACTGCCAATAGCTAAGTAGGGGAGGGAAGGTGGAACTTCCGGAAAGAGATAGAAATTATGGGAAGAGTCAGGCTCGGGAGGATTTACCAGCAGGCTGTGGAGATTGAAGGACGGAGTGCGAGGTAACTAACTGGTCATGTGGCACATATGGACTAGAATACTAGAATAAATGGGTTAATTAAGTTAGAGCTAGCTGGGAGGTAGCCTTGCTATAGTGTCTAAGCTTAAGTCTCTGTACCATTATTCGTGAGCTGGTGGTCCAAGACAATCCAGTGATAGTGGCAAGATTTACCTATAATCCCAGCCCTTGCAGAGCAGAGACAGGAGGATCCCTGGAGCTTGCTATGAACATACAGTTTGGTAGAACCAAAGGTTTCTCAAAACACAAGTGGACAGTCATCGAGGAAGAGATGTGACTTCAGTCTATAGGTTTTAGTCAGTCACATTGTAACATAAGTGTACACATCCAGAGGAATATATTACACACACACACACACACACAGGTGCTGGCTAAGTCTGGGTTTTGTACATGTCAGCATTGCACCTATAAAGCAAGTGTGTGCCAAAGTCCATGCACTTTGGTCCATTTTCTGCCAACCATGAAGAACCTTGATTCTGGGCAACAATCACCAGTGTTCAGCACCATCTGTGTTCTCAGGAAGACGAGCTAGGCTACCTGTTATGGTCATTACATCTCAGCTAGTTCAAGCTGCTGGAGCTCTTCGTATCACCCATCCTGTCTCCCAAAAGCAGCAGGAGCCAGAGCGAGTTAGGAGTAACCTTGCCAGAACAGCATCTGCCCCACGCCCACGCCACGCCCACCCCACCCCACCCCACCCCCACCTGGCCTGTCGCCACTTTTCTTCTGAAAAGAACCAAGGAGACTGAACTGTCTTCCCCAGTTTTCTAAGTTTTAGTTTGAAAATTGAATTCGGGAGCTTGTCAAGTCTGACAGCTGAGCTTTAAAATTCAGTTCAAAGACAATCTGCTTGTACTTTATAAAATCCGTCCTCTGACTTCAGAGCAGTGGGATTTTTTTCTTCAAAAATCTTCACTGTGGGAAAAGGAAAACTTAAGTTTTCCTTCTTTCCAATTAAGCTTGATTCTGTATAAAGACCATCACAGTTTTTCCGGACTTCGTACACCAACTCTTTTCGACCGAACTACTGCTTTCAGCAAACAGGACTGGGCCCTTCATTTCAGAAAGCCAGGGCTGAGGTTTTTGTGTAATGAGCCCCCATTTCATCAGCGAACACCGAGAACGAAAATAGATACACACAAGATTAATCACAAAGTGACACTGTTCAGGTGACAGGATTTGTGACACTTCATGTCTTAAAAATAATAATAAGCAAAACCTGTGAAACAAATCAGCCCATTCTCCGAAGCGAAAGAAGTCACGCCTAGCAAAGAGCCCTCCACTTCCGGTGTATTGAGAGGTAAGATCATCAAGGCTCAAAGGGATAGGTCAAAACCCTAAACATGGCAGGGAACCAAAGGTAAAAACCCCTGATTCGATGACAGACGCCAAAGGCCCGCTGCTGCCCGGGAAATTACACGGTGAAATTCATTTCTGACATTTCATTCACACAAGAATAACAGGACCCTCAAGTTAAACAGTGACATTCAGAAAGGAAACACCTCCGCGGGTGACACTTCTTGCATAGTTCAGCCTCCAGGGCATACACTCCAACTTGAAATTCATACCACAGCTCAGGTGTGCGTGGGAGAAGGGCTGCACAGGGGATCGGGAGCGCAGGGAGAGGGCAGAGGGACTCTGAGCCAGAGAGAGCTAAGAAGAGGGAGGAGGGGGTAAGGGTGACAGTTCCTTCATCCCAAAGGACTTGAGTCTTCACTTCAGAGAATTTTTTTTTTTTTTTTTTTTTTTAGTGACATTTGAACGGTGCTGCAGTCTTCCATTCATTTGGTTTCTGGTTGCCCTTTAAATGTAATATTCCAACTGAGAGGTCAAGCTAGTATGTGGGGTGGGGTTTCATGAAAAGGAACCAAGCCAGATAGTTCTGAGTGTCAAGAAGCTCCTGTCTAAAGCTGGAAACCCGCTAAAATTAACCACTTACCACCCAGGCCCAGGGACCTGAGCACAACTGTGACTTTTTTTTTTTTTTCTCGAGACAGGGTTTCTCTGTATAGCCCTGGCTGTCCTGGAACTCACTTTGTAGACCAGGCTGGCCTCGAACTCAGAAATCCGCCTGCCTCTGCCTCCCAAGTGCTGGGATTAAAGGAGTGCGCCACCACGCCCGGCCAACTGTGACTTTTTTTTTTTTTTCTCGAGACAGGGTTTCTCTGTATAGCCCTGGCTGTCCTGGAACTCACTTTGTAGACCAGGCTGGCCTCGAACTCAGAAATCCGCCTGCCTCTGCCTCCCAAGTGCTGGGATTAAAGGAGTGCGCCACCACGCCTGGCCAACTGTGACTTTCTAACTGTTCCATTCTTTGCTGAGAAAACTTCAAAAGAAAACAGTGCTATGTTTTCAGAAACTCCCTCTCCCCCTCCCCTCCCCCTCTTCTCTCCTCTTCCTATCCCCCTCCCCCTCCCCTCCCCCTCTCCCCTCTCTGTGTATGTCCCACAAACCCATTTCCACACCAATACGGAGATGTTGTTTTCCATTGGTCAATGTGGTGGCCAGAGTTGAGAATCAGGGTCCCCTGGAATTGGAGTTACACATGGTTGTGGGCCACCATGTGGGAACTAGGAATTGAACCCTTATCCTCTGAAAGAGCAGCCAGTGCTCTTAACTGCTTAGCCATTGCTCCAGCCCCTAGAAATAATCTTGTGGCTGGGTGTGGTGGTGCACACCTTTAATCCCAGCACTTGGGAGGCAGAGGCAGGCAGATTTCTGAGCTCAAGGTCAGCCTGGTCTACAGAGTGAGTTCCAGGACAGCTGGGGCTATACAGAGAAACCCTGTCTCGAGAAGAAAAAAAAAAGAAAGAAAGAAAGAAAAAAAAGAAATAATCTTGTTTGATGATTGGGAATTGAAGAACAATAGGCCCCGTTCATTCTCCTAGAAGACTCTTACGTGTCACCTGCTAATTTCCGTGACTTTGCCTTCATTTCATCATGACATTTAATTATTACTTTTTATTAAGACAAACTTTTAAATTTGTTTCAAAACGCTCTCAATGTGTTTTTTAATTAAGAATCACTAATATACTTTATAGGAAATCATTTCCTAAGAGCTAGGGATATTGCTATACTTCCCAGCATAGGCCCTAAGTTCTGCCTTAACACTGAAGACAGTAAGACATAAAGAAAGAAAGGAAGGAAAGAACAGAAGGAGGAAGGAGGCAATAAAAGAAGAAAATTAGTTCCTAAATGTCAAAAAACAATAGGACAGAGATTTTACACACACACACACACACACACACACACACACACACCTCCAAAAAAAAACCTCCCTACGATTTTGTTCTTCCTTAGACCGCACAGCTGCCTTCGATTCCAGGTGATTCTGAACATCCCAGCCCTCCCTTAACTGAACACATCCTTAACGATTTCACAAAAGTGATTAAAAACTGTATCTTACTAGCTGCTGTTCTCCTCCCAAGTCATCAGACTACAGAGATTGAATTTCCTCCAGTGAGTCTCAGCAACACAAAAACAGGATATTTAATTTGTTTAAGTTTCTAGAGCAATTTACCAGAGACAAAAATAAAATACCACAGCATTTTGCTGGCATCTTAAATGAAAAAAAAAAAAAAAAAAGGAAAGACAAGAAAAGACAAGCAAGCCAGTCTTGGAAAGACAGTGAGCCCCATGAGATCCCAGACACGAATCCTCTGTCTGTGTGCTCACATATTTTTATGACTTTGTTCACTAAAAAAGAGCTTAACATATTCCAAGCCATGCTTCCAACAAAACAGGTCTTTTTATGAGGCAGACCCCCTGCTCTCCCAACAGCTAAACTCACTCAAGCAACAGTCTCAAGTCCAACCCCAGTAATCAAATGACTCAGCTGACTGGTTCATGTTCATTTGAGCAACATTTCTCCTGCTTAAATGAATGAAGTTCCAAGCTCAGAACCAGTCCTGAAATTAAGGATTCATAACGAAGACTTCGTGTAAATCTTGAGATGGGAAGGGTTTTTGTTGGGGGGAAAGAAGCAATTATTTATCTCTAGTTGTTGGCTTAGACATTGTACACGGCATTGAGGTAGTGGAGAGACAGGTTTCGAAGATGGGAAGTCACTGTCTGTTGTTATTTTGTTTTTCATTTTAAAATTTCACTTGGAAACCCTATCGTTATAGGAAACTTTCAATTTCTCTACTTTACAGGGAGAACATAGGCGATCCATTGGCCTATTGATTGACTTTGGCAGTAGAGCCCAGCAAATGTCCAAACAGTTGGGAAAAGAGTTTCAAACAGAAAGCTCTCTTTTCTATGGATTCTGCCTCCTTAATTTGACCCTCTATCATCAACTGACTACTTAATAGTTAATAAGCACAAAAATCTTTCAGAAGACACAATCCATTTATAATATACCATCTGACAAAGACTGGAAAACAAGCCACCATCGATACCAAATCAATTTAGAATCCTCGGCAACAGAAAACTACCCTAGCTAACTTAAGTGGTGAAAGGCTTTGTCCAAAAGACAAAGGAGAAGGTAAACAAAAGGCTGGAGATCTGACACAGAGAGGGTGGGGACCAAGAAAAGCTTTAGAAGATGAAGCTAGCAGGAACAACTTGACCACTCACGGAGGCATTACTGCTGACTGGAACAAGGCCATTGTTCATGTCTCACCACAGAAGTCTCAGAGGAGATAATGGAGTAGATTTAGGTTAGGGTTCCCCAACCTAGAAAGGACTGAGCAACAGTAAGTACTGTGTAATAGTCTGGAGGGCTATCCTCTGCCAAATAGAGGCTAGAGACCAGAAGCCCTTCTCTAGTCAAGACAGTCCCGCACCGGGAAGCACTGGCTTATAGTAAATAATAAAACCACCAAGTCCTTGCTCAGGAGAGGCCAGGGAAGGTGATACAGAATCTGTGAAACAAAAGAAAGTGGGCAAGTCTCCAAAACAGCGAAACTAAGTTATCGTTGGCAAAAGGCAGGGAGAGTGATCTTCAGTGTTCACCTCTACAAGGATAAGTGGAAACCCAAGAAGGCTGCTTTCCAGGTCACAGGCTCAAGAGACAACAGGGGAAGGAAATTGTAAAGTGTTTCAAAACTGAATACAGAAAAGGTAGTCCCGGAAGATATCAACCCTTCCTAAAGCTGTGCTGATGGTCACCAGTGGGCTGGACAAGCACAAGTCCAGACAACTGGGTGTTTTCCTCCATATAGATTTATTTTTAAAATTCCAGCGCTCCGCCTTTCCCTATCTGATTCTAAAACCTGCCAGAGCTTTTCGCAACTCTTGGGATCTATGGACTTGTGGTAATTGACATGGCTAATTTAAGGGAAACTGATTCCAAATCCCAGAGAACACCCAGTGCAACTCTGTATTAATTAGCTGGCTAACTCTGTTGATTCCAACATGGTGCTAATGAGTCTAAAGGCATGAATTCCATTCACATGCCATATGGGCTGGTTCAACAACCAGCCTAGTGACCCACTCCAACCGACCAACTGATAAATGTATATGGTATCCTATGAGAGAGATGGGACAGGGAGAATACATGCAGATAGGTCCACCCTTATACCCACATCTCTCTGACACACCCTCCTTGATGCCCTCGGTCTGCAGAACCCAACTCACACCCGTCCAAGCACTTTCCAAACACTTAGAAATACAGTTCTATGTCTTTCCCTCCTCCTTCCTATAGCTCATGCCTCCTCCTAGGACCCTCCTGTACTGCGATTCCTTTTCCTCCTCCTCATTAATATTTCTTTAAAAATTGGAGTGCAGAAACTCATCTTCAATCTGCCCGACTCTAAATTCCCTGATCCTGTCATCAGCGGCAAGACTGGGCCTGACTCTTCTCCCATGATTATTTCTGACAGCTCCAGAGAAATCACTTAATATTCATTTCAGCCTCCCTTTACAGACAGTCTTAAAAATCAATTTCAAAATTTTTTCTTCTTGATCCTGTCATTTAGCACAGAAATCATCCAAACTGATTACTTGGGACATTAGCACCTCTTTCCCTTCTCCCTCTGGGATATCAGCTTCACTTTGGGACTCCGTTCTGGTAGGCTTTTCACAGGTTTTCATTTTTCTGGGTGGTTGGTTTTTTTTGTTTGTTTGTTTGTTTGTTTTGACTAAGAAACACAATGTAAAATGAAAGATGAATTTGTCGAACAACTTTCAGTTATTCCTTTGAAAAAGCGATTTAAAAAAAAAAATAAGCAAAATGCTTGACTAAGAGAAAAGCCAGATTCAAAGGAGGAAGAAAAAGATGTAAAACAGCAACTACACTGTCTTCAAGGAGTGACTGTGAAGCCACCAGTTTCAACCATAAAATTTAGCCACAGCATTGCTGTTGTGTTTGGTAATAGGAAGGAGAAGTTAGAATAGCCGTCCGCCATAAGATGCTGCAATCTGTTTGGGAGGGGGAGGTGGGGAAGAAAGGTCTGAAGGATGCAGAGGGAAGAGCAGCCAGTGCATGGGAAACTCTGTCTGTGAAGCCAGTGCTGAACTGTCTGCAGAGTCTGGCTCACTGGGATGGTCCCTGACTCTCTCCCTCACTATTGTTTTGCTTTCTGCAGTTGTTTGTTTTAAATTCTCCTAAGTGACATTATTGTAATTAAGGTACCAGGGAGATCAAAATCCACCAGGAGCGACCAAGAGGGGCGGGCAGAGAACATAACCCCATGGGATGCATCCAAAGCACTTCATCCTCCTGTCCCTGTTTTTTTCTCGATAGTGTGCAGAGGATGTCTTTGAAAGGTTACTACAAACATGACCCTGGAGGGCTCTGGACCATGCAAGATAGCCTTCCAGCTTGATGACTGGAACCGTTGTTTGCTGTAAGAATCACGTTGTCAGACATGCAGCTTGTCATTTATGTGACCACAGCATCCTGATGGGCCTCCTCCCATCGTGATCAGCTTACTTAAGAGGACAAGAGACAAGGCCATTGGCATAAACTACAAAATAGAAACAACTGAGTCTTTCCTTAGAGGATAGGAATGTAAAATCTCATTCTTTCCAGGACCATGGAACCTCAAACTTCAGGCCTTCACAGTGCTTCCTCGGGAATTAAACATCAAAATGTGAGCCCGGACCTTAAATCACTCTGAGCAGAATACAAACTATAGGAACCTATCTAGACCACAGTAAATATCACCAAGAAGACTTTGAAATGGTACAATACAACTTGGGACAACATGACCTGTTTCTTTTCTGCCTGCTATACATGTGGCCTTCCTGTGCTGAGCAAGTATCCTCCCAGTGTCACCAGGAGAGTACTTACACTAACCACATGGGTATGGTGCTGAGTTTCAGAGCCCACTTGCAGAAAATGAACCCATAATTGCATTGGACTAAAATGACATCATTGGTAAACAAGAGATGGGATACTGTTGATTATTTTGATGACTCTGGTATGGCTCTTTGTTGGGTATCAATAATGCATCATGCTCCATCTGCAACACAGAGTTAGATACTGCTCCTAGCAGGGTATTTAGTCTACATGGACATGTAGGCAACCAAGAGATGCTGTGAGAGCAAAAAGCAAAACCAGGAGCTGTTCAGCTGTTTAGCCTGTCAGCCTTTGCACTGTCCTCTTTGGAGACGGTGCTGGCAGCTGGAAGAATCACAGTTCTCCAGAAAGTTCTGCAAGACTTTCAGCAAGGGTGATAGAAGAACACCCAGTCTTCAAAATCAGGTTGTGTCTCACTATACCAAAGCTCCATCTATGACACGGAAGAATTTGCTTGTAAATTCTTACAAATAGCATTAGAGTTCTTAATGCATTCCTAATTGGATTAGAATTATAAACACAGTAAACAGCCAGGGACAGAAATCTGAGCTACCTACATAATTAACACTTGTCCCTAGGCTAATAGACTGCACTGACCAAGAAACAGGACCCCCAAATTAGATGCTGTACCCTTAATCTAATGAGGACACACTCCCAGCTTGGCAGTCTTCAGCTCAGATTTCTTTACGACACTTGAGTATCTGTACAAAACCATCTTTGAGTCTAAGAAATTAGTGCCGTTGGAGCTCAAAACAGATTTAGGCAGCATCTTCGTTGGCAGGCAACTTCAGAGATCACCACCTAATAAAACCTCCTTCCGTAGTCTGGAGGCACCACACAGACACACCCTATGTAGCTCATGAAGCAGAACCTCTCTGGGAGGTGATTGCTTCTGGTAGCTGACTGTGTTGCTCAGTTTGTGTGGTGTTGGATCCCTTGCAATGCTTAATATCTACTGATGATGCTGGGACGTTCTGTTGTGTAGATGAAATGGGGTAAGAAAAGAGAAGAGAGCACAGCTTTAGTCTAGTCCTTCCTGCTCTTTTAAAGGTCTTGGTTCCCAACCCTTCCTGTTTTAGATACTTGATTTAACTCTGTCCTTTTCTACCATACCTCCTTGGGTTTATACCCTGAATTCAGAAGAATGATCATGCAAAAAAAAAAAAAAAAAAAAAAAAAAAAAAAAACAATCCAAATGCTTGCAATTAATTCCTTGCAAACCACCTCTTCCTTGCCAGGAAGGTACCCACACATTGAGGTACACAAAAGCACTCCAGAATGAGTTTAGACTGCACAGTGGCTTCTCAGATTCCCCTCTACCTTGTCAATAACTCCAAAGGTAACTCTCTTGAGTTATTTGTGGAAAGCCCTTTTGTTTTAATGGGAGAAATTGTGATGGAACGAAGAGACGATATTTCATACATCCTCTTTGCCATCCACGGTCTTCTATTGTCTCTCCAGGTAGATAAGACCAAAGGATACAAGGCCAAAGAATATATCAGTAGACTAACATTTAATTTACTGAAGCCCAGTAGAAGAGAGAGAGATGCACTGACTTGCTAACTGTACTTCTCTTCCATATATATCAGTGCCAAGCTGCTTAGAGGCTCGCCCTGATGTCAGGGATATTTCCTTCTCTCTTACCAAGTGTTCAGCCCAGCAGGACCCCCTACAGAGAACCCTGTTCTGGAGCTGGCTCCCTTTGCCCTTTTACCAAACACAAACCTGAAAGTTGACCAACACCTATCCTGTTAGCAACCACAAACATTTTTCATTCCAAGAAATAACATTCTAAAACCTTAAAAGACTTTTACATATGTAGCTAGATGTTGCATTTTAAGTACTTCCATCTCTTTTACATCTTCTGTGTATGTTACTTTCTGTGTGTGTAATGTTACCTGCAAAAGGGGAGGGGGGGCGGGAAGACCAAGAAAAGAAAAAGACTTTCCCTACACTTCCAGTGAACAGCCAGTGAAAGCTTCCAGAAAACACAGGGGAAATTCTATGTAAATTGCCTGCCTGTTCTTAGAATTTAGCCCAACATGATTCAATTTCACACTAAACACACTAAACACAGCAGAGATATCGGAGACAAAAGGGGGAGAGATGAATTGTTCGATGTATGTTCTAAAACAAAACAGCGTCGTTCTTATCAGAGCAGATTCTTGTCAATTTCTCCTCCTCTGCAGATAAATAAAAAGCATTTTAAAATAACTAGTCACCATAAATTTTGATGTTTCAAAGTAAATCCCCCCCCCTCCCAATGGTTTGTGTTGCTTCAAGAATGAAAGGCTTCCAGTGCATTTATTCTGGACACAACGCTGCGCCCTAGAAAACACATAAAGCTTTACATCCACACCAGGCTATGGACGAGCTACTACATTTTACTTTAGGAGACCCACTTTAAATGCTCTTTTGGAAACACAAAGTCAAGCAAGTAACCTTATAAATACATTTTAATAGTGAAAACTTGTTACTGGGCTATGTTTAGGGTCACTTGTTAAAATTATTGGAGTTTTAAGCTAGGGACAAATTAAAAACACCAGTTTCATGGTGTTCTCTCTCTCTTTTTTTTTTTTCCTAAAACATACAGTATGAATATTAAATACCTGTAAAAACAATAGGTTACCATAACATGTAAATGAATGTTAAAATGTATTGTATTAAATGCTTCATTTTCGGATCCCAAGAATCATAATCAGAGATTGCAGAGCACCTTCATTCAAGCCTAAAGAAAACTGAAGAACTTAAAAAAAAAAAAATTTTTTTTTTTGAGACAGCTGTGCCCTCTGGAGGTGGCATTTGGGAATTAAATAAATCTTTCCTCAACCAGTAACAATGACTTTTCCAAAGAACTGGACATGTATTAGAAACGTACAGAAGGCTTAGAAGGTTTCATTTGTGGTCCTTCGTGTTAAACCAACTTTCAGTGAATATTCAGTTAGAATTTCAATTTAGACCTGTTCCCATGGGTGTCAAAACATTCTGGTGGGAGGGATGTTCAGATCTGAAAGTCAGTCATCGGGGACTTGGCGGGACGTTATAGAAAGAGCCATGCTCCCAAATCCAGTGACTCCCAGTCTGCCGGACTGCAGGGAGCAGCTGCCCAGTAGCTTCCTGCTCTCCACCCCACTTCCTGCTTCCCAGCCCACTTCCTGCTTCTTGCCTGCTTCCCGCTTCCCATCCCACCTCCTGGCATTTCTAGAGAGAACTTGAGCAGCCAGGCCAGCAAATGCATCTGCATTGTCTTTTCAGAAGAATCCCTACCTCTTTACCTTCAGTTTGTCTGTACATATTTGCTTTTCAAGTAACTTCGGGTACATTTCTCCACCAGGAGACTACGTTATTCCAGTGGGAAGCACACGAGAAAATAAGAACGCCTTTGTTGGAGTTTTTTGAGATAGAAATTAATAAAGTTAGCTTTATGTATTTGAAATTTCAATAAGACAGAAGAAGGAAAACTGAAGGAGATAATTGTGGGAGGAGGATCGAAAGAAACAATCCCCCAGAATTGTCCTCACTTGATGCTAGAAGAGAACAAAGCACAGAGAGAACGATGACATCTTAATTGTGCTTGCTGGGATGTGAGTGAATGCTGTTTGTGGCATCTTGAAATGAAGCAGAGAAAGGAAAAGAATTGAGTAATGCCAGTGTTCGGAGAGGGGGTGTAATTACTATCAGTCGGAGCGGAGGCGAGCAAGCCCAAATACCAGTGGGATGTGGCTCTTGCAGCTGTGTCTGCAGGTGGGACCGAGTAGGAGGAGGTTGTGAGGGAAAGAGGCAGTGTTCTTCTGGCTGCACCTGCATCTCGATTCCCAAGGTTGGCCCAAAGGCATCGTCTCTCTTCTCTCTCCTCCTCCTCCTCCTCCTCCTCCAGAAAACAAACACCAGTGAATAAACAGGAGAGGTACCAACTTCCTACTACCACCCTCTAGTTCCAGCTTAGGGAGGTAGCATGAAGTATGGATTCTTAATTCAAGATCACTAGCTCTTTGTCCCTTTCTCTCAAAGGGCCTCCCTCCTAGGCTCCTTAAAGAGGCCCAGAAGCAAAACATTTCAAAGAAGACTACTTTGAACCCCTGAACATTACAGGTGACATCCTGCTCCCACTGAGGGGACACGCTCAGCTTCCCCAAATATGAAATCAAGCATTTAAGGAACATCGGTGGTCAGGACAGGGACGTAACAAGCTATGTCAGGCTGCCCCTCCTCCCCCCAGAGCAGTTCATCTGTCCTCATCAGAAGCCCACTCATGAGTCCTCTGAGACTGCTACATCTGTGTGCCAACACCACAGAGGGCACTGGCAGGGAGCCTCACTGCCCACAATCACACACTGCCTGGATCTTGGACCCAACCATTTCAGAATGACCAGTCCCATTAGGTAGGACAGAACCAAGGACACAGCTGTGTGGTCTAACGGGTAATAAGATCTGGGATGCAGCCATGGGATACTAGTTACCTGCTGTGAGCCTTGGGCTTCTCCTTATGGAAACTCTGATAACACTAATATCAAAGTCATGATCATATGCTCATCAGTTCATTCATTCATTCATTCATTCATTCTTCTTTCAGCAAATAAGCCTACATATTCCAAGCTATATGGAGGCACTGGATGAACTCTTCTCAAAGCTGCCTTCTTGGATCTCAGTTCCAGAAGATGTAACTGAAAGGATGACCTAGGCCTTTCATCTGTAAGACTTCCTAGCCCAGCTTCTAGTATATATAGTGCCTTTGGGAAACAATGCTGTTTAGAATTAAAGGTTAGCATCCCCATCTGTTCTGTCTTCTTCTTGCAGATGAGAGATTGCCAAGTCCCAGAGCCAGGCAAAAACCTTGTTTGTATCTAAGGCTCAAGAAGTGTTTGATGAACAAAGGATGTGATTGAAGCTCCTTAGAGGAAGGAGGAGAGAAGGAAGGGGAAGACTCTGTGCCCCAGTGAGACAAACAACCCTGGAGCCAATCACCAGCCTGTGGCTACCTTCACAGAAACTCCTGGTTATCTAGTAGGTAGTCTGCCTTCAGGAAAGGACACTGTATATTTGAGAGACTGACCAATCCCAAGAAAAAGGAGCTTCTTTTAGCCACAAGGTGTGGATCTGCTTAGGGGTCACCTTTCCCCCATGACTAACCTTCCCACTAACACCTTCTGTAGGCACCCTGAAATTAGCCACTGTCACCCCATTTGAGGCAATGTTTTTAGAGGCACTTAAAAAAAAAAAAAAAAACCCTTATCGTCAGAGTTCTCCATCAAAAATCTGATCTGAGATGGTCATTTATACTGCTGCTTTGCAAACGGCAGCTCTTGGGCAAGTGAAAATGTTCCTCTTAACTAGGTAAATTTTTGCAGTGTTCAACTCCTCAAAATAAAGATGGGGTTTCTACCATGTTTCTACCTAGTCCGAACAAGACTTTTTTTTTTTAATGCATTTTAGAAAAATTCATTGGACTTCCATTGTTACAGAACAAGTCATCACCAGTTTAGTAGCTGAATCTGTTCATATTTCTTATCTCACGGTGTGCATGCTGTAGGCAGCACAGGGCCCCCAACTCCTTTTGAGATGCACTCCAGGTATCCATCTCTAGAGGCTCCTCTACTGTGAAGAGATGCTCTTCCAAGCTCCCTCTGGCCATGAGCAGAATTCCCTTCCTTGTGTGCACAAGTCAGAAGTCCTGCTGTTTTGCTATCCGTTGATCAAGGATCACACTCAGCTCCCGGAGGCCACTCTCTGGTTTGCTATACTTCACAATAAGGCCCCTTTTCTATTGGTCCTCTCACACTTCCAAACTCAAACTCGTCAAAAACTCTTCTGATTACATAACAGCCTTGCTGGTCAGTTCTCAGTCACTAACTCGGAACAAAACCACAGGCACAATAGCTTATCATATTCACAGGAAAAGGGATTATAGTCTGAGTTGCTGTAACAAAATACTGTACACTGGGTGGTTTCACAAATATTTCTTCCAGTTCCAGAGGTTGGAAAGCCAACGATTAAGGTGACAAGTAACTCAGTTCCCGCTGATGATCTCTCCTAGGTTGGCAGAGTCACACCCTCATTCCCATTCCTCATTCTTACAGGACAGTAAGGAAAGACCACCACCCACCCTTAACACAGTACCATTGAGGATGGGCTTGATCATATACACTTTGGGAAATTAAGATGTTCATCCCATAGCAACAGAACATACAAGGGAGAGGGAGTCACCTTAGATTTCTATAGAATTTACCCGTAAAGAAAATAACAAGAACATTTAAAGCTCACATAATATACTCATTGCGGACATGAGGTTTCTAGCTTACAAACTCATGTCGAAAGGCCACATGGATCCATGACCAGGAGAACCTCTCTCTCCCCATCAGCTCTTTAGACTTTAAAATGGCCCTGTTGCCCCGATTCACCTCTGTGCAAATGGGAATTAAAGTCATCATAGGGATTCAGAGAATTAAAGTCATTTACCGAGTGCCTGGGGTATAGAAGGCCACTGTCATCACCCCATGGTGTCTTTGATGTACCATTGAGACAGCAATTAAAATGGAGAGGTCAGGAGGACATACCTGTGGCCAGAACACAGCCCTGACCCCTTACCTTGGACTGTTCATCAGGATCTAGCTTCTGAATATCTATTTTCCAACCTTTCTGAGATGAAAATAAGATTTTCTCCAAGATCTTTATAATACTAGGAGATAAAATAAAGCACCACAGTTAGGCTAGAGAGATGGCCCAATGGGTAAAGTGCTGGCCATCCAAGAGCTAAGTTTGATCATGTCTGGATGCAGAGGTACACACCTGTAATCCCAATGCTATCCAGCTAGAACCAGAAGAGACTTCCTAGGACTTACTGGCAAGCCAGCCTACCAGAATTGACAATCTTGGAGTTCTATTAAGAAACTGTGTTTCAAAAACTAAAGTGAAATGTCACTGAGGGAGACTTCTGATGACAATGTCTAGCTTTCACACACCCACCCACACACACACACACACACACACATACATAAACATACACATATGCATACACACACACTCATGCATGCGTGCATGCATACACAGGTGCACACACATGCGTGCACACCACAATCAATGCACTATCCAAATGACAAGAGGAAAGGAATCAGGAACCCTACAATCAGTTTAAACAAGCTGTTTCTTGTGGTATAGACAACATACCCAGCACAATGTAGGGATCCGTGGGGCTTACAGATGCCCATGAAGCACAGCATCTGGACTTAAGTATGTACTGTCAAATTAGTAAGACAGTGCCTTCACCCAGCGAGCAGTTTAATCTTTAGACAGGACTGTGTGTTCGAGAGTCCTACTCATAAACCCTTACCCAGAGCCTGGGAGCTTGCGTTCTCACAAGGTGGTCCAGTCAGGCAATTGGAGCCGCTGATTGCTAAGGTACCATGCTTCAAGTGCTTGGCCTAAGGTGTTTGCAGAAACAGACCAACATGCAATGGTATGAAGAGGGCCAGAAATACACAGTCAGAAGCACCAATTGCTCCATTCTCTTCTGCTGGTCAAAGGAAAAATCAGGTCAGATGGACCTGTTGAGATAGAAAGGAGTAAGATCTGTTGCTGCCACAGACTGCTGAGTAGCGCAAGGCTGAAAGCAACAGACAAGCTGTCCTACATTTCTAGGGGGCAGAGGTTTACATCAGTTTGCCTGGGCACCATCAGGGTTTCAATGGGCCCACTGAACTTCCATGAACTTGAAAGCAGATCCATTTTTTCTTGCCCTTTCAAACAGCTAAAGCAAACCTGCATCCTTGGCTCGTGGATTTATAGTGCTCAACCTCTACACGCACTATTAAGGCTGCTTCTCAGGGCTGGTGAGATGGCTCAGTGGGTAAGAGCACCCGACTGCTCTTCCCAAGGCCCGGAGTTCAAATCCCAGCAACCACATGGTGGCTCATAACCATCTGTAACAAGATCTGACGCCCTCTTCTGGAGTGTCTGAAGACAGCTACAGTGTACTTACATATAATAAATAAATAAATCTTTAAAAAAAAAAAAAAAGGCTGCTTCTCTGACTTTACACCTCTCTCTTTAAAAATACCATTTAAGATTGTACTGGGCCCCATCTGGACATCCTAGGGCACCTTTTTCCACTAACATCTATCAGTGGCCCTTTTGCCAGTAAGATAAATTACTAGTGTAAGGGGTTAGGATATGAACATTTCAAGGATCCATTTTTCCTCCCAACAGGAGTGTCTATCTGAGTTAGATACCAGTGAGCAACCCACCCTTCACTGACAACACGTCTACCCTACCAACATGTTGAGGATTAGAACTATTTGCCTAGACATAGCTTTGTTTATGTTTTCATAAGAAAAAAAAAAGATGCTGGGTTGTAGAAATGGTCATCATCAAAAGGAGCTTATAAATGCCAGTGGTTGGGTACCATTTAATAACATTTGAGAACAGAACCTATATTTCAATGGTATTCGCACTTCTTTTTTAACCATAGTGTTTGCAAACAGCTGTGATTATTGCTAACACCTATATTCCCCTGACCCACTTTCTAACTAGTCTCTAAATTGACTTGATTCCTCCTATTTTTATTGACAGTTCAATGACAGGTACAAATTATTCCACTGTTACCTATGGCAACCAAAGCATCTCAAAAGAAAAAAAAAACAATAGAGATTAAAATGAGAGGAGGAAGGGTTAGGAGGAGAAAAGGAGGAGGAGGAGGAAGGGGAGGAAGAGGAAGAAGGGGAGGAGGAAGAGGAGGAAGGAGGAAGAGGAAGAGGAGGAAGGGGAGGAGGAAGAGGAGGAAGGGGAGGAGGACGTTGGCATCAATAAGTCATTGTACAAGTGAAGTTGAATGCTAACTGGGTAGGTTTTAAGGAGTGACCCATTTTCAATAAGGACCCTTCAGTCAGCCAGTCAGGAAGGAAGCCTCCTGTGAGAAGTGAGAAGACCCGTCTCTTGCAGGAAGCAATGGTTCAAAGTTTTCAGAACCTTCTCCTCGCCCTTCTTCACGCATCTCTCCGATTTGGATCATCTCCTTTGTTTTTCGTCTCCTCCTGTTCTTCCCCGTTCTGAACACATTAGTTACTATGGAAACATTGGTGTGAATGTCAGAAGGCTCAGCTCAGAAATGCTTCATAAAGTCAATTTATAGAATGGTCTGACATTTATATCATGTTTGGGAAATTGAAAGAATTTGTGAGTTTCGTGACTATGGACGGGGGTGAGTGGTAAACACTGTAATATATCTGGTTTTTAAATTTTTGTTTTCTATGCTCTGGGAAAACATCCAGTTTGGTGTTTTAGAGGAAGAATAGAAACAAAAACAGGACTCTCATTTGGGATTTGAGATTAGATTCATTTCCTCTCAGTTCAGGAAGAAATTCTACTTATAAGTTTATGAAACACATTAGAATCCCTTGTATCAAAATAAATGCTTTTTGAGAAACTTATGGCTGGCTTAATTTTTCTATCTTTAGCTAGACATTAAGATAGATGGTATTACCCATAATAATATTCACAGAGCATCAGAGTCCAAATGCCAATTGCCATGTTACAAAAATCCTTACTTACCAAGACGATTTTGAGTTAGTGTTACTCTCCAGAATAAAGATAGTCACTGAGGATTTTAGCCCCCCCCCCTTACTGTGTACCAGGGCCCTTTCTAAGGACTTTGTAACGTATAGATTCATGTGACCCTTTCCAAACATGAATGATAGAAGTTATCCTGTCACATTCATTTTATACACATGAGAAGCAGGGGACCAAAGTAACTCATCCACATAAAGTGGAGAAAATAAGATTCACACTAAAGCAGTCTACAGCAGAGCCGATATACTTAAGCACAGTATACAGTGAAACAGCAGTATTCTAGACAAAAGTAAAATAGCATTAGTATGAGATCGATATAAAGAGCTTTGAGTTGTCCATTCTGGACTGCAGATACCGTAGTCACAGTATTGTCTCTCTGAAGACATTCCCAGAAGACTGGCCACCCTGCATCTGAGGATGCTGTGGGCTCGCTGGGACTGCTGTGGGATTAGGAGAACAGTTTAGAGCAGTGGTTCTCAACCCTTGGGTTGGGACCCTTTGGGGGGAGAGATCAAATGAACCCTTCATTGGGGTCTCATCAGATATTTTGCATATCATATATTTACATTACAATTCATAACAGTAGCAGAATTACAGTTATGAAGCTAGCAACAAAATAATTTTATGGGGGAACAGAGGTGGGGGGAGGGGTATGGGAAACTTTCAGGATAGCATTTGAAATGTAAATAAAGAAAATAATAAAAAAAAATAATTTTATGGCTGGGGGGTCACCGTAGCACGATGAACTGGATTAAAGGGCCACAGCATTAGGAAGCCTGAGAACTGCTAGTTTAGGAGTTAAATGTGCTTTTAGGTTGAAAGGCTCTTCTGTACTTTTCACCTAAAATACAGAAATATGTGTTAGACAATCAACAGGAAAGCTAGAAGAGCTAGAAAGATCTTGAATTCTACTGTCCTCCACTAGAATTTATGTACAAAGAGAATCTGTAAGGCAGTATTTATTCTTTACCATCCAGTGTTTCCCATTTCCTCAGGCACCAACTCCCAGATTCATCCTTGTTTTGTTCTGTTGCATAGTCACATCCTGTATGTGACCCACTGGGACCCCAAGATCAATCAGACACTTCAGAACCAAAACCAATCAGACTGTCTTATCCTGCTGACCTCTGGTTTAAAAATGGGCATGGGAATCCATCAGAACCAATCAGCCCACGAGATCTTCTGGTGGGAAGGTTCAATCAGGAAGAAGATAGAAAACTTCAAACCTTAAGCTATAAGCAGCTATAGCTATCTCTGCTACCACAAGAGGGTACCTAGAGATTGCAGAGGCTGCTAGTGAAGGATGGAAAACTTAGAGTCAAAAAGCACATGGAAGCCAGGACTATGCAGAGAAACCCTGTGTCTTAGTCAGGGTTTCTATTCCTGCACAAACATCATGACCAAGAAGTAACTTGGGGAGGAAAGGATTTATTCGGCTTATATTTCCATACTGCTGTTGATCACCAAAGGATACAGGACTGGAACTGAAGCAGGTCAGAAAGCAGGAGCTGATGCAGAAGCCATGGAGGGATGTTACTTACTGGCTTGCTTCCCCCTGGCTTGCTCAGCCTGCTCTCTTATAGAACCCAAGACTAGCAGCCCAGAGATGGTCCCACCCACAAGGGGCCTCTCCCCCTTGATCACTAATTGAGGAAATGCCCCACAGCTGGATCTCATGGGGGCATTTCCCCAACTAAAGCTCCTTTCTTTGTGATAACTCCAGTCCGTGTCAAGTTGACACAAAGCTAGCCAGTACACCCTGTCTCGAAAAAAACAAAACAAACAAACAAACAAAAACAAAACAAAACAAAAAAGCACATGGAAGATTAAGAGTAAGTCTGGTAAATGTCATCTCAGAAGCACGAACACATGTGGCTAAACCCTTCTGCTAAGTTTATAAATTCTTAAGCCAATAAGTCACTCTCCTTCCTCCTCTCTCTTCCCTCCTCCACACTGGCTTACAGTAAAGTAAAAAGGCCAAGTATGCAAGGCATGAAACAAATGGTCCATTTTTTAAGCAGACACTACACTTTGTTCATCTTGTTACTAAACAAAACAGCCCTTATCTGTGGCCGCAAAATCCACACATCTCACAACTGTAACTCATTCATTAACAAAACAGTTGTGACTTAATACTTACCCAAGACTAGCCAAAATGTTGACTTATCCCATATAATGCCCATGTTGCTGTTTTGCTGCAGAACTATTAGTATGTGTAGATTACAAGGTGCTACACAGACTCTATCATGAACTGATATGCTTTATAATGTAAATAAACTCTTACTAAATAAGAAAATCTAAACTCCAAAGACACATCCAAATGTTTTAAATAAAACTTTAGACTTTGGTTTGAATATACTTGGCCCATGGGGAGTGGTACGATTAGGAGATGTAGCCTTACTAGAGGAAGTATGCCACCATGGCTGTGGGCTTTGGAGGTCTCCTCCCATGCTCAGGCTCCACCCATTGTGGAAGAGATCTTCCTCCACGCGGCCTGAGGATGCCAGACTCTTCTGGTTGCCTTTGGATCCAGATGTAGAACTTTCGGCTGCTCTGCCAGCATCTTGTGTGCCTGCATGATGTCATGCTTTCCACCATGATGATAATGGACTGAACCTCTGAAACTGTAAGCCAGCACCAAGTAAATGTTTTCATTTATAAGAGTTGTTCTAGTCATGGTGTCTTTTCATAGCGATGGAAACCCTAAGACAATATAAGCTGAATAATTGAGTTGGTGAATAAAATCCTAACCTCTCAACTGAATGGGGTCCAAGTTAGCTGAGGACACTGCTGTAAGAGATGAAAGCATCTGTCATTCCAAATGGATACTGAAGGTAACATTCCGCTCTTGTATCAGACAACAGGCATACATTGAATCCAGTGTCAGTTTGATAAACATGAAGAGTGAAGATCTGCAAGTCTGGAACAGAAGCAACAGAGACAAAGGGCACTAAAGGAAACATCACAGAAGAGCTTCAAGAACAAAGAATATAGAAGAAAATTATCTGCTGCCTTACCTACAGCCAGACAGTTCACATCCACTGACAAGAGATGTAAAGGATGAAAATAAGTGTGGGGATTACGACAGTATCTGTCTTGAAACCTGCTTTTTATGTCCATTCTTAAACTCTCCTTCCTGGGTTAGTTCTCATACTTTACACACACACACACACACACACACACACACACACACACACACACCACTATCCTATCTCTATCTCTATCTCTGTCTCTGTCTCCGCATTTTTAAAACAGCCTGTCTATGTCTATGTCTATGTCTATGTCTATGTCTATGTCTATGTCTATGTCTATCTCTATCTCTATCTCTATCTCTATCTCTATCTCTATCCAGATAGTTATATCTTGTGATATGAGAAAGATTACAGGAAAGAAGTTGAATATTATCCCAAAGTAGCAAACCTTAGGCTCATGAGATCTCTTTTCTTCTTTCTGTCACTGAAACAGTAGTTAATCCATGACATACATTTATACTTTATTGATGATTGTATCGACCACCTCATTCTTATATTTATACCACCAGACAATCCTGGCCCACTGTCTGTCAGATGAAGGAGTTTAGCTGACTGAGGAGATGGCCCCATTGATATAGAAAGATTCTCTGAAGGTTTCCCAGAAGTCATGGGAAAAATACTTTTAATTCAGTTATCTCTGAAATGCCTTCTGGATCTGTTGGATCTGTTCTTATATGATTTTTCTTCCTACAAAGGCATGGTGGTGCATGCACTTGATTACAGCACTCAGAAGGCAAAAGCATTTAGGTCTGTACGCATTTTGGAAACAGCGTGTACTACAAGGTGAGTTTCAGGCCTGTTAGGGCTGTGTGATGAGATTTTATTTCAAAATAATACTAAGGTGTAAAGGTGCAAAAAGAACTGTATGGAAATTAGTCAAGGCACTGGCAGACAGAGGATGTGCTAACTTCTAAACTGGAAGAGGACTCTAGAAATTTGAAGATTGGGTCTATATGAATGTAATGTATATGATCATCATCTCTTTCATATATGTGAAAATCATACATCGACTATCCTACTTCAGCTAAGAAATGGGAAAGACTAGAAAAATCACCCAGATCAAAATGGTCTGCATTCTAGAGTGAGAAATGTTGTCTCCATACCACCAGTATCCAAGGCCCTGGCTGTAAGACCCAGCATCCTGCTCAACTGTTCTCTCTCACATCGCTCAAAGCCAACCCATCTTCCCATAAGAACAGCCAACTCCCTTTCCTGCTTCTTCCATACCCTTCTTTGCATGTAGCTGCTAAATTAATTTTCCTTAAGGAAAAGCTTTCAAACCCTCTGTGCCAAAAGCGTGTCACTAACTTCAGTGGGGTCACAGGGCACCTTCCTCTTTAGACTCCTCCTCCCAAACCTCCCTTCCTCAATGTCTAGAGTACTGAACCTCCATCTCTCTTTTAAAATGCCACAATATTCAAACCCTGGTCATAACCCACTTTCCTTCTGTATATGATACCCAGAGGTGACCACAACATATTTTTCACTAGTGTATAGAGGCCAAAAAAAACTCATTGTCTTTTTTTAAAGTTTTTAACTTAATTACAATATCTCTTCTTTCCCTCTCATCCCACCAAACCTCCTATACAACCTGCCTGCTCTCTTTCAAATTCATGGTCTCTTTTTTCCCACTAATTGCTATTAGAGGCATATATGTATTGTATACACACACACACACACACACACACACACACACACACACACACTTCTAAATTCTCTTTGAAACAGAGACCACTAGAAAAAAAATTACAGTTAATCAAAATGCAGAACCGTGGAACCCAGTTCCAATGCATAAATCTATACAACACTCCCATATCTAAGGTTCTGGGAACACTACTGAAGAAGGGACAGGAAGGTTGTAAGAGCCAGAGAATCACTGAGTTTGTTGTGAGATTGTGTCTCCTAGTGATATTAGAAACTACACCAATAATGTCTCATTGTCGTTTTAAATACAATGTAACATGGAGAAGATAAACATGGCCATTTTAAAGTACAATTCAACATAGTTAAGCACATCCAAGTATTACTCAGCCATCACCATGATCAAATCCCAGGACTGTATAATCATCAAACTATGGAAACCCAAACCTACTATAAACAAGCCATCATTTCTCCAGCCTCCTGTTGCCTGGAGACTGCCAGTAGGCTCGGTGTCTATGGACTCTGCCTGGAGAGTTTGTGTAAATGGAAGCGCATAGTTCCAACTCATCTGTGTGCCTTTCTCTTAGCATGGCACACATCCACGTGGAAACTTCTTTCCTTTGTATGGCTGGATAAGAGTGCTTTATCTGAAGATGCTCTTTTGCTGGTGAATTTGTCTGCTGAGAGACATTTGGGGGTCAACTCTCCGTCACTGAGAACAGTGCTGCTTGGAGGACGATTGTGTTCTGCTTCTCTCGATCCCTGCTTTCAGTTCTTGTGGGAATATCCTAGAAGGTGAATGGCTGGACTCTAAGGGTATTTATGCTTAACATACTCACACTGACGAACTATTCTCTAAAGTCCTGTACCAGTTTATATCCCCACTGGCAATGTGTGAGGGGCAATACCTCTTCATATCCTTGTCAATACTTGTGATTTTATTTTTCTGCACCTTCAATTATGGCTGTTTTGAAGTGTCCCCCAAATGGCTCATTTGTTGAAGTTTGGCTCCCCAACTGGTGATGCTGAGAAGGGGCTGATGTGAGGGTACTGATTTCATCAATGGACTAGTCCACTGATGAAGCTGTAGCTAACTGGACCATTAGGAGGTAGGACTGGGTGGAGGAAGTCGGTAAGTGGGGGGTGTATCCCTCAGGAATGGGGAAGATGTCTGGTCCTTAGAGCTTCTCCTACTTGCTGGCCATCCTATGGGGAACAGCTTTCTGCTCCATGCCTTTTTGCCATGTTTTTTCTGTGTTACCACAGTGCAACAAGGGAGCCAAACTACCCTTTTTTCCTCCTCTAAGGCTGCCTCGATCATGCACTCTATCACAGTTATAAACTGTGACTAGCACAGTGGCTTCCTCATGTGACTGAAGAGGTATTTTATTTACCCAGGCTCTGATTTGCTTTTGCCGAATGACCTACCATATGAATATGCTTGTGTGTGCATGTTAGACATTTGTGTATCATCTGGGGCAAAAATGTTCTTTTCAACTCTTTGCCCATTTTAACTGGACTGTTTGTCTCTTGTTGAATTCTAAGGCTCCTTCATACATTCTGGGTATGAGCTCCTCATTTACAATGCCTTCCTCTATCTTCAGGTTATCTTTTCTCTCTCTTTGTGACGTCTTTTCACATACATTTTTTACCTTCAACAGAGTCCAGATGATCACTTGCCGTTTGTGTCTTCAGTGTTGCATATTAAAAGGGGCGACACCGTCAAAACCAAAATCAAGAAAATGTGTCCCTATGTTTCCTGCTGCTAGAGGGTTGCGATTCAGCTTTAACATTTTGATCTTTTGAGCTCTCATTTTGAGCTCATTTTAGTATGACATAAAGCAAAGGTCTTTCTTCCTTTGACAAGCATTTCTACCTGTTTCATCTCTAGACAAAGAGCATTCAGTGCTCCAGGATAACTTGCCATAGATCCCTTGTCAAATGTATAGAAAGCCCCCACGATGCCCTAACATGGATTTCTGTGAACTTGAGAACCCGAGCGTGTCTAGCAGGCTACGCAGTATCTGTACGGCAACCAAAGAAAACAGCCTGACCATGTTGTCGTAATTCTGAGAGGATCCACTCCTCTAGGATTGGAAGCAAGGTGCTTCTTCTGCCTTTGCCCGTCTACTTCCTGTCGACTACATCTCTATACAACAAATCTGTCCTATTGTCTCAAGTTCCCTTTTTACTCCTGTCCACATGACTATGGTTTATAACCTGTGCTTCGAAGATGGTTTCCTGATCAGATTCATCTTCTTGGGATTATCCTTGCATTCTTCTGCCATACTCCAGGGACCTCTTTTTAGAAAGACAAATCAAGTCATCCGTCTCTCTCTGCCTCCCCTCCCCCTATCATGCAGTGGTCATGGGGACACACATGGCTTTGCAGAACCTGATTCGGACCTCTCTAGCCTAGATAAGCTAGAACAACTCAACCTTCAGGTCTTGCCCCAAATGACATGTATCCAACGTACCCCAGACCAGCCCACAAATGAGCGTG
This sequence comes from Mus pahari, assembly GCF_900095145.1. Lineage (NCBI taxonomy): Eukaryota > Metazoa > Chordata > Mammalia > Rodentia > Muridae > Mus > Mus pahari. The sequence goes on along the minus strand of NC_034598.1, from coordinate 82,337,508 downwards.
TAGCCCTGGCCAACACCCTGAGGGGAGGAGCAATGGAGGGGGCTGGCAGTGTAGCCACCCCAGGCTCCTCAGACAGAGAAACTGAAAGGAATAAATGTGAGTTGGTTGAAACTGCTGATTCTGGGGATGAATATGCAAAAAAATTTGGATATTGATAGACTATAAATCAAGTAATATATTTTCAAAATTAATGTATTTATTTACTTTACATCCTAATATCAGCACCTACTCTCCTCCCAGTCCTCCCCTTCTTGAACCTCCTCCCCTATTCTCCCTTCCTTTCTTCTCTGAGAAGGGAGAGCCCCCACAGGTACCACCTTCCATCCACTCCCTTATCAGTCACTGTAGGACTTGTCTGGCCTCAGTGGGATAAGAAATGCATTGTATTGCTATGGTTCCTATGTTTGTTTCGTTTTGGTGCTGTGTAACTGTGTATGTGTAACTGTGTATGGTTGCACAGGAATGGAAATAAATGTGTGTGTATATGTGTACTTGTGCGCACGCACACACACATACACACACACACACACACACACATACACACACACACACAGAGGTATGCATGCATGTAGACAGAATGGTTGAAGTCCAGTATCTCCTCCCATTGTTCTCCACTTTAATTACTGAGGCAGTATCTCTCACTGAGCCCAGAGCTTGCCAATGCAGCCACTCTCGCCAGCTAGCTTGTCCAGGGCACCCTCTGACTCTGCCTCCAACATTGTAGAATTACAAGGGGCGGCCATGCCTGCCTAGCTTTTTGCGTGGGTCCTAGGAACATCAGTCTTCACACTTGTGTGCCAAGCACTTTATCCAGCAATCCATCTCCTCAGCCCTATGGTGTTTTGTTTTGTTTTATTTGCTTGCTGCTTCGATTTATTTTTAATAATTTCGTTCAAATAGTTAGGTGACAGCACACCCTAGTAAGAACAACTGTGCTTCTAGCTAACTCTCCACTGGTATAAAGTGACAGTCACATGCTTCAAGGTGATGGACTCTTCTTCCGAGTAGGACATGTAATGTTTTTATTGTTGCTGTTGCCCAGATTCTTATTCTCAGCAGGTTGTTGTTGTTGTTGTTATTGTTGTTGTTGTTTGGGGGATGGGGGACTTCTTTGGTTTGGTTTGGGTTGGTTTTTTTTTTTTTGTATTGTTGTTTTTTGTTTTGTTTTGTTTTTCTTTTAATGAACCATTTGCTCTCAGACGAGGGATGTAAACAGTTGCAGAAATTGATCAGCTTCGAGGATCAAAACACATCCATAGACAATTGGAAGGGCCTCTTTCTTCACACAACACAATCACTCATGAACTAATTAACAGTCTGTTTTCCTTGCCTCCGCTGTTTGAGTCAGTCGGTACATCCTTAGAAATTATATGGCACTGATATCTCCCTGGCATTGGTAACCCGGTACTGAGTAAGCCATTGCTGTACCTGATACGGGCTGTGACGTGAAATCCGGAGCCACTGCAATCATTTCTGATGGAAGGATTAGGTTCCCAGTCAGACTCTATCTTGATTATACACTAAATTACATGTAGCATGATAAACTCATCTGGTGCAACTGTAACTTTATAGCTTTGAAAGCAAGGCACCCCTTCCACCTTTGCCCAACCACCTCTGGTCAACCAAATCTCTATACAATATCCTGAGTCCATCTTATTCTCTCAAGCTCCTTTTCTGTTCCTACTCACGTGGCCGTGGTCTCCTGTATTTTGTCTAAGTAGACCTGATGAGTATGTATCGCTGAAGAAAATTCTATTAGGAAACTAATATAAATCCTTAAAAGAAAAAAATAATAGTGGCGAATAAGGATGATTATAGGCCGATATGGTACCCAAAAACACAATAGAAGACCAAAGAAATGGCTCAGTAATTAAGAGCACTTGCTGATGTGTTTATAAAAAGATAAAGAGGTATAAGACATGTTCTATTGGGGTGTGGTGAGATATGGGGGAAGGCGATGTCTCAGCAGGCCCATGCCAAGGTATCCCTTCCCCTCTGAGGGACTATCCACATAACTGCATAGTATAGAATAGAGTTTATTCAGGGAATGGGGAGGGGAGTTAGGAGGGTAGTAGAGGCAGAGAAAGACAGAGAGAGGGAGAGAGTAGAGAAGTAGAGGTCAGCCATGGCAAGAGAGAAGCAAGCAGGAAGCAAGAATAAGAGAGGTAGGAGGGGACAAGCAGCCCCTTTATAGTGGGTCAGGCCTACCTGGCTGTTGCCAGGTAACTGTGAGTAGGAGCATACCTGACTGTTGCCAGGTAACCATGGGGTGGAGTTTAGACAGAATGCTAACACTTGCTGCTTTTGCAGAGGCCCTGGGTTCAGTTCACAGCACCCACCTGGAAGCTCACAATTGTCTGTGACTATAGTTCCAGGGGATCTGATGCCTTCTTCTGATCCCTGGGAGCACCAGGCATGTACAGGGCACACATATATACATGCAGGCACACACAGAATAAAAATAAATAATTCTAAAAAGGATACAGTGGAACCCAAAACAAATGCTAAGGAAAAGGATAAAAACAATATGTAAACAGTGATACATAAATCTTTGACTGTAGAAGTACCTGCCTCCAATATAAAGGGTGAGCCAGTGCTCAAAAGTAAATTGCAACATGTACAGGTTAGTAGAGGAGAGGAGACCCTACTGAATGTTGGGAACTCTATGGCTCTACATGTCTTTAATACTGAAACCCAAGAAGAGACAGTTGGTGTTGGTTGTCAAGTTAACACTCATCTGAAGAGGGAATTCAATTGAGAAACTGTCTCCATCTTATTAGTCTATGGCCAAGTCTCCGACACATTTTCTTGACTGGTAATTAATGTAGGAAAGTCCAGCCCATTGTGGCCTATATCATCTCCGTGCAGGTGGGCCTGAGTTATGTAAGAAAAATAGCTAAGGAAGCCAGAGAGAGCAAGCCCAGAAGCTTGTCTGACCTAGCATCCGTGTGACTACCATGTGAAATCTCTGGGGGATGTATTAACATACTGTAGTTTGTACCACGCCCAAAGAATGTCATCAGAGCATTGTTATGAGGACATTGTTATGTTATGTTATGTAATGTTAGAACGTGGTATTTACGGTGATCTAAAGCTGGGCCAGGGCCGCAGTCCCCCATATTTAGCTACAGTGCAAACTACTTTTTATTCCCTTTAAGTGGAGAGCTGCTGGTTTGTGCCAATATATCTGTATTTTATACTCAGTGAGCTTATGTTATTCTAGTGCTTATCACAAAGGAATGATTTACTGTTCATCAAATTAATTCATAATTAAAAATTAAGACAAAAGATTAGAAGTGAGCCTTCCAGATGGAGCGCCTCCCCTGAAGTAAGGCTGGGATAGTCTTATGTGCATACACTAAGCCAGGGACAAGGTCTTAAAATATCTACCACTAATCCTAGGGAAAACCTGTACAAAGCAACTTCCCAGATCTGGGATATCTTATAGGCATACTAATCATCTCCTTCCCCAGCCAAGGGAGCAGTGTTCTCCTTCCCTGGAAAGCCAGGCCTGATGGGAAAAAGGAATGCCAGCATATTTACAGATGGTAGCTTCACGTGAATTGTCTTAGTAGCATCTAACCAGGAGGGTGGAGACAGTTCTCCTCATTCTGTAGTGTACAGACAAGCTCACGTCAGCTAAGAGGGTGAAGTGGAACTCCTATTTGCCCCCCCCCACCTACCTCTCTGCAGCAACTCCTCCATGTGGCCCTCGTTCCAGTCTCCAGTCCTTCACTTCTATGACACTTACCATAAACTTCTTCTTCTTCTCCTTCTTTTCTTCTTCTTTTTTTCTGCATCAATGTCAATAATTAGCTATTGAAAGAGGGCTCAATACCTGTGGAAATATTTAGATATCCAGATATTCTTTGGTATCATCTGGCAGATAAAAATTCGCTGTGCTCTTCATCTTTTTAAAATAAGAAATAAATGTTTTCTCACTTGCCTGCTTTTCAAAGACTACAGTAGGTGTCTTTTGACATAAGACATACTTCAAACGAATTTTGAGAATTTCAATTTGTCTGAATACAGAATGAGGCATAATTGATTTTTTGACAGATTTTTAATATTCAGTGAGCTCATCCTTAGATTAACGTGAATAGGATCCACAATGTCTGTATCAGGGATATGTCAATTATCTTCAATCATATTGTCATTTTGCTGTATACATGAACCCACCTCACTATTATGAAAAGCTGTTAGTTGACGTGAAGAATGAAGGTTTATGATTAATCAGATTTCAGGCTGATTGTGAGTACCACGTACACCACACAGGGATTAATATATAATAACTCCTATATGTACCCAGCATTGTTCAATGGCTGTTATATAAAGAGATGATATTGAACCTCTATGGAGAGGTTCACATCACACTGGACATTGTCTAGACCGAGATAATTGAATGGTTGCCTCCGGCTAGTGAGGAACCAGACTTGGAGACACATCATCATCATAATTCTACAAAAATTACTATACAGCTAGAGAACAGGTTTTTGGATGCCCAGAAGAGAATAGGGTTGCCTTTGGGTCAACCTTATCACCAGGAAGGTGAAAGGTAAGTACAGTGAGTAGCGTCCTACAACTTGATAGTGTTTAAAAGGCAAAAGCAGAGAGCTAGAGAAGGTGTAACCCACCCACACATGCACTTCCCCACCCCCAGATCCAAGAATGGCACATTGGAGATGGGATATGTGGACAACTTGGAGAAAAGGATGCAAGAAGGACAAGGACATCATAACAAAGGCAATATCCCCTTCGTTTGGACAATCATAATTGCATAGAAGACAACTCGCGTGGCTGCAGAGGCAGTGGCCATGTAGGAAAGTTGGAAGCCTGGTTAGAAGACCATTGAAAGCCTAGGTGAGATGTGTGTATAGTCTGAAGAACAGCAGCTGGGACAGAGGTGGGGTAAGAAATGTACCTAGCATAGCAAGAGACACAACTGAATGAATCCCAGTGGCACATAGTGGTGTTCATTTCCGGTTCCTCCACACACTAAGCTGTATTTGTGTCAGCAACTTGGCTAACAGTCTGTCATAATTTGCTTTCTATCACTATGATATACACCATGAACAAAAGCAACTTGGAGAGGAAAGGGTTTATTGGGCTTACCTACCATATTATAGTCCATTCTTGAGGGAAGACAAGACAGGAATTTAAGCAGGGCAGGAACCTGGAGGCAGGATTGAAGCAGAGACCATGGAGTACCACTGCTCACTGCCTTGCTCCCCGTGTCTCACTCGGCTTGCTTGGTTTTAAACAGTTCAGGACTGCTTACCCAGGGGTAGCAGCACCCACAGTTAGTTGGCTGGGGCCTCTTATATCAAGAAAATGTCCCCACAAACTTGTCTACAGGACAATCTGATGGAGATATTTTCCCAATTGGGATCCCATCTTCCCAGATAAGTCTAGCTTGTATCGAGCTAACACCAACCAACATCTCAGTTCCATATTTATTTTTTTTCTTATTTCTTTTTGGATCAACTACTATCTCAGGGATATGTGTGTCTCGTGCATGTGTTTAATGCATGTGTCAAAAGGCAATTGAAACTTACAAGATTTCTTTCTTTTTCTTCTCTCTTTCTTTTTCTTGATGGCAGGGGTCGGGGGTGGGCTTTTCAAGATGAGGATCTTACTATGTAGCTTAGGATGGCCTCAAACTCAGGATTCTCATGCTATAGTCCTCTGAAGGCTGAAAACTCACATGTATGCCAGGATACCTTACCTCTTGAAGCCTAGTTTTTGAACCAGAATATCATTTTTAGTCTACAAAAATCAATGCTAACAATAAAGTCAGTAAAGCAAGTTCCCCCTACTTTTTGGTAGTAGAAACTGTCTTCAAACACCAAAGGGCAGAGATACAGTAGGGATGGAAGGCTGGAGACAAGACTACCATATACCACATAGTCTGCAGAACCACTGCTACACCCAAGCTCTACCACCTTTAGAGAAACAACATGTACTGTAATTGGGCCTGTTCAAAGCATTGTTGGCTCAGTGGTGAAACATGTTGCCAGGAAGCAAGGAAGACAATCCCAGGTAGCCCCAAGACAGAGAGCCTGTAGAGATGGACATGGGCGTGCTCCCCAAAAACCACTGAGTCCTAGCTCTACAGCCTGTCACAAGAGAACCAGAAGCACATGTCCACAAGCACAACCACCTATTTCTGAGATGCCCTGTAGGTCTCTTCTTCCTCATTATCTTTGTGGAAAGCGTTGGCTCCTTTTAAATCTATGCTAATCTCTGGAAAAGGCAGTTTCAAAGATGTATGTTCCACACTCTGGTCTTACAATGAAGGTTTAAAATGTTCCCACTCTGTTTCCCTGGTCATTACATATTCTGCCTTAGGTTGGATGTATACCACTTCTGAGTCCTACGCTACATGAGTTCAAATAATCCCGTCTTGGTGTTTCTTGTGCATACTCAGTCAGACAAATGAGGCTGCCCTTCCAACTGCAGCTTCCTCCAAAACCCAGGGCTTGGACAGGAGTACAAGTCTCATGGAATCATGCACCAAAGGTGGTGTGTAGTACAATTTTAAATAGTCATTTCCAGTTCTTCTTGAGGTCAGTTTCCCAGTCTCTTTGTCCTCTGAGACATCACCAGAATTACCCCCAATGCTCTAGGCTCTTTATAGTTTGCTCTTTCCAATTCTCCCAATCTATGCCCATAACTTGTTTCCAAAGCCACCTCACATGTTTTAGTTATAGTAATAACTCCATTCTGGTACCAGTTTCATCTTAGTCTGTTTTCCATTGCTAGAAACAAAATACCGAACTGTCTAAATGATAAGGAAATGAGGTTTAACTAGCTTACCATTCCAGGGATACAAAGGCCCACATTCTTAATTGACAAGAGTCCCAAGGTAGTATGAGACAGGTCATGGCAAGAGATAGGAAACACACATCACATGCCTTCTGATCTCTTTCACTCTTCTCATGAAGCCACCGGTGTCCAATCTAGGGTGTTCTGTCTTGATAGCTTTATGTAATCCTAAAGCCTCCCGAAGATTCTATTTCTGAGCCACATAATTAGATTAAATGTCTATCTCCTAATACCTCACCATGGGGATTACACTCAACATGAGTTTTGGAGATAAACAAACCTCAAACCGTAGCTTCTTCTCTTGAAGAGGTTAATAGCATTCAAAGATAAAGAATTTCTACATCTGCGAAAGTAGCTCAGTTGAAAAAGTACCAGCCATGAAAATATAGGGACCTGAGCTCAATTCTCAGAATTCAGTGTGTGCGCCTGCGTATGTGCATGTGCGTGTGCGTGTGCGTGTGCGTGTGCGTGTGTGTGTGTTCCTGCCCCAGGTGCAGCATTAGTGCATGCTTTTAATCCCAGCACTGGGGAATTAGAGAAACAAGTGCATTCCTGAAGCTTGTAGAACAACCAGCTCAGTCTAATTGGAAAGCTCCCAGGGCCTAGTGAGAGACCTTGTGTCAAAAACTAAGGTGTTTCGGCAACTGAGGATTTACAAGGGAGGTTGGTCTCTTGCATTCACACACATGCACACGCCCTCACATGCATGCACATACATGTGCACACATACAAAAAATGGATGATAAATAAAAATAATTGCTATTTTCATGTGCATGAATAGTGAGTACATATTTATAACAATCTGAGAAAGTTGAGAAGAGCTATGAAAGAAGAAGAATGTTTTCGGAAAGAAGAAAACAGAAGTGAGAACAGATAGCATAAAGATCTCTGGTGGATTCTCATCGCCTTGTGCTTTGTCGAAGGTTAAATGAAATAAAGCATGGTTTGACTGAGAGCAGGGGACTGATCCAGAACCAGGAAGAGGTATCCTTCTAGAATGGAGGAGCATGAAGGACCTACTGAGCACCATGCAACTGGCCTCTGGCAAATGTTCTAACTCCAACTATGGACAGGAAACAAAAGGAAACCAGAAGAACTTTTGGCTTTCCTCACAGACACAGACAGAGTCATCCACACTGGGACAGATCTGGGATACTGAAGCTAAAATCTGGGAGGAAATTTTCAGAAATCTGAAATATTCTACAGCCAACAGAGACTGAAGAGAGACCAGTGTGTTGAGTGGCATCCCAGGTTGAAGTTCCAGGATTGCATGTTCCATGCTGACTGCCTTGGAGGTCTATGTGAACACACTGGGAGCCAGAAGGAGGAACCTCTGCAAAGCTAGAGCCCATGACCCACAGCATTTCCTGTTAAAGTGATCGAGCTCACACTGTCCCTGTGTGGAACCCAAGGCAAAGTCAGCCACCCCGGAGATAGATGTCTCTAGGAGCATCTAAGTCTGTTGGGCACATATTTCAACTTTGTTTCCTGTAGTTGCCTAACCTTTCATGCTCAGATACTGAAAGAAGATTCTAAAGAAAGGAAAATTAATAACTAACCTTTCTAATAAACTTAGATGAAGTAATCCCAAACACTAGCAAAGTAAATCCAAGATAATGAGGTTTCTTCAGAGTGCCAGGATGATTTAACATTTAAAAATCAATACGAACCTCTATAGTCATAGTTTTAAAGGGGGAACCAATCTCAGTGGATTCAGCAAAAGCAATTAACAGAGCTCAGCGCCCATTCACTCCTGATCGAAACAAAGTAAAACTTCTTAGAAAACTAGACAGACAACCAAGAGTCTGTGCCTTTCCCCTACCAATTATTGAGAGAGGTGCATTCAGAACTTCCACAAAATTATCAGTGTTGACCTTTGGCTGTTTATAACATAACATTTGCTTTCTATGTTTCAGATCTCTCTTATGAGGAACATAAAACACTAGAATAGCTAAGTCTTTTTTCTTTCAACGGGGCAGCATTACCAGATGGCTTCTTTAGCTCTAGAGAGCCTGTAGTCAATCTACCTTTCTAGTTTCATTGTCAACTGGACATGACTTAGAATCATCCAAGGAAGAATTTCAGTGACTCTGGGGTAGGCTGGCCTGTGGGAATGTCTGTAGAGACGGTCTTGATCACCTTCACTGATGTAGGAAGACCCAGGCTGAAAGTGGGCGACACCATTTCCTGGTTTGGGCTCTGGACTATGTAAGGGTAGAGAAAGTTAGCCGAATACTAAGCCATACCTTCGCGTGCATTCCCTTCTGCTCCTGGTGGCAATGTGCCTTAGCTGCTTCAGGTAGGTCCCTCTCTTGCTTTCCAGTGTAACTTGGAATCATGAGCCAAGTAAACCCTCTCTCGCTTAAGTTGCTTCTTGTCAGGGCATCTTACCACAAAGGCATCTTACTACAGTGTTAGGAATGATACTAACACAAGCATTGAATTTATTCTAGTATTTATACCTTCTTCTGTTCCTTTGTTTCCATCCTTTCTGTCACTCAATACTTCAAAATGTGAATCTTGTAATGAGCCCTTAACTTGTGTTTTGTCTGCTGTTTTAATTGGCCTATGGATTCTTTGTACATTAAGCACTGTTATTAATGCATTTTAATTGAAATATACTATCTTACTCTTGTTTCCCGGCTGGACTGCATATTCATTTGTGTTGTCGGTTTTTTTTTTTTTTTTTTTTTAGTTATTTGTCAAAATTAAAACTCTCTCGCCCCCAGAAATAGAAGTGAATCAGTCAAAGGTTTGTGGTTTTATAATAGGTTTTCACAAACAGCACACCTGTATGCCAACACTCAGGTTTGAAAGTAAAGCCCTGGTCTCAGGAATTTCCCCGGAGCTCTTTGGGCCTTGGGTCCCAGAATTCAGATGAGCTCTCTATTGCCACAGATGAAATATTCCTATAGAGCCCCTGTGGTAGTTTGAACACGCTTGACCCAGGGAGTGACATTATTAGGAGGTATGGCCTTGTTGGAGGAAGTGTGTCACCGTGGGGGGTGGGCTTTGAGAGAGATTCCTTTTAACTTCCTGGAAGCCAGTCTTCTGTTCCCCTTTGGAATAAGATGTAGAACTCTCAGCTCCTCCTGCACCATGCCTGCCTGGACACTGCCATGCTCCCACCTTGATGATAATAGACTGAACCTCCAAACCTATAAGCCAGCCTCAATTAAATATTGTCCCTTACAAAAGTTGACTTGGTTATGGTGTCTCTTCATAGCAATGAAACCCTAAGACATTCCCCAAAGCATGTACACCTTTCAGTGGTATAGTGTATATGGGAGACCCTTTAGTGTCAACCTGCCTGAGGCTACCATGCCTACAGGAAATTGTTAAGTTTTGTGCTAACTTGGAGTATGGGTTATTTCACTCTGCTCTGCAGCAATCAGGTCTATAAGCCTTTGAATCCAGCCAGACTGTTCACTACTGAAACCTGGCTGCGCATATTGCCTGACAAGTTTGGAGTGCTGCTGTTCCTTAAGAGGTAGGCTCAACCAACCTGACTTCAATAGGATCCGAGGGCTGGATGGTTTTTGTTACAAGAGGACCTTTGGACAAATTCAAGGTCAACATCTCAGCGGTATTGACCTATATAGTCAAAGTTAAATATGGGTCACCCTTTCAAAGCTTACGAGGATTTCCCTACATCTTATAAAGTCTAAGATTTGGTAATCTTAGGTCCATTACCTTAATAGTCCATTCTAGAGCTGAAGTCAAATGTGTGTTTGCATGCACATGAGCTCATGCATGTGTGTGTGCATGTGCATGTGCACAATCAGGTACATACATACATACACACATATACATACACACATAAATATAAAACACTTGTAAACGCTGGCTAATTTATTTATTTATTATTATTTGCTATTGCTGAGAGCCTTCCTCAAGTCTATTGTGTATGTGTGAGCTCACTGATTCTCTTCAGAGACTCACTTGCATGTAGTATCAAGTCATCCCCTAGTTTTCAGCCTGTGCATCTCAGATCTAACAGGAGTCTCTTGTACACACACATTATTCTTAAGCCAGCCTTTGTGATAGAATTGGCCCATTTAGCACATTTATAACAAAGGTAACTCTCTCTAGGTTAGACATTGCCGCTGACCCTTAGCCATTCCTTTCTGTGTTCCTTGAAGCTTTCTTGCTTTCTCTTCCTTCCCTAGGCTTCTTCCATTGTGTTGTTGAGCTTTTCTACAGTTGCACTTTTTTCCTTCCTCACTTTGCTATCTATATTCTTGGTTGTTACGAGTGTAATTGTATAAATCATCTTAATTACTTAATTATAATCATCAACTTTGATACGTGGCTTCATTTATAAAAATTCTACCACCTTACACCTCTCTATCATTTTTTAGATTACTAACGATGCAAATGTCTATGTGCACATGTGCGTGCACAGGTGTGTGTGTGTGTGTGTGTGTGTGTGTGTGTGTGTGTGTGTACATCTCTGTGGAGATCAGAGGACAAACTCGGTTGTTGAGCCTCACCTTCCACTTCCTTTGAGACAGGGTCTGTCTGTTGTTTTCCTGAGCTTCTGGGGATTCTTCTGTCTCTGCCCCCCCTAGGAGCCCTGGGCTTACAGATGTTTGTGCTAAATGCCTTTTACCTGGGTTCTAGGGACTGACACTGAGAACAGCATTCTTGTGTCCAAGCACTGAGTCATCTCCTCCGCTGACAAATCTCCCTTTGGTATTCAAATTCAATCCTACAGATTAGTTGTAGGTGTGTGTGTGTGTGTGTGTGTGTGTGTGTGTATGTGTGTGTGTGTGTGTGTGTGTGTATGTGTGTGTGTGAAGCCCAGGGCCTCACACATGCCAGGTAAATACTCTGACCTATAGCCCCAGCCCAATGTCATAGATTTGTAACTCTTTAATTTAATTTTACCGTGGTAAGAACATTTAGCATGAGACCTACCCTATTAACAAGCTGTGAGTGTATAATATATCATTGTTGACAAGAGATGCAATGTGCAGGTCCCCCAAGCTTATTTATCTTGCTTAACTGGGACACTATAATTACTTCTTATGCTCTTAAAGATCCGACGCCCGATTCAAAAATGAATTATCTTTCAATACCACGTGCCTCTTCTATGTGTCTATGCATTGACCTATATTGGGGGCTATTTATGAATAGTTTTGTCTTGCTGTTCACCATGTTTTTACTTGAACTTAGAAAAGTAACTGCTTTATTATTCAGATATGACGACACCAGAAACCAGTCAGCCACAGAGCCTCTACTAAAAGGCTGAACATTTGATATGTATATTATATGTTATAACCGTCTGTTCCCAAGGGAAAAAAGTAGGAGTTAGCCTATCGCCCAAAACAGAGCTCTTGAAAGGAGAAGATGAATAAAACGATTTTAGGCGGCTGGTTTGGAGCATAAGTCAGTAATTGGATTTATAACAAGCCATGATTTCTAATTTTTAAAAAGTAATAAAGGGGACACATTATGAGATCAATAAAATAAGAGGCGCTAAGGCGCTGTTGGTGACAGCTGAAACTGAAGCCATGGAGTAGAGAATGAGCCTAGACATGTCTAGCATTTGAGCTAACAAATTACTCTGGTAACATTTAAAAGGAGAAAACAAAGAGTAGGCTGGTAGGAAACTCAACGAAGACACAGATCTGGTCTTTAACCAAGGCAGAGGCTTGTGGAAATAATGGGCCTTCTTCCCAAATACAGGTGCTTGAAGTTCCTTTTCCTGGCCTGGACCACATAAGCTGGGCTCCTTATTATGAAGGTAGTCAGGCCAGAGAGATGCCCAGTGGTTAAAGTGCTTGCCACCAGAGCATGAGTACCCATGTCACAGCCAGACATGCTGGTGTGTCTGTAGCACCCGGTGCTAGAGGGTGACAGGTAAGTCCCTGGAGCTTGGGGACAAGTCAGTCTAGCCAAACTGGTGAGTCCCAGGCAAGTGAGGAAGACCCCAGTGTTGGCATCTGGCCTCCACATGCACATGTGCATGGCCACACTCTCACAGAAGCATGTATGTGCAATACACACATATGTATACACAAGTTAACATGGGACATTTACAAATACTAAATTACCTTTTATAACTAACGCAGTAGCATCCTTAGGGAAAAAAAGAAGGACGAATTATTCTGGCCATTTTGCCTATATTTGCACATCGCTATAAATCTTAAGGCATGGGTTTCAATTCTACATCAGCTCTTAATATATAAGTAAAGACATGTATAAAAATGGCACACAAAAACCATAGCTTATCAACACATTTATACATAAAAACCACTTGTGGTTTTTCATTAAATCATAATTTGCTTCAAATACAGACATGTATTATGACTTATGGTTTCGTGGTCAAAAACTATGTCAGAATAGTGCATCAACTAATACTTTCAATAGAAAATTAGTTGAGTGTGTCTGGCAACTTATTTCATATGGCAGAATAAATATAAAGTTATAGAATAGTAGGAGTAATTTCGAGTTGTTGTAGCTACAGACATAAAGGCATCATTGAAAGGATGTAAGGATGCAAACAACAGTGATCTTTATATTTTGCATAACTCTGCAAAGCATTGTGTTTCGTGCACCAAGGAAGCCTGTAAGACAGGAGTGGACTATGACTATCCATTTATTTATTCCAGCTGATGCAAACCAGCCCTGTTGCACCCCAGGTGATAAATGCTTAGTGGTTTGGGCACCATAAAATATAAACTGAATTGGGTGACCTTAAAGGGCAGGGAGGCACCCACGCACACTCCAGAAAGAGCCTTTGAAACAAGGACAACAGAACTATCCCTCCCCCAAGAAGCTTTGTAATTTCTGAAATGGATCCTATAAATTGCTAGAAGAGATGTTGTATTTTCAGCCTCAAAGCCATAAGTCTAGACAATTTCACATAGTTTCCCCAGCACATTTCTGCTAGAAAATGGGAGAAAAATTCTACGATATGAGTAACCCATTTCAATAGTTGGTCAAAATATCATAATTACTCTTTATAGCTGCCATTTTCTCATAGTGTGAAATCATGGTTCAAGATCGGGTCGAGCATATAATGATATATTTCCATTTAAACATTTCTTGAGTGGCAAAAATCACAATTTACCTAGTAAGTGAACTAGTATTATTTCCGTGAAATATATAGACTCTTACCATCCTTTAACAAATATCATTATCCATAATGCCAGGCATTCAATAAACGAGGAAAAGAACAAATTTGAAAGCTTGGTGAGTAAAGTGTTGGCTAACCAAGCATGAGGACCTGAGTTTGCAATCCTGGCACCCACATAAAAAACTGAGTATGGCTGTGCATGGCTGTAACCTCAGCACTGGGAGGCAGAGACAGGAGGATCGCAGGGGCTCACTGGCCAACCAGTCTAGCCAATCAGAGAGCTCCAAGTTCAGTGAGCGAGTCTGTCTGCAAAATAATATGGCAGAGAGTGATAAAGGAAGATAGCCCAAGTCAACCCTGGACTGCCATGCACACACACACACACACACACACACAACTTGAATACAACCTTTATTGTGATTCCTTGCCTGTACTCTCATGACAAGTTCTGCAAACCACACTTAGACTTTGCCTTTTGAGCAAATGCTGCATCCTAGCCAGGAAGGTTGCAAACTCAGATTTCAGGAGGTTGAAATACAAGGATCCCATGTTCAAGGTCAGCATATCTCAAAAATAAACAGACTAGAATGTACAGACAAAAGAAGGAAATGGAAAACTGGACTTGACAGTTTCATTTTTCTCAGTCATGATTTGTCATTTATCAAAAACCTGTGTGTGTGTGTGTGTGTGTGTGTGTGTGTGTGTGAATGACAACCATCTGAATCGCCCAGAAAAATAAGTCAACTGCATACAAAATCTCTAATGCTCTGTACTCCAAATACTTAGCTCATCAACAAATAATCATGTACAGATAGATGTGTATTAGGTGAGATTGAAAAAAGTAAGGTGGTTACAGTTGATCAACTAGGAACTGTCAAACAGATACGTTAAAATTTAAATGTGTAGTGGCTGCCACCAAAATGCTACTCAATTTTTCTTAGAAACCAGAAAAATACATTCTATGCTGGGTAAAGTTCATTATTCCATTGGCTTTATTTACTGTAAAGCCAAAAAGGGGTTTTTATTTACTAAAAACCAATCTATGGGTTTATCTAACACTGCACAGTCTAACAGTCCCTAGTAGTCCCTGAAGACATGGTCTGCACATGATACTCACAGGTTCAGTATCGACTCTCTCCTCATATGCTGGGATGGTTAGTTCTGCCTGCTTGACCCAATTTATCATCAGCCAAGCAAGCAGTCTCCATGAGGAATGATGCTGGCCTATGGGCATGTTTACAAAGGATTTTCTAACTTAGGCCAACTGAGGTGCAAAGACTTACCCTGGATGTGGTCAACATCATCTCATGGGCTGGGCCCTAGACTGGATACAAAGGAAGGCAGTTATGCATGCATGCACTCTTTCTGCACTTGACTGTGGATGTGACTACCTGCTTCTAGTTCCAATCACCTTGCTTCTCCACAATGACAGACTGTGACTGGAATCATGAGCCAAGTACGCCCTTCCTCCCTTGTCACACCTGTCAGTGTATTACTAGCAACAGCAGAGCAAACTAAGATCTGAGTGCTAAGCTGATGTCAGATGATTCTTTCAGTCTATACATCCTTCATATTTTGAACAATATTAATGGTGTGAGGAGTAGGAAGAAGTCATTCCAACTTACTTATGCCAAACATTAGAAGTGATCACTTTTGGGGGGACACATGGGAGGGTAGAGACGAGAGGATCAGAAGGTCAAGGTCAATCTTGGCTACATATGGAGTTCAAGGCTGGCTGGGCTGTGAAGACCATCTTAAGTTGAAACAGCTAATATTAAAATAATTATCCATATCAGAAGCATCATCAAAACCCAGACAAAAGAGCCTTCCCGTGACGCTTTGACATCCTTCTCTGACCCCACTCCCTACTGTCTACAACCACGGACTGGTTCCAGGTTAAGTCTGCATGTTCTAGAACTGCACGTGGCCACACAGCACTGGTTTCTACCCATATATTTTATGTCTACTCCACATTAATCTATGTTAATAGTTCTTTCATATAGCTGGTGGGGCTCCATTCCACATAATGTGATTTGTTTAGTCATTTACTTATTGTCAAGTGTTTTGGATGGCTTCTAGACTTTGGATATTGCAATAGCTGTTATGACCATTCCTGTGCAAGATTTGTTTAAGTGTCTGAAGTAGAACGGCTGAGGCATGTGACTGGTGGATGATGGGAGAAACGGTTAAAAAGTGTTCCCTAGAATGACTGTACCAATCTTCATTCTGAGTATAAAACTCACAGTTGTTCCACTTCCTCGACAAATGTGATTTGAATAGGTATGGCCCCTATAGAATCCTGTGTATGAATGCTGGCCCATAGAAAGTGGCACTATTAGGAGGTGTAGCCTTCTTGGAGGAAGTGTGTCACTGTGGGGGCGAGTTTTGAGGTTTCAATCCTCAAGCTACACCTATTGTGGCACAGTCTCCCTCTGCTGCCTGTGGACCCAGATGTAGAGCTCTCGGCTCCTCCAGAACCATGTCTGCCTACACACTGTCATGCTTCCTGCCACGATGGAAGATAATTAACTAAACCTCTGAAACTGTAAGCCAGTCCCAATTAAATGTTGTCCTTTATAAGAGTTGCCATGATCACTGTTGTCTCTTCACAGCAATAGGAGCTTAACTAGGACACAAGCCCAGAATAAAGTCCTATTTCTAGCTCTCAGTAGTTAAATGAACATGCATTGGCATCTCCTGGATTGGTCTGAACTTCTCTGAGGACTGAGATTACAGTTTTTCCCACTTGCAGTCTTCCCACCATCACTGTCAAAATGCCTATCAGAATCATTTGCCCATTTTAAAACATGTTACTTTTCTACTGAGATACCTTCATATGTCTGGAGTGCAAGATACTAAATGGCATTTTTGCCTGTCTTCTGGATCTCTTTTGCACTATTTTTTGAAGAACATATCAATTGTTTGCCCAAGTCCAAGTTAGCAATTTTCCTTTCAAAGTATTATCCATTGACATTTACAAAACTGCTACGCTCAATATTTCCACCTGATATTGACTTTTATTTAGAACCTTAAAGTTTGCATATAGTTTGATCTATTTTGGTTAACTTTTATATAATAAAAAGTATGTCTCACAATCTTTATTCCAGCTATCTACTTATTCCAACAAAAAAGTATACACTTTATTGGTTGGTTGATGTCAAAAATCAGTTGATGAATATGTATGATAGGACTAGACAGTGCTGAGGTTCCCACATCTTGTATACTTGCTGAGAGCCATTTTAGGTTTAACTACAGTTTGGTCTCCTTGATGGGAAGCCCCACGGAAAATTACCCAACTTTTTTCTAAAAATCCAAGGTTAACCCTAGCTAACTTAGCTTCTGATTGTCTGCTTGAGCAAAACCTCTCCCTTCAGCTATCTGCTGACCTTAGCTTCTGTTAAACTGCTTGCTTGTGCAAAACTTCCTCCTAGAGCTGCCAAGTGGAATGTCAGGGTGTGGTTTTTGCTTTAAAAAAAACCCTTACTCTAAATGCCCAGTACTATTCTTGGGTTCGAAATACCTAAGTGTGTTTCCAGCTAATTGTAGCAAAGACTCTCAATTGGCTATAAACTTAGGTCAATTCTGGTGGACTGCCCATATGTATGAATGTGTGTGTCAGAATGAGAATCTACTTCTGGGCTTTATTATACTTTATTGATGTGATTATACTTACATTTACCTGTTATCTTGGCTAGTTGTAGCTTTTAATGAGGAATTATGAAATATAAACAGTAAAGTGCTATTTTCCCTAGACTCTTTAGTTATTCAAATATTTTCACATATTTGACACATATTTGTACATATCTGGACATTTCATAGTACTGAGGCTTTCAACTCCTGATGTGCATGCCACACTTATAAAGTTTACCTTCTCATTGGAGAGTACAGTGCATGGGTCTATCAAATCTATTCCTCAATAACTCATGTTTTTATGTTATTCTAAGTGGCATTTAACTTTCTCATTAAATGCTGCTTACACAGAAATGAGGCTTTTGTATATTCACTTGCACCTGGCCTTTAAATCAAGAGTGAATGTTGGCTCTGTCAAACGCTTCTGCAACTACAAAAAGAATGTTTTCTTTGTGATAGTCTTTTCTTAGATTTCCTCATTATCCCAAGTTTGTACCTTTGAGAAGTTGCCTTTAGCTATATCATTTAATGCACTATTAAATTGTGATGTGGGATTGTCTGGATGCTGTCTCCTTTGAGTAGCAGAGTGTTACTGGCTTGAGTTGGGTATCACACCCTGGTTTCATAATACTGCAAGCACTTGTTTAGTACTCACTGATTTCTTTAAATATTTGAAAGAATTCATTTGTTTTCATACTTGGCTTTGTGTGTGTGAGTGTGTTTGTGTGTGTGTGTGTTTGTTTGTGTGTGTGTGTGTGTGTGTGTGCACGCATGCGCCTGTGCCTGAGATGGAGAAATACTTGTAGTACAGGCAATTCCTTTCAGTTCCAATATTGATTATTTATGTCTAGTTTTCTCAGATGTGTGGCTGGTGGCTTATCAATTTTATTGTTAGAACTACTGTATGCTTCACTATTTTCACCAATTGATTTTGTTTTCCACTGCATTCATTCCTTTCTTTTTTTTTTTTTTACACTGGGAAATATTCTACTTGCAGGTAAAAACTGAGGTCACTAATTTTAGGGGTCTTTCCTTTTTTAAGATAAGCTTTGATGCTATACATTCAACTACAAATAACACAGTGTGGTTTCCACAATTTTAAAGGATTTAATTATTTAAGAGGAAGAGAAGATGGAGATGACAGAGGAGGAGGAGAAGGAGAAGGGAGAGGGAAGGGAGGAGAAATGGGGGGGGGAAGGGGTAAAGGAAGAGGGAAATGGTGCTATTTTATTGCTGTGTATTGGTAACAATCTTGTCTTTCACTTTCAAATTCCCAGAGGGAAGGTTAAATTCCCTCCTTATTACTCCATTTCAGCTAGAGGTGAAAGGTTCAAGCTCAGACTGTCTACATTTTGAATACAAAAATTTATTGTACGCAGTGCTTAAATCCATGACAAGTGTTTCACCTATATACATGTTCTATCAGACCCTTTTTAATACACAATATATACACCTATAGAAAAAAGGAAATAGGAAAATGTTAATAGGTTAGAATGTAGTATATAGACAAAAGACTTCTGCATTCTAATATTGTTTGAGTGACATATAAGGGGACTTGTTACAAGTCATAATGCTGCCATATCTGCCAAGAAAAGACCACAGAAACTTGATAAACAAATAGACTTTCTGAGTCACTTGGGAAAAGTCTTATTCTTGTTCCAGTTTTGGAGATAATTATTCATAGGTTTATATTTATTAAATACACCATTACAGATGCCATCTCTTTAGAAACACATAGTTATCAATCTAAGCTACATTTTAGTAAACATCTTGATCCTGGAAAGCAAAAGTTGGTAACAGATCTACATATAAAGTACACAGTTGACATCTTTGGGCAAGTGGCAACAAGAATATAAATGGGTGAGTAGCCCCTAATCCAACCCTATCAAAGTGTGGATCACAGCAGGCAGATGAACATGGCCAGCGCTGCCAACATGTAAATTCTTTGCATGATGAACCTTTATAAATATTATGGTAAGGCTAAGGATAAAAAGTGCTGTTCACAGCACACTGTAATTAGAGAAAGTTAATGATACACAACACAGAAGAAATAATCTATGTCTGTCATTTGTGAGAAAAAAATGGTAACAATATTCTAATATTTAGTTAGTATCTTATAAGAAAATTTCACTGATCCTAAGTTGAGTGATGAAAATCTCATAGTAATGATTTTGCACATAGTTAATTCATTAGACAATCAGCAGATGTATAGCCCTTGAATCTTCCAAGCCCTTAAAAGTTTTTGATATATATAAAATTAGGTAACCAGAACAAAGGTACCATGAGTCTGTACAACGCAAAGCTTCAAAAATGTATTATATATACACTAAATAAATAAGGCATACCTGATGTCATCATGTTAACAAAATAATTACTAAACTGTGAAAAAATCCAATTGCCACTTTAAAATTATTTCTTCATAAAATAGAAGGTATACCAAGGTTTTAAACATTGGCTACCTAAAAAAATTTGGGATACAAATTGTCCATCAAAAATACATCTATTTTAAAAAGTCATTTATAAAACATAAACCTATTCTCATGAACATTTTCTTCTTTTAGGAAAAGGGCACTTAGTGTATAGCTAAGGCATTCAGAAAATAAAGATCCTGTTGACTTCCCCACTAGGAAGATTGGTATTCTGTGCAGTTTTAATATAAAAATATAAATGTCTGACAGAGATGGAATAGTGCATGTTGCAAAATCCATTTTCAAGGCCATGCAAACAATACTGATTCCATGTATTATAGTTGCCAGAAACATCCTAACTCTAACAAATCAAGGTGCCCAGAGTCTTCAGAAATGGGCCCGCAGCCTTTTGTTTTCTTCTCGCAGCCTTTCAATCTCAGCCACTAAGCCTTCATTCACCGAGTATCTTTCCAGCAAAGAGTGTATTTCATTCTGGAAAAGGCAGACATACATCTTAAATTACAGGCTCTTCCCACTACGCAATGAGTTGTTACATGAGTTGAGCTGCCACTCCAATGCTCAATTAGCTAGCTAAATGGTATTCCTTGGACCTAACCAGGAAGACTGCATGAGAAATTAAGTATCAGGGAGAGCTACAGTCATACTTTTGGGAATCTTTTTGTTTACTCGTCAAAGAACAAACCCGTTTAGAAGCCTCAATTTTCACAAGTTAAAAAGCACATGTGTAGCTGAGATCTGCTTCACTTGTTAAAACATCCCAAACTCTACTTACTTACATTAGCAACTAGCTATAACAACTAAATAAAAATAGACCTTTTTTTTTTTTTCATGGATTCTTTTTCTCAGATCCTTGCCCTGCTACACTCTTTAGGACTATTTGCTATACATACCAGTTGCATATGAAACTGTTTAATCATTTCCACTTGCAGATTCACAATGTCCCTATGGCAAGTTTCCCTAGAAAGAAAATAACCCCCCATTAGAATTGGAACAATGTTACAGCTTTAGATCATTCACTCACAAAGCATTCTCACTGTTTAAATGATTAGGTATTAATCACAGGTTTATCAATGTACCAGTGATGTTTGCTGTGTGACTGGCAGTACAGTGATTCCTTTACTTGAAAATTTAGGAACTCATTAATCTCCACAATGTAACGGGCATTTTTCCAATGAAGAAATGGAGTCAGAGCAATTGTAATTCATCCGTTGTTACACAGAGGGCTCAACAGGCTGCCAGCTCCTGTCTTCCTCTGCATCTCTCACCGGGTTACACCCTTTTTAAAGAAGGGCTCACTGGGGAGAGGGGCTTCTAGGCCAATCAGGCTGCTCCTAGATTTCAAGGCCCTCTCGCTGCCGATGTCTGGCTACTGAGGGAGGACTACCAGCAGAAGGGGTATTTGATCAGCTCTAAGTAGTTAATGCTGAATAAAGCTTAGGAACTATGACAATAAAATGACAGTACATATAACACACATGATAAACTCATGAAGGTTTACCATGTGATCCCATATGATGTTACTGTTTAATGCTTGCAGAAAATCTTAAGTCTTCTGAACATTTTTGTACAAAGCAATGCTTTTCTTTAAAAGTCTATCTGTAATGTGCTTGGGACATAGCTCAGTGATAGAACATGTGCCTAACATACCTACTAAGTCCCTGTGTTGTATCTGTTTTCCAGTTCAATAATAAATAAATAGAAAAATTTTAAACTGAAAGAATTTAAATTTATATATTTAAAATAAAAATGAAGGTATTAGAAAGGTTGGAGGCGGGCTGGTGAGATGGCTCAGTGGGTAAGAGCACCCGACTGCTCTTCCGAAGGTTCCGGAGTTCAAATCCCAGCAACCACATGGTGGCTCATAACCATCCGTAACAAGATCTGACGCCCTCTTCTGGAGTGTCTGAAGACAGCTACAGTGTACTTACATATAATAAATAAATAAAATAAATAAAAAAAAAAAAAAAAAAAAAAGCACCAAAAAAAAAAAAAAAAAAAAAAAAAAAAAAAAAAAAAAAAAAAAAAAAAAAAAGAAAGGTTGGAGGCAAACTAGTAGAGTACTTGCCCACCACACACTGGGCCCTTAGTACAGTTCCCAGGAATACAACAAAAGGCAATAAAAAGAAAAAAGACATCAGACCAAACTAACACAGCCAGGGTTTCAAAAGTTACTGTCTTACACAAAAAAAGTTCTACTTCTAGATCAAGTCCATACTTACTTCTGCTTTCCCATGCTGCATGTATATTTATTTCAGTCTGGAGAACAAGGTTGAATACAACAGGGGCCTGGCAGTTGAGATACCCTTCCCTGGGAGGGAGTGTTAAGAGCACGTGACTACCAAGAAAGTCAAGATTAATAGGCCAAATAGGCTCAAGATCCTAAAGAGGACAGGCCTAAAGAAAAGCAAGCCTAATGTATTGATGTCTCCAGGAGCCACATGTGAGTTCCTGCACTGGGCTGGATGGCAAGAGAGCAAAGATAAAGTAGCAGCTAAGAAGAGAGCATTTGGACATCCGTGGGGGGTTGGTAAAATAAGACCCCTAAGACAAAAAGATGGAGTGAATGCTCCAGACATTGGGTTGCTGTCCCACAGGGCAAAGGTTAAGTCAGGGGAATAAGGGAAATTTAGGGGTAAACTAACTCTAAGAAACCCTAAACCCAGAGACTACAGAAACAAAGAGAGCTGCCTGACAGACGAAAACTCTGAAAGATCACTTTTCATGCCATCTCTCAATGGCAAGAACAAGTCTGTAAAACCTTAACTGTTAAAATTAAACACAAAACTGTTGCAAATACAAAGAAATTTAAACTAGAGTAAAAGAAAGGAGGAATTCTTCCTGAGAGAAGAGGCCCAAGATTCTAGACTGAGCATGTGCAGGAGAAATTCCCCATGATAAGCCAAAGAGAATGAGCTGAAATTTCTATAGGTTTTTTTTTTGTTAGTTTTTGTTTTGTTTGGTTTTGTTTTTTGGTTTTTTGAGACAGGGTTTTTCTGTATAGCCCTGGCTGTCCTGGAACTCAACTCTGTAGACCAGGCTGGTCTTGAACTCAGAAATCCACCTGCCTCTGCCTCCCAAGTGCTGGGATTAAAGGCATGCACCACCACTGCTCAGCTATGGTCAACTGAGACTGGCTACAGAGTTTACAATTCTAAGACCATCTGCTGTCAAGTCTGCCATGACCAACTTTTCCCCCTGGGCCTTCACAAAATGCTTATATTAAAAATAAACAATAAACAAAGACTCATGGTTGAAAGAGACTCCCTAGGGCACAGAGAATGTGATGTCTTGGGGGCAGGGATGACATACTATAAAAAGCCTGTGCTATGTATGGTCTTCACAAAGAGAATCAGCCACGAGAGCTAAAATACATGACCAAGTGCCTCAACACTGCCCCCTCTGTGACCCACAATGACAGAGGTAGCTGTATATAACCTACTGGACGCAGAGGCAGAGCAAATAATTTAGAAACCCTGAGCCACTAGGGCCGCAGGTACAGAAAGCCAGAAACAGATTTAGTAATGAAAACCCCTGATAATGTAAAGAGGTGGTGGCCCAGCTGCGAAGCAGACTCCACCTAGGACTCAGAGCCTTCTCTGCTGAAAGGAAGGCCTGAGCCAACCTCGTGAGAATCAGCAGTTATCAGTGAACTGACACTCGGATGCTTGTATACTAAACAGGCAATAAGCACTACCATGCTCTATGAACTCTGTGTTTAGGCCTTCCTGAACACTCCCCTCTGCTATCATGTCTGGCGAAGTTCCTTCTCTCTGTGGACATTCCTAGAATTTATAACCATGTCTCTTCTCATGCTGTCCCCATACACTTCAGTGTAAATCAACTTCTCTTCAGTGATACCTTCCTAAATTTGCCGGAGAAAACTGCTCCCTTTCTCTGTTTTCAACATCATTTTATTTGCACTGGACTTAGCTGTTATCCAGACAGTTTCCTATCAGGCCATAAATATTTATGGTGTCCTCAAAAACTCTTTTCTCTTTTAAAACCATGCACTGAAAGTAAGAGGACACAGAGAGAAAGGACTAAAGCAGACCACTCATAATCTATATAACTGTCTTGAGTACAAACAAGCCCTAATAAAAATACCAGCATAATTAAAAGCATGATAAAAGTCCGATACATAAACACTGAATATGATCTTACTGAGAAAACCTGATGGTCACTTAACGGAAGGCAAAGAAGAACAGATTGAGGATGCAACATTAAGCGATGAAAGGACAGCACACCCAGAGATGGAAATAATCACAAACCAAATGCTTTCAGAACAGACCACACTGCCACAGCAATCTACGAGAAAACAGGAGACAGCCAGATTCACTGTGTTCATATATCCACTTTAGTCCAGTTGTTGTTACAGGACAAAATTCCTGTCACACTGTCTAGAGTACCCTATTTGCCAATCATGAATTGATTCACATTAAACAAACACACACATCAAAACAGGATACAATGTACTTATTCTAAAGAAACTAAGGCCACTGTGGGAAGATTCCCACTTCTGTATTAATATCTGATACATATATAAACTAGGCACACCATTCTTATCAAAAAGATGATCTTTCAAAAAGAAAATCTCAAATATTTAAAAATGTATTTTAAAATATTTTAAAAATTAAAAATGTGCACCAACCAAAAACTATATATCTCCAATTTTCTTCTCATCAAAATCCAAGAAATTCAAGGTTAAAAAGGGGGAAAAAAAATCTTACAAAAAAAAAATTAGTGACTGAAAATAGCTTCCAAACCCTGAAATAACCATGAAAATGAAGCAGTAATGTTCTAGAATACATGTTAATATTTTTTGTATGATCCTGCAAATTTCAGAGAATACATAGAGATAATTCCAACATCTTAATATTCTCTGAGTGAAAAAAATCTATTTTAATTTATGATGACCTAAAATCCTAGCGCCATACCTAAAGGCGACAGGAGGAACGGTCATCAAACACAAGTTTATCCTGAAAACTCAAGTGGTAGAAAGTACACAGCTAAGTTACAGAAAGATTTATATCTACAGATATACATATTTGCAATATCCTGAAGTCATCTATCTAAAAACATTTAGAAGTACACTTAAGAGGTGTCTTTCAGGCTTGGTGAGGTGGTGCAGTCAAGCCTGGAGACTAAAGTTTAATCTCCAGAACCCACACAGCAGAAAAAGAGAACTGATCCCACAGTCTGACCTCTGACCTCCACTTAGGTGCAAAGACAAATGTTCCCTACCCTAGCTCCCACACAAAATATAAAACAAGCATAAAAGGTCTGTTTCCCACATCACTTGCTATAGAGCACTTAAAGGTGACCTGTAAGTATTGGATTTAAGAACAACATTTGAGTATATAAAAATCTGCCCACATTCTGAAGACTCAGACAAAGTCTGTGCTGCACACTAGACTTCTCCATCAGGTTGGCAAATGTGCCTCTCCACAGTGTAGTACAAAAAGGTCAAAATTCATGTTTTCTGTTTTTGTGGTCATCACAACCTAGACAATATACAAATTACCAAGATGAATTCTGGTCTGGTTTCACACAAACTGAGGGACTAGGGGCAAGCAGTCTCTCGGTGCTACCTGAAGTCATCCAGTGTTTCTTGTATCATGTTCTGAATGAAGCGGATCTGGACTGAGGTAAGCGGCGCACTTGGCCGACTGTTCCCAAGGGTATCGACTATTTTTTCTGAGAGTAAACTGGCTACTCCAGCGGTGACGGAGGATGCTGCCTTTGGTACTAAAACAGATGGAGAAAACAATGATAATTAACTTGGACTAAGAAACATCAAGCATTTCTAAATAAGATTTGGTAAAGAAAGACTTCGGAAACTGCAAAAGAACAGGGTTCCTATGACATTTAGAAAAACTCGGTGTCTGGAGTACAAATTTTAGAAACTTTCTATGTCATTATTTCTAATAGTCATTTATCTGTATATATAAACTGCCAACTGTCTAATGTAATAACATATGACAGAGGGATTAATCTTGAAGAATCCCTGAACCATTTCTTCTTATAAAAGATGTATGTGACAAGCCATACCACAAACCAGATAAACCAGGACTATTGAAAACAAACAGGCAGAACACAGGCTTGAAGCAGTTGCCACTGGCAAAGCCTTAGACTTTAACAAATGGAGACCACCTCTCTGTGAAGAGATCTTCTGAACAGGCAACTTCTCTTCGAGACCAGCTCAGCTCCCTTAAATGAAACGGAGTCTTATGTGTCTATGGCATAAACTCTAACAATATAACCTACTTCAAATTTTCTACAGATTTCAGGTATTACCCAAGCCTTTCCAAAAAGCTTTTCTTCATTATGCACACTGAGTTAAATCAAGCCCTTATATACTGGACTGAGAATGAGGCTCATATCAAATGATCAAATCAGGGTTGATGGATTTAACCGCTCATGCCTTCTAATAAGAAGGAGAAGTCATGCTGGTGAGCTGTCTATAAATGCATTCCTTTACCGTTATCTGGTCCATGGTTATTCTATTTATCCTTTAAAAGCAAAATAATCAGGAACCTTCCCAACTGCAGATTTCAAACCTAAGGACGTTCAATGTGCTTACCTGTAGTTGAGGAGCCATTGACTGAGGGTTCATGTATCAACTGGGCTTCAATATCTTTTTCTGGCTTTTCAAATTTTTCAAGATTTCTTGCTTGGTTAGACGATGGACAGGTATTTAGAATTCCAGGTTCAGCACCAGAGGAGATCAACTTTGTAAACTTGTATTTAAAACAAACAGTCACTTTAATATGCATTTCTTATATTATTCTATTACCCACAAACTTTGTATCTAATTCTCACTGCTTTCTTCCAACAGGCAGAGTCAGAAAAACGAAGAACAGAGAGAGACTGAGAAGGAGCTAGTGCTACCAGCACAGCAAGCATGTTAATCAAAATGTGAATTTTCAAAAAGCTAATTTACTAAGCACTTGTTGGCTACAGGTGAAAATGCAAATCCCTGGGAAGAGGGAGGAGTAGAGAAAAGAGAACTCTGGACTTTCATGCAGTTATCTAGATGAGAATACTGAAAACTAAAGACATTTTTGTACTTCTGTTTTGATTCTCTTTTACCTTGTAGTTTTAAATGTAAATAAGAAAAATGAACACTGCGATTTGAATACCTACAGATTTGACCTCCCTATAACCTGTGACCCCAAGGTACTAATCCTTTACTCATTCTTAGCAACCTAGATTTGCATTAACACTAAGAACCACTTGATCACCTGCTTGCTTTAGGCTGCAATAGAAATATATTTTAAAAGAATTTCCCCCCTTTTCTACATAATCTCTTTTCTTTTATGTCTCCTTAAGAAATCAGAATTTTACTCAAGCAGACTCAGTGAACTGAAAATACCCATAAAACACACCCCCAGTGTTTTAGCTTTACTTCTCAGAAGTAAGAATTAGCTGGAAATTTCTTTTCTTCAATAAGAATAAAGAATGCACAGATAAAGAGTTATAATGTACACTATTTTAATTTGACTTTTCTGTTTAAACATGAGGTTAAGTCTTTCCCTTGCCTTCATGAGAATTATTTCTCTTCAAAATAATTCAGTTATGAAATATTCTTTTGCAGATATGTGGTTATCTGTAATACAGACAAGATTTGACAGGCTTCAGAAGTGTTCTTCGGTTATTAAAAACTAGCATCAAGATTTAAAACTATTTTTCTGCCTAGTAAGTACAAGACATTAATAATTACGACACATATCCGGTGATCACCCCTTGATTGGTAAACGTTACATTGGGTATCCTTTCTGGTGGATACCTGCTTCATGGAGTCCTTAGGCTCCTGCTTCCCTAGGTATGCTCTTTTAGACTCGGCTGACAGCTCATGGCTTTCGTTTTCTTCTTTCCCTGAAGATCCCATGAGGACACTAAGAGGGCTGGAGTGCAGCACCAGAGTGCTGGAGGCACCTGCATTCTTCCTCAGGGGGAACACTGAGTTTAGCTGTGGTAGAAAGTCAAGGCCTGGGAAAGAAAGGAAATGCCATATGCTTAAGATGTCTTCCAACCCTAAACACTGGGTATAAGCAATTTTCTTAAAATTATGCCAAAAATTTTGACAAAAAATAGGGGATCAGGACTCAGAAGGCTGGCTTACTTCTCAGCTAAAATGATGTGGACTTGAGGGGGGTACATCCTTTCAATGCTGGCACTACTTCCTATCTGGAAGTGTGGTAAGCCTTTGAAAAACCATGTACCCAGGAGCATCGATGTGTTCAGGAGCTTTACGCAGGACAGCCTGGGCTACATAGCAAGGATGTCTTAAAAAGGTTCTTTCCTTATGGAAATACTTTGAAAACTACAAACCACAATAAATGACTGAGGCAGCACTAGCTCTTGATAACTGAGAGCTGTAACTTGTATGGGTCTTTGGCAGCCTGTAAGATGACCTGAGGCAGAGATCTGCCTTTGTATGGCCGAGTTAGACTAAGGAAAGGAGTATGGCTAAAGGGTGTGCTGTCACTTCCAAGATCAGCTAGTCTGGCTTCTCTCAGCTACCCTTGATCTCACTGTCCACTAGCAGGGAAGCAGCTGCTCTGTTTTCAACTCAGCTGAGAGGATGCCCAAGGGGGCAAGAAACTGGTCTCTCCAGTCAAAAGCCACTTGAATAAACTTGGAAGCAGAGCTGAATGCAGCTCTAGCCAATTCCTTAATTGAAGCATCAAGAAAGGAGAGATCAGGAGCCAATGAATGGCATCTGGCCAGTGATGCTTAACTCCATGAGACAGTGGGATGCCAAGTGTTGGCTATCTAAAGCTAAAGGAGCTGGGGTGTTACAGAGCAGCAACAGCAGCATTACTGTTTATCTTCATGAAGATACTTCAAGATTTCTTACCATCTCCTTTGCCTATAGATTCATCACCTCCTTTGCTGACTACAGCATCTATAAGAAAATAGGAAAATCAAAGTAACTTTTTATTGTAACATTTTTTTATAATACAGTTTAATATTTTTAAAAATTGCAAAAAAGAAGCTGAGGCAACTTAGGCTTCCTGCTCCCTCTCCCAAGAGGCCAGAGACTGACACCCCTGAGCATGAGTGAGGCCAGAGATCAACACCAGACTCAGTCGGGAGTCTCTTTCATTCTTTAACTTCCCTCAGAATCCCATGATCATGTAAGGAGACAGCATTGCATGAACAAGCCCAAAAGTAGGTGCTGGTGTCCAACAGCCTAGTTCCCCTGATTCTACTTGGCACCTTTCTGATTTGGGGCAAGCTTCTAATACAGTTAAACTTCAATTTTTGTATGTTTACACTAGAGATAATGCCTTGATTGTCTCATAAAGTTGTTTTGAGTAATTAAATAAAATAAGAATATTTTACAAGTATTACAATGTTATAAAGACATGTGACATTATTGATACTAACTTAAGTCACGGACTATTGCAATATTATAATTATTCATTTGCCAATACCTAACAAAAACTGTGAACTGAACGTTAACATGTTAACAGAAGAGTGGGCAAAGGCCAGTAACAAATACATCAGAAATACAAATGGCCAATAAGCACATGATTACCTGGTCTGTCTCTCTCCCTCCCTCCCTCTTCTCCTCCCCCTTTCTCTCTTGAGTGTACCAGATTTGTGTGTTAGGCAACTGCTCAAATGAGCTTAGACGTCAATACCCCTAACACACAAAATTCTTATGTTCATCATGATATAAAAATTATTTTTATTTTTATTTAATAGATGAAGAAACTGAGGCACAAAGATTAAGCCTTTTCCTTAGAGAATTTCACCCTTGGAATTAAAATCAATTCCTAGTCAACAAAACAAGCATTATATTTGTCCACATTTTCCTTAAATTAAGAAGCCTCCTAGCTGGGTGGTGGGCGGAACACAAGTTTAATCCCAGCACTCAGGAGGCAGAGGCAGGTGTATCTTTGAGTTCAAGACCAGCCTAGTCTACAAAGAGAGAGATCCTGTCTCAAAAACAAAACAAAAACAAACAACAAAAACAAACAAACAAACAAAAGAAAGGGTGACACCTCAATAGATGGAGACATATACCTCAAATTTTACATTTGAAAATTGGTGCAGCAACTAAAGGAAAAGCTAGGCTGCTCATTAATTTATTCTTGCAAAAAGCCCCTCCTTTCGTCTTAAATACACAAAAGTTGCAAAAGTTGTGTGTGAGTTTGTGTGTGTTTAAATCCTCTACTATGGACATGTTAGAATCGCTCTGGTTTTTCAATATTAACAAAAAAACTGTAAACACACAAATCTTACAGATGTCTGTGAATATTTTCTGAGGTAAATTGGTAGAAATGGAATTAATAGGCCAGAAACCATGAATAATTTATCTGTCAAATTGCTCTCCAGATATTTTCCTGGATCACTGATACTGCTATTAGCACTGAAACCATCCCATTAAGGAGTGTGAGCCTCAGTAGAACTAGAAAAGCAGAGCGGGACAATGATATACATTGTGGCCATGCATCAAGGTGACAATGGTCTCCTCTCAGTGGTGCAGTTACAGGGTAGTGGCAGAGATGATATAACACACACATGAAACTATCATATACAAGTATACAAGAGGAGGTAGTCTATTATCTAGAAAACTAAATAAATACCAAAGAAATACTAATAATCCTTATTTTTGCATACCAAACAACCAAGATTTTAAGGAGATTTATTTGAAGCAGATACAAGTCAAAGATTGTTTATCAAGGGAGACTGCCTTAAGAAATTCTGTTGGCACCTAAGCTCAGAGGCAGAGCACTAGCTTAACACACAGAAGACCCTGGGTGGATCCCCTCCTACGGCGGCGGGGATTGGAACCATGTACAATAAATGTCCAGCATTTGCTAGAACATGGCAACTTCTCACATATCAAATACAGGAAAGATCCAGTTCAGGAACTGAGAAAATGAACAAACCACTGTATGATTTAGACCCACATCTAAGAGACTAGGCCCTGATTTGACACACTTACCATCTCTGATTGGTGAGAACATGTCACCTAAACTATTTTTCCCAGTATCATCAAAGCTGGAGAAATCCTGACTTTTTCCAGCATCTGTTTCCTTAGAAAAAATATCTGTATTTTTGCTTCGAGCCAAACCTTGGAAGAATTAGATACAAGAGTCAGTGTTATTATATCCATGTAAATAGCTGCTAACATCAGAAGCTAGACTGTAAAATGAACATTACCCACTCTGGTGCAAGTTTATAATTAAGCATCAAGAAAAGCAGCAGAATATGTCAGTGAAGGGCTTTTCTAAACAGTAATTTGTTCACAGACATCACTTCATTGGAAGGTTTCTAAAATTATTAATATGCTTCTGCTGCCCTCTTAAAGTGTACTAAATACAATCTATGTTTGTTATGCCTGATTGCCTACAACTGACTAAGACAAATCCACAAGGCATATGCATGATGTCTAACATACTACAAGAGACTATAAACATTTGCTCTCCAACTTGTAGACAGCAGGCCTTTATCCCCATCTGAAGTCTTCTTCCACTAATAGTGGGAGCTTAACTTTCCTTACTCGCATCATGACCCAACTAAAGGACTCGTAACTCAGTGCATTACTAGCAATAAGGACAGAGGGTATCAAACTCATAAAGAAGACTGCAGTAGGCAAGAGAAAAGGGCTTGCTAGCACATAACTTTAGAGCTAAGGCTCTGTGGGAGAAAGCATGGAATAAGGACCACCTTGCTGTGTTAGCAGCAAGCTCTAGGTTCTGACTGGCAGCATGCTGCTGTACATTTTAAAAAGAGTTTTCAAATGGAAACTGAGAAGTCAGTGATGACAGTCAACTGAATTTCCAAAGCTGGGCTAAGGAAATGAACTTAAAAACAAACTGCTAAAAACCCACACGTCTGTGTATCATAACCCTGAACGGTGTTTCCAGCAGGGGTTCCAGCCTGGCAGTGACACAGCTGGACCGGAGTACTGTGAGGCTAAGAATTTCAGGGTTAACTCTGGTTACACAGGGACTGGGCTGGAAGCGGATCACATGGGGAAGGAGGGGTTTGCCTCATTTTTCTAGGTTTTTAGTGTATTTGAATGAATAACCAGAGGGTTAGCATCATAAAAACACAGTACTGAAGCCTTACTTTTCACTTCTTAAATTGCTGTTTCCTACTTAAACCAAGGATCAGCAACAAATTATGGAGGTTCTTTTCAATTACTCAATCAGTTAACTAGAGTAGAAACTGGAATTTTTAAAACTTTAGATTAACTGCAGATTAATCTCAAAATAAGTCAGCATCATGGTTATGACTATGACTACAATATCACTGTTTTATCACTTACTAGTCTCATGTGCCAGACACTTGAGATACATTTTCTCTGATTGCCATAATTATCTTAAATGTTAAATGTTATCCTAGTGTATAAGTAGAAAGCAATGAGACAGCAGTGGAGGAAAGTGCTTGTCCCAAAAGCAGTAGAACCTGAAGGTGACCCACAGACCCCACAAGAAAAACAAACAAGTGTTTGCAGTCCTGGCAATGGCGAGGCAGAGGTGGTAAAGGGATCTCTGCGGCTTGCTAGCCAGCTAGCTTGGCAAGTTCCAACCCAGTGAGAAACCTTGACTCCAAAAATAAGGCAGACAGTCCACAAGGAATGTGATACCCAAAGCTGTCATCGGGTACGTACACACACACACACACACACACACACACACACACACACACCTCACAGACACACACATATGCACCTGTACAGATACGTTTTCAGACACACACAAACACAGACACATACAGCACACATGTACCTGCAGACACACACACACACACACAGATACACATTTACACACACAGACACACACACTTAGCCCTACTGGCTAAGCGAAGATGTATCTGTGTATGTATAACAACAGAGAGTAAGGAAACAGCTGGGAATGAGCTTATGAAACTCTGAGTTTGCCAAAGGGCAGAGCTCAAGAGCTCAGCACTATGAGTATAACTTCTCTATAAGCTGACAGCTGCTTCAAAACAAACAGAAATCTGTCTGTGAGGACAAAACAAATACTTCTTTTGGCCAGAGATTTTGAGACTGTTGAGAGTTGTCACTGTAAGTTACCCTGCAAGTCCAGGTCTTCATTTGCTAATGAGAGTGGTCATCCTTAAAGAAGAGCTGGTTATTAAAAAATCATGCTCTGCTTCCCAGTTTATAAACCATTATTTTAAGTTTTTAAAGTCATGAAAAAGAATTGCAGAATTAGTTATGAAAATAATGGCGAATTTTCATAATATAGTTAATTAAGCATTTTAGGAGACATTATTCAGTTATATTTCAAAAATAATTTCTTCTAGGTAAACACCCACAGTGTCTCCAAGCTCTTAAAACTGGACCTAGTTATTTTTCTGTATGTTATGACTATTCTATTAACAGTGACACAGAACATCCGCAAGAAACTGATAGTGAGAACAGTTATCCCACACTATCAGAGTCAACACATAGAAGTCCTGCTGTTATTTGGAAGTAGCGAATTCATGCTGAGGACCAAGGCCTTGCCCGGCAAAGTCAAGTCAGTGTACTTGAGTCACTACTGAATGCAGAGTGTTTCTGAGAATTCATAGACTTTGGCTCTTGTTACAGGCAAAGAACAGAGAAGCCACCACTACACTGTACCTTCCTATGACCCACCAGAGTCAACGAGATCATCATTAGAGATCACCTAAACACTCTAACTTCCAGCTAACAAAACTATACTTTAATGCGTGCCAGGCAACTATTCGGCATTTCAAAATATTTATCCTACCACCTGACTTACTTTTCATTTTGAGATATGAAACATTAAGAGTAGCTCTTCACCTTGTTTTTTGCATTTTACGCTCTTGACTTTAAGGTCAAACTAAACAGATGGCACTGATGTTCCCACTCTGCTCAGGACATAAGGGAAGATCAGCCAGTCTTTAGACAAATGGCTAAAATAACCCACTCTTTCTCACATCAGAAATTTAGGTGAAGAGAGTAAGTGCTCTTAAGAGCTCCGTAACAAGGCAAAATTAGTAAGTTTCAGTTTTTCAACGGTATCTACTAATCAGTTTTGCCTAAGTACTCAAATGGGTCCTAGGTTCTCAAAGAAAGGGCTAACTGTGGGGAAAAGACAAAGGCCTCAGATCACTCTGACATAAGCGACATTACCTGCTTCGTCCTGAGCAGCCCCTGATCCTTTGCCCAGAGCTGTTGTCACAGGCTGTGGGAGAACTGTGGCAATGGAAGGGCTGGGTGCTTCTCTGACAATACCAGAATTCTGGGCAGCCCCGCTGCTGCTGCTGCTCACAGGAACACTCCGTTTGTTCACTGCTACAGCCTTATTTGAGCTGCCTTTACTTAAACTTGCCTAAATGGAATAGAATATTTAAAAGCTCAGGTTACCAATGTGTCATTATAAACATTAATATTTTATAAGTGCCGCATGAAATTAAAAACTTAATTTTTCTTCTTATAAATCTGAAGATTGCTGCTATATCTGAACTTTGCTCCAAACAACACATTTTAAAATTCTTACATAGAAGAATTAAATACTAAATAATTTTAAAATCAAGTCTCAAAAGACTTTATATTCAAATGATGTATAATGTCACCATATAAAATAACTATAAAGCAATACAATTCTGTGTTTAGGTGACAAGAGATAATTTTCATTTTCTGAGTTAGGAATCTCTGGGAAAATAGAAAATGTTGAAAAGAGAATATCTCACCTTTGTCAGAGATGTGGAGTACTGAAATGCTATACATTGCACAGATGTCTTGTGGGCACTGATGGTTTTTACGGGAGATTTCAGCATCCTTAAGTCATACTGATATATTTTCCCACGGGAAGATCCAATAGCCAAAGTGGCTCCATCCGGCATAAAATCTACTGCAGTCAGAGGGGTGTCAGCCACTAAAGTTTTCACTAGCCTTTGGAGGAGGAGGAGAATATGCAAATACATTAGTATATACAGGAGTATAAGCTTATATGACACATCTACTTATCAAGAACACTTAGAACTGGGCAAACAATGCATATCCCAAATACTTGTTTAAAGCAGTTTGGGTATGTCTTACAGATACATCTAACAGCACAACCTGTAAAGAATGAACATTCCACCGTTTGTCTACTCACATCACACTTGTGCAGCCTACATTTTCCATGTGGACCTCCTGTTTCCTGGATTAAGTACTCTCTGGCAGCGTGTGTGACAACAGGCACCAGCCTCAGGGCTGAGCAGGCACTACATATCCAGTTTCCACTGAGTGACCTGCCTGTCTCTGGAGGGACTGTGACCTTTCACAGGAGCAGATGCCACTCTGTTCTGAGTTGTGCATCTCTTGACCAAAAGGCTAAAACAACATAGTTCATGTGGCCGAACCACAGGCAGGCAATTGATATTGACTTGCTCTTTGCTGGTTTATCTGGTACTAGAGGAAAACAAATGGCTTACTGACCACAGAGGCTGTCAGTGAACTATTTTAAAAAGAGCAGAGAGTGAAACAGGTCATAGTAACTAACTACTGGAACACTGTAGCAAGGCCCAATTCTGGTATCTCCCCTCAGCAAGTAACCTTAGCATTCTACAGGATCTATAAATTCCTTTTTGTTTTTTTTTAAAAAAGTTCTAAATTGAGCAGTTATCACACAAGAAGGATTGTCCCCTGATAGTAAGTAACCTTAGCATTCTACAGGATCTATAAATTCTTTTTTTTTTTAATTCTAAATTAAGCAGTTATCACACAAGAAGAGTTTGAATGGTTCATAGACCATGTACCCAAGCAGGGGTAATATTTTTAGGGACATCTGGTAATGTTTGCAGACTATCATGTCACTGAACTTAGTGGGAGAGATCAGGCCAGTGCTGAGGTACATTACAGTGCTCAGGACAGCACTCCCTGACAGAAACACCAGGGTAGAATATAACTAGTTTAGAAACTTTGATACAGAAAATAAATTAATTTGAAACAAAACTGGTTTTTTGTTTGTTTGTTTGTTTTGGTTCGTTTTGGTTTGTTTTGGATTTTGAGACAGGGTTTCTCTGTATAGCCCTAGCTGTCCTGGAACTCAGAAATCTGCCTGCCTCTGCCTCCCAAGTACTGGGATTAAAGGCATGCACCACCACTGCCGGCTAACAAAACTGTTTTTAAAAAGTATATTTAGTTGCATTTTACAAAAGAATCTTTAGACTGCTGAAATAAAGATGTATAATGAAGCCTGCCGCGCCCCCCCCCCCCCATGGTCTAAAAGTACCCTAATGTATATATTGTATCCATTCTTTTTGTGTAAGAAAACAAAGAAAATTATCATATTAGATATATCAAGTGTACAAATATCCGATCCCCTTATAGTGATCAGATGCTTGTGTAAGTCACAAACGTCTGTTAATGAGCTATCTGTCACTAAATTAAAGCATGAACACTCTAAGCCTGGAGACGGAGTTCAGGGGATAGAGTGCTTGCCTACCACACATAAAACACTAAGCAGCACAGAATGTAGGTGTGGTGACATCCGTAATTCCATAATTCAGCAAGACAAGAGCATCAGAAGTACAAGGTCATCTTTAGCTAACTGGTAAGTTTGAGGCCTACCTTTGCTAAGTATGGTCCTGTCTCAAAACAAGTACTCATGACAATGTCACACTTACTTCTTACTTGAAGTATCATAGAGGATGATTCTTTTATCCAGGCCTATGGTTACAAACAGCAGTTCATTGACAGGAGAGAAGCAGATGCCTGAAGCTGGAGCTTTGTGTGTACTGTCAAAGCTGTGGTATGAACTCTGACTGTTCACATCCCAGAGAGTCACTACTCCATTATCCGAAACGCTGCCCAAGAGAGACTTCCTAAACAATGAGTACTTGACGTGCCGGATAGGCTGTGAGATGAAGACACATTGACATGACACAAACATTCATAACATGACCCAATCCCACCAACTCTGTC
The DNA here is from genome assembly GCF_900095145.1 of Mus pahari. NCBI lineage: Eukaryota > Metazoa > Chordata > Mammalia > Rodentia > Muridae > Mus > Mus pahari. The sequence goes on along the minus strand of NC_034598.1, from coordinate 82,300,634 downwards.
TATGCTGGGTTAGGTATTCTCTGATTTAAAGACAGACATGTTTGATCACAACCACTATGTTATTTAGTGTGTTATAAGATGACCCTGCAACATTTCAATATTCTATTAATTGAATATCTGTCACAATTTTATCTTAGATAACACAGCTTCTTCAATCTCCTCCATTTCAGAGGAAAACTTTTAATATAATACATCCACATTGTCTACATTAACCAAGGGGTTAGAGCAGTCACCATATATACAGGGCCCAAGCACAGTTGGATCACAAGAGAACCCTGGGAGAGGGTGAAGGTATTTCTTGCACTCACTTCTACAGCCCTTAGGCTCCAGGATGTATTGGTCTGTGTGGGGTCTGTGTGGGGCCTGTGGCGCTGACATTCCAACACAGTAAGCAGCACAGTAAGGCACAGGTACAGAAGATGGGTCCCTCTACACTGGAATGGGCTAAACCTCCTTTGAAAACATGTCAGTCTGAAAGCAGCGCAGGACTTGCTCTAAACACTAACCCCACCAGAAGACAAGCTTCCTTTCTAGTTTATTTTCTGGACCAGAAAATTCAGGCTGAATAAATACAACTTGATTAAAATTGATTGAATTATACCTACCTTTCCTAAAATACTGTGTCCAGATTTCTATTGGCATCATAATTAACTGTGCTAATAATTAAATAACATGTAAAAATATCAGAACACAACAAAACAAATAGGAAGAAGAAAAGGGATCCAAGAAACAGCGACATAAACACTTGATTGTATATTCAAGAACCCCACAAAAAAACGGTAACTCATACATATGCAAAATCTGTAGGGCAAAAAAAGTAAAACAAAACTAAAAGTAAAAATTTAAAAATATTTAAAAGGCTCTCTTGACATGACATTATGAGACAGGAAACTCAAAAGATGCCACCGAGTTTGCTCTCAGCAGGCCATCTACTGTGGACCATGCAGCCTATGCTTAAGAGTAGTCTGTTTCTCTGCTGAGACTCTCGGAGAAAACTCATTTTTCATTCACAAGTGGCTATCAACTGGAGATAGCGTGCAGGCCTCACGCACACTGAGTATATACGTGCATTGGTTCTATGCTTAGAAGGCTATGTTTTCTTGTTGTCCCCACTCCCCACTGGCTCCCCTCCTTTTCTACAGGGCTCTCTGAGCCCAGAGTAGAGGGGGGGGGTGATGGAGACCTCCCAATTAGGGTGGAGTGTTCCAAGGTCTCTCACTCTTGCTGTGTATCATCTGGCCGTGGGTCTCTGTGTTCCCATCTGCTGCAGGAGGAAACTTCTCTGATCATGGGTGAGAAAGGCCTATCAGTTCAGCAGAATGTCATTAGGAGCCATTTTATTGCTACAATCCTTTTGTAGAAAAGTAGTATTTGTTTTTCCCTGTCTCTTGGCTATCTAGTCTCAGCTTCTGGTCACCCAAGCAGTGTCAGGTATGATTCTTTTCTCATGGAGTGGGCCTTACGTCCCATCAGATACTGGCTAGTCACTCCCACAGGATTTGTGCCTTCATTGCACTAGTGTACTGGTGCTGGAGCTTCAGCTAGTGATAAAAGATATCCACTTACAGCTGTCCCGTTATTTGGCAACTTCACTTAAAACACTAACACACACGCGCACACACACACAATTTAGAAAGTTTCTACTGTATTAGGTTTCCATATAACCCCTCAAATTACCCTTAATTTTATTGTCCCTCTCCTCCCCATCTTCCCTTCCTCGTTCCCCTCTTCTCTTCCCCTCCCCATTTATCTTCCTGTTCTAGTCCCGACCCCACCCCTAACCACCCATCTATTCATAACTATCTACTCTATTACCTATTACATGGTCCTAGAGAATATATTGTTTCCTAGCCACTTACTCTATACCGGGGGTTCTTTTTTTTTTTTTAATAAAAAAAATTGTATTTACTCAGAAGCATTCAGAATGTCAACAAAACAGCCGCTTTTTTTTTTTTTCAATTACAGAGTGGTATTCAGTTAACAGAACAACAATTATCTTCGTATAAGCTGCATCAGAGACAACTGAAGATGGAAAAAATAAAACCCAAAAATAAAACCGAAAGAAAAAAAAAACAAAAACCAAACTACCATCCCCATATATAACTAATTTGTGCTGTGCACCAACAAGAACCTGCTTTAANTTTCCATGCCAATTTACAACCCCCAGACTGTACCAGGCAAGGTTAGTGGCTATTGAAAATACCACCAGGACAGGGCTATCTAAAGACACATTCGGTAGTGTGTTAACTATACAAAAAAAAAGACACTGTACAGTTTAAAAACAAATCTTACACAGCCTTACATTTCAATTTTTTTTTCTTTAAAAGGAGTGAGTTGTGTACAGGGGGGTTAAATGCTTTATAGACAAAAAAAAAAAAAACGGCACTAGAACCAACTTATTCATCATCATCATCTTCTTCATCTTCTTCCTCCTCTTCCTCATCTGCTTCATCCTCCTCATCATCTTCCTCTTCCTTCTTTTTCTTGCTCTTTTCAGCCTTGACCACCCCCTTTTTCGCTGCATCAGGTTTTCCTTTAGCTCTGTAGGCAGCAATATCCTTCTCGTACTTCTCCTTTCGGGTTAGCAGCCTTCTTCTCATAGGGCTGCTTGTCATCCACTGCAGTGTTGTTCCACATCTCTCCTAGTTTCTTTGCAACATCACCAATAGATAAGCCAGGATGTTCGCCTTTGATTTTGGGGCGGTACTCAGAACAGAACAAGAAGAAGGCCGAAGGAGGCCTCTTGGGTGCATTGGGGTCCTTGAACTTCTTTTTGGTCTCCCCTTTGGGGGGGATGTAGGTTTTCATTTCTCTTTCATAACGAGCCTTGTCAGCCTTTGCCATATCTTCAAATTTCCCCTTTTCTTTAGCAGACATGGTCTTCCACCTCTCTGAGCACTTCTTGGAGAACTCTGAGAAGTTGACAGAAGCATCCGGGAGCTTCTTCTTGTGCTCCTCACAGCAGGTTTGCACAAAAAATGCATATGAAGACATTTTGCCTCTCAGCTTCTTAGGATCTCCTTTGCCCATGTTTAGTTGATTTTCCTCCGCGAGGCACAGAGTCGCCCAGTGCTCGTCCGGCTCACGCTTGCCCCGGCGCTGTCTCTATATACCAGAGGTTCTTAATCTGTGGGTCGCAAGCCCTTTGAGAGTCAACAAACCCTTTCACAAGGATTGCCTAAGACCATCCTGGATATCAGATATTTATATTATAATAGATAACAGTAGCAAAATTACAGTTATGAAGTAGCAACAGAAATAATTTTATGATTGTGAATCACCTCTGGCCTTATGTTGAAGTCTACGACGCATGTGGAGTTGAGCTTTGTGTACGGTTATACTTATGGATCAGTCTGGATTCTTCTACATGCAGCTATCTAGCTTTACTATACCATCTGTTGAAGAAGCTGCCTGCTTTTCTAGTGTGCATTTCTAGCTTCTTTATAAAAAATCAGGTGTTCAAAACAGGTTATGTATGGATCTAACATAGTTTAAGATCCATAAATATGTTTATTTAAACATCTACCCTTTAATCTTCTTGATAATATTAATAGAGCAGCATTTCTGATTGCTCCACATGAATTAAACCATCATCTCCTTAGAATATCAAGACATTACCATGATACAATATAAGCAAAGTACTAATCTGCTACACTATGTAAAATAAATATTAATGCACTTTGGTACCAGCAGCACCAAACTTATTAAGCAATTATCTTGTTTAGCACTTTCAGTATCAATGTTTTTTTTCTTACGACACATTATCACTTTGTAAGAATGTATTTGTTTTTGTTAAGAGGTTGTTTATAAATATGAAACACTATTCATATAAGTAAGGGTCTGGCGAACTTATTCCTAAATAAACTGAAAGTTAACACATTATCATACTGCAAAGGTAGCTGAAGACATCACATCAATAAATGACAATAACTGTCCAAACTTCATTTGCAAGACTTAGAAAAGTAAGTAAGAAGTCCATGGGCTAAGGAATTCTTATACCCACTACAGGTATTTAGAAAAAAATGTAATAACAAAGACAGTAAATTTACCTGTCATCTAAGCAACTACAGAAAAACTGATTTACCATCTTTGGTGGTACCTCTTAAGTACCTTTCTGTACATGCATCTGTGTGAGTGTAATAGAACCCGTACCTGGGATTACATTCTACTGAGACAGTCATGTCAGTAAAACATCTTCTATTTCATTTTACAGCTCGATAATATCAACTTATCTCTTCCAGGCTCCAACAAATCTATCATTCCTAACGTTGACTTGAGATAATTTACATTTCTGTTGTCCAGTGCTCTTCAGAGATACTAAGATGAGAACACTCAGTAAGCATTTATCTATCTTTGTTCCTATGAATTGTCTATTAATTTATCTTGCCTATTTTCTATTAAGATACTAAGAAATTATAAGTGCTAATTTGTAACTGCTCTAAGTAAGGCCATAGATGCTCACATAGACTGTGCATGCTTTCTCCATTTCTGGACAGGCCCATTATCAATTCTGTTATTTTAAAAAGAACTGACACCTTAAAGTATTTCATGGTGAAAAACTACAAAACTAAAGAAAGGAATGTTTTAAATCAGTGGTTTTCAACTTTCCTAATGCTGCAACCCTTTAATATAGTTCCTTTTGTTATGGTGACCACAAACCATAAAATTTTGTCATTTCTTCCTAACTTTAATTTTGCTACTATTATAAATCGTAAATATCTGATATGTGGAGTTGCTACCCACAGGTTGATAACTACTGCTTTAAATGTTAGTCCTTTGCTGATTTTTTTTCCCAGAGTCTATAAAACATTCACTTGCTTTTGTATTTTACTATTTTTGTATCTTTGAGGTTTTTTAATCATTTGTTGGATACCTAAGTTTCAAAGATTCCTTTCTTTGTAAAATGTATTTTCTATTTGCTATTTTTGTGTTTTTTTGAAAAACACATTTTTCAGTGTTTAAGTGTTTTCTCTCTGGTGCTCCCTGGGGAATCTAAACAGCTGAACACCAGCAGCATCCTTAACTTGCTTTCTGGGAGGCCTCTTCAGCTTGTGGGCTTGTGGTTCAGCTGCAGGTTCAACAGCCTTAGAATGACAGGACCTAGAGACTCAAGCACTCGCAGTGGCTCTGAGTTACTAATCTAACAGGGAAGTACATGGCTTTAGAGTCACTGGCCCAATGGTTGCTTTTCCTTGGAGTTGGGGGTGGGGGAGAAGGGAGTGTCAGGGACAGCACAAAAGCAGTTAAAGGTCCCTGACTATGTACATACATGAGCAGGTTGTTTCATAGTGACTTGCGGCTGTTCATTAATATGCTGCCACATATTAATTATAATTAATAGGGCTCCCACAGCCTGGATATTCACCCCTTACCCTTGCAATATCAAATGCACTTGCATGCAATGAGCTGGCACACCTTTCCTCTTGTTAATCTATTGTCAGTTCTCTCTGGCAGATTCAATTACTAGCCTACACACAACACACAGTGAAACTGTCTGCTGGGTTAATCTGCCCTTTGCAAACTTAACTTCTTTTGTTTTCTTTCCCTTTGCCAGGCATCTTACATTCTAAAGAAAAGATGCACCTAACTGATTAAGATAGGGACAGGAGAAATATCTTTTATTAGACCTCCTACTCCCTAATCTTTATTTAGATTACAGAGCCCAGAACATCTGCTGCCTATCGAACCATTAGAATAAGTAAGAGAAACAGACACCTCAGGACTGCTCTGGTGCCCACTCAATGTTTATGACTAAAAATATTACATCAACAGTGAACCTGTTCCTAAATTCTACTGAAAAAAAGCCAAAATCAGAAGTTATTTTCATAACACTATTACAATACAGTGCTTGTTGTGAATATACAACTTTGGAAACTATCTAGAACAGAAGAATCTTTAGGTAAGCAGTGTCATTAAATAATAAAATGCATGCAATCACTGAAAATTAGAAGGATTAATGTTAGCATGCCTGGGACATAGCACGATGGCAAAAGGAAGGCAGGAAACAAGTCTAGACAAAGAAAATGATTGCAGAAGAAAGACAAAGCTGCATATGGAAACACATATTCTTCAAATAATTATTCTTCAAATAATTTCCATTAATATTAGGAAGAGAAAAGCATACAAAACATACAAAAACTATCTTTGAAAATGGGTATAAAGTATCAATTTATTTTATGCTCACATTAATAAAAATATTTGAGAACATAATACAGGGGCTAGGCAAGAACATAACAAATGTTAAAGAAATATCACTAAGATCATTAAGGAAATGTTATCCCCAATATAAATTATGCTAATGCATAAACTTAAGGATCACTAATCTAAAAATAAAGCTCTTTAGTCAAACTTTTTAAATCCATGTAGAACATAAAGCCAATTACAGAGCAGTCTCCTGGCCTGAGACAGGAGAACTATCTTTGCTCCAGTCCACTGCCGGTTAGAGGGCGGCCTGGAAGGGACTCAGCTTCTGGGCTCCTGTCTGCACTGGCAAGAGTGTGGACCGCAGAAGCTACACAGCTTCAGGACAGAAAGAAGCAACCTAAATTCTGGGACAGACTCTATTTCAGGCTCCAGAATTTTGGGCACCTTCCTCGCCAGAGGAAAGGTAGCGACCAGTGAGGGCTCTGTCTACCAGAAAAGGTGAGAGAGTCATATTGTGTCCAGAGTCCCTCAGAGGCTAGACTGTGCAGGTGAGTGAATAATCTGCAGAGGCAACACATCTACTGGCACAGGCCCCGTTTTGGGCCTTCATCTTCAGCAAGGTGTCAGATCTGAACGCCAGCCCTCGGTGCACATTC